>NC_054478.1:82019266-82341766 GCF_017639515.1 Carcharodon carcharias | reverse complement strand
AAATAAATAGTATTTATTGTACTTAAGCTGGCCTAAGTAAAATTATTAAAAACGCTCCAACTTACTCGCGTGCGCGCGCGCGCGCGCACACACACACACACATATAGATTACAGAGTGGGAGACTAGATTAAACATTATAAAGTTAAAGGGCGTCCGGCTCTTGAAGGTTGGTGACTTGGCCGGCTTCAGGCTGAGCTCAGTGGCCCTTCCAAGTGTAGCATTGAGGCTATTTAAAGATGTAGGTGAACAATTTATCTCTCCTTTTGAAGATATCAGCTGCTGAGTTGAGCTGTTTAAAATCTCTGTCTGTGGCACATGGAGAGTCAAAAAACAGCAGACTGGGTTCAAAACTTGCAGGTTGGATAGAGAGAGAGAGACAGACCCACACATTTTGCTTCTTCTGCACCTCATTTGCTTGTGCTGGTCTACTGAGAAAACAGGGTAGTGAAACACACAAAGGGTTAGCTGGTTTGTCACATGATCCTCACTCTCCAACTGCCCAGTGACCCAAAAATGGTCATGGCTAATGGTTTCCCGTTCTAAATTGATTAGATTAATGCTGAGAATTCTTCTCTCAGCCAGAGTCCTTTGTCTGAAGTAATTGCATACTGTTTCCCCACCCAGTTGAGTCTGGATGTCTTGTAAATGGAGACAGGAGATGTGGTTCATTCATATTTCCCTAAGGTAATTATCTTTGGACTCTTGCAGATAGGTAGGGCAGACTTTTCCGCTCCAGAGACTAAATGTGGTGGCAGGTGTGATAAGCGGTGCATTTCCCGTCAGCCGGCGTGGCAGATTTCCATCCCAGATCATTTGCTTTTCAGCTCATTATTTATGCATGAACATGAAGCACGTCATATCTTGTGGCAGGGTGGGCTGGGATTTGCAACCCCCCCCACCCCGTGACCTCATTGGATCATCTTTTCAGACGCCACATTTAAACTGCACCCACGCATATCATTCACTCTCTGCTTCCCAGGCCTGGTTGTGGTGAGTGATGGCCCCAAGAAGGATAAAGCCTACTGCCCCCAAGTTCAGTGACAATGTGCTGGGAGCATTACTCCATACTGTTGAGGTACGCTGGGGCATACTTTACCCCTGTGATGGGAGAAGAATGGTTGCCAACCTCAACATGCTGGTTTAGGAACAGGTCACCAGGGCGGTCAGCGCCAACACTCTTCAGAATAGGACCGCTATTCAGTGCAGGAAGAGGATTAATGATCTCATCCACTGTGCAAGGGTAAGTCAACCTTCTCCCCACTCTCAACTCTAACTCTCAAGCTCATCAACCATTCACAGGGCTACAGTCCACAGTTGCACACTACCATCACAAGTGAAATCACCCACTGGCTCTCTCACACACACCTTGAAATCTTCATCTCTTCTCATATCCTATAGCCTTACACAGGTCCACTCAACACCAACAGAAGATAGGCAACCCTATCATCTGTTCATCTGTCTTTGTGCAGGAGAAGATTGTCCACAATAAAAGGGAAAGATCCCACACCAGAGGGGGGGAGGCGGTGTGGGTGGGTGGGGGGGGCAGTGGGGGGGAATGCCTGAGCTCAGGCCCCTCACCATCTATGAAGAGTGAATGGCAGAGCTGGCCAGCTAGGACCAGAACCATCTGTGCGCCGAGGGTGAGACCGGCATCTCCCAAGCCACAGGACCCATCACCAGCTCATCGTTAACCCAACAAAACTGTGAGTTCTGTAATCTTGGTGACTATGCAGCCTCTCACTCATTCTCTCGTCTCTCTTTGACAGGCACCAGCAGGAAAGGGAAGAGGCCCACTGGCAGCCAGCCCATCAGTGCCAGCTCCATGCTATCTGATAAGGACCCTGACAACGCACTAGATATAGATCCATCACAGCGTTTACCTGTACCCTCCACCAGCGCAGAGAGACACATCTGGGTGGAACCTAGTTGGAGAGCAGGCTCGGAGCCACAATCTGGTGGCAGAATCAGGTCCATAGCAGGCAGAGGCAGGGTCATCCAAGGTCACTGGCACTCGGAGGACTACTGGAGGCCAGGCTCCTGCAGAGTCCGAGTCAGATGATGAACCTCTGGACTTGGCCCACACACAGATGTTGGAACTGCAAATACAGTCATGGAAACATCAGGCAGAGTTGTCCAATGCTGTCACCACATTGCAACGGACAATGGAGGAATCTGTCCGTGATCAAGCTGATGTTGTTGCACCGACATTCCAGTGCACCAAGGTGAACATTGGTGGGATGACGACAGCCATGGAGACTTTGGTGCAGGACATTGTGCCTGATATGTGCCAGGACCTGGACTGCACTATTTTAGACGTAGGAGGGATCCATCAGTGGCCATATGAGAGGAGAATGGGGTACCTCGTCCTCACTCCAGGTGCCCCTTCTCAAAGAATCAGAGAGAGACTCTTGGGCACCCATAGGGAGGAGGACCATCAGTTGGATACCCTGAGGCCATCCACCCAGGTGACTCCTAGAGCATCCAGCCGCTCCTAATCCCCTCTGCTTGTGACCCCATCAGCTGCAGCTCCACAGGCCGAGGAGGATGTACCTGCCCCACTGCAGGAGACCCAAAGGACCTCTTAGAGGTCATCACTGACAACAAGGCTTAGCAGTAAGCAGGCTGTCTCCACCTCAGCTATGGATGTCGGGGATGCACCAAGATGGAACGGTCGGGCAAGAAAAGCTGAGCTACTAAGAGTACAAAGGTAGCACAGGTGACCACAATCTGTATAAAGTATACACAAATGTATACATTCCACTACTCAAGTAGGTATGCCTCTTCTATCAGTTGATGTGCGCCGTGGTCAGTCAAGATTCCCATTGTCTGCCTTTGCCCTACAGTGTCTCAGACCATCTGATTACAGCGCCTGACCGTTCTTTGCGTAGTATCGACATGAGTGAAGCCTGTGTCTCTAAGAACTTGGTGGTTGGGCAAGGCATTTCTGAGACTTGTTTCAGAGGTTCATATGATGTTGCCTCATGAGCTTAGAACCTGGAGACTACTTTTGTCTCCTGATGCCTCTGCATTGAAGTGTGCTCAGTGTGGATCTTAGAGGATTGAGTGGTGATGCGCATTGAGTTGGTGCATCTTTCATTGGTCTCCATGTACTTTTGTCAGCCTTGCACGTGCCTTACCATAAGACCATAATAAGACCATAAGATGTAGGAGCAGAAATTAGGCCATTCGGCCCATCGAGTCTGCTCCGCCGTTCAATCATGACTGATAAGTTTCTCAACCCCATTCTCCCGCCTTCTCCCTGTAACCTTTGATCCCCTTATCAATCAAGAACCTATCCAACTTACATAGGAACCAAAACTCACAGCTCTTATGTGCTCCTGTCTGCCTGCTGAGTTATCTCATGTCTGTGTATACATCTGAACATCACCCCAACATTAGTCCCCACCTTCCCCCCTGCCACCCCCACTCCATGATTTAGAGCAGTGGACCTTGCTGACACACATTGAGCCTTGCGATTCCTGTTAGATGGTTAAAATTGAGTGTAAAGGCTTCAGATGTCTGACTTGGGCATGGGAGGATGCAGCACTGGGCCCGAAGGCCTGGCTAGGCTCACGTGATGTTTACCCTCTGCCACCTCTCAGATGGTCAATCAACATGGTTATGTGCTACTTACAATGGCATCAGTGTGCCTGGTTTCCGTGTGCATATGTCAGACTTTTGGAATGAAAATGTGGAGGCTTCAAAAGGGATCAGAACGAAGCTCCAATACATGGGATGTATGCTCCTTGTTCGCAAAAATTTGAGTCCTTAAGGCCTTGATGGAATGTCACCATTTTTGGGTGCCAAATGCCAAGGTTAGGCAGCACATGAGATTGAGAGACTCCAAATGGAGGCATGGCCAAGAGTTCTTGACAGATATCAGACTGTGCTGTTTCTGACGCTTTCGTGGTCCACTGAAAAGTGAGCTGAAGTGCAGGCTCACATCTATTACTGAGAATTACAGATGACTGTGTCCTAAAGATTTATTTTACACTTGACATTGAGTGTGATGGTGAGGCCTGAACACTTGTCTTGCATGAGCAATTGCCTGTGTGGAAATACCATAGTGCGGATTCAGATTCGACCTCAGACATGAAGGCGAGAACCACTGAGTGATGATTGTCATTCTTCAGGTGCCTTGCCAGACTGCAGGCATTCTGCCACAAGTGCATTGAGGATTGCAGTGCTGCTCCTGCCTCCCGTAGGCAATGGCATGTTGGCAAGATGCCTCAGAGGCTGCATCATCTTAACTCTGCTTGCAAAACACACTGTTTCAGTTATTATCCTGTAACAGGCCACACATTCCAGAGGCTACCTTACATTCCAAGGATAAGGACATGGTGACATGACAGTGTAACTACTCATTCCGAGATTGATGTGCTGCATTGAGTTGATGAAGATCGCAACAAACTTTTTAAGGTGGACCCAACATGCAGGGCACTGGTGAAAGAGGCTTATGTGAGCTATTCATCATTATCCTCCTGGAACACGGTGGCTATAAGCATCTCACATGCATGCCTGCCTCGTCTGGCCCATGCTATGGCCTCTTCCTCTGGAGCCTCGGCTTCCTTGCCCTCATCGAGCTCAGGCCTTTCGAAGTCCTCATCACTGGAGGAGACATGCAGCTCCTCCATCTCTTGTTCTGGCAAGACATCGCCCCCTTGGAGCGCCAGGTTGTGTAGGGTGCAGCAAGCCACATGATGCAGGAGACCCTCTGGGGAGAGTATTGCAGAGTACTGCCTGACGTATCCAAACATTGAAAGTGCATCTTCAAAATGTCAATGGTCTGCTCAATCAATGAGTGTGATGCAGACTGAGCAGTGTTGTACCTCTCTTCTGAAGCACTTTGTGGCCGCTGAACGGGCATCATCAGCCATGTATTTTGCGGGTAATCTTTGTCACTGAAGAGCCAACCCTGGATGCGCTGAGGGCCCTCGAAGATCAGTGGCACCTGTGAGTGACTGAAGATGTACGAGTTGTGGGAGCTTCCAGGGTATCTCGCATATACCTGCATAATCTGCTTCTGGTGGTTGCAGACCAGCTGCATATTAAGAGAGTGGAACCCTTTTCTGTTCATGTATTGTAGTGGCTGCTCTTAACACCACATGAGTGCAGTCGATGGCACCTTGCACCTGTGGAAATCCAGAGATCATGGCAAATCCCACTGTTCTGGCAGCTTCACCTAGGGAGAACTGGATGTAATAGTGCCACCACAACCCTGGACATGTGAAGGCAGCTACAGCACTATGTCTTGCTCATCTGGAGGTATGAAATGTCTCTTCTATACTCCCTTGGTCTTGCCAGATGCCTTCACTCAATGGTTCTGTCATCCTCAGCTTCTAGGCCTTGAGGAGACCCTGCTGGCCCTTGTTCATCAGGATGAGGCTCTTCTCCTCCTCCTCACTTGCCTGATTGCCAAGATGAAGGCAACGCTGCTTGCTCTATCCATGAGGCACTTGTACTCGTGTCTGTGGAAATATTGAACAGAAACATGAATGACCTAAAGCCCACAATGATCACCTTCCAGTCTGAACTAGGGAGTCATTGGGAAGCCCAAGGGTTTCATCCCAGCCATAACATCCCCAAATTGTCCCTTGCAGCATTAGTACTGCCTTCTGGATCAACAGTAGGGCAGTCACCTCCCCCAGCCCAAACGCAAAAGCATGACAGGACTTTGACACAGGCTTGGATCTGACTGAGCTCTGCCAGATGAGAAAACCCTCAGTCAGGGCGCTGTCAGACTATATCCTTTAGATCACACTGCAGTCCCAACTTGCTCTAATCTAATGACAGTATCGGGTGGGTGGTGTGTGATGTTCAAATCCTGAACGTGCCAGCTGCAAGGTTTAGAGGTCTTTGGGCCATTAGACGAGCTGGGTTTTTAATGAGTATTCAAATGAATCCAAATGTGGTTCCTGAAATAGTGCGGCAGACTGCCAAACCCGCCATGAAAATCTGGAGTGGAAAATTGCGAACTATTTTTGTGCCGGCGGACACTGATTTTTGGCCATCCTCTGCATTTTCCTATGCCGCCTGCCACTGATGGGACCAAAAAATACTGCTCGTAGTCTTTTTTTCAATGGCTTTTAAAGGTAGAAGGTACAGTGATGTAAATTTGCAGCCACCTTTGACTGTGATTTTAAGACATTGGAATGTGCCTTTAGTCTTTTTAAAAATTCAATTAGTGGTTTTCAGCCAGTAAATTAATAAAGTAACACTTGTTATGAAGCATGGCTTCGTGACATCTCCATATTATAGAAAGCATATAAAGGCATTGGAGAAGGTGCAAGGAAACATTTATTATACTTATACCAGACCTGAGAGCTGTCCTTATCAGAAAAGATTGAACAGGCTGGGCATTAAGAGAAGGCTGGGAGGGAAACTAGTAAAGGTGTTTAAGGTTATGAAAGAGTTTGATAAAAAGGGGTTTGATGAGGTAATGTAAATATGTTTTCACTTGCAGGTGAGATCAGAACTTAGGCCTCATAAGTATAAAATGGTCATTAATAAATCCAATTGGAAATTCAGAGGAAGCTTTTTTTATCCAGAGAGTGATTTCACAAAGCCGGTTTTCCAATGTATGCTGACCAGCCCCAGCTCTGTCTCATCACCAGCTCTCTTGATTCCTCTACTATCTCTAAATTGTAAAATTGCTTATCTGACATGTAGTACTGGATGAGCAAATATTTCCTCCAATTTTCTCACAGGCTAATTAGGGGAGGGTCCTCATGTTTGAATTCAGGTTAGTGGCCGTGAAGTTTACATTGTCTTTAGGTCTAAGCTAAGACTTAAATCCAATTGTACATGCCTAATAGACTTCTCAGCTTGAATCTATATATAGCATTAAACTGAAGAGCCTGTGAAATACTGCTGTACTTCCTACTTGGGTGTTCACCAGCTGGTTGAATGAGTTATGTTCCAGTCACTAACACATTATAATCCAGTATGGCATGTGGACAGAAGTCATTCATCACATTTGATATTTCTTACCTAGTTTGAGTTTTAAATTTTATTTAATTGTGCAAATCCTTGCACAAATGCATGATCCTCAATGCACGTTTGGGTGTGAGAGACAAAATTGAAAGTGACTTACATTTGGTAAGTAGATCTCCCTCTCTCATTAAAACACATCAAATGACTAAAAACTATCATGTAAATAAACACACAGGCCCAAGAAAATGCAAGTCTATCCAGTATTGAGCTATCAGGTTATATTGGGATGACAGATTAATACTAGAAAATGATAAAAATGTTCTTAACAGTCAGCATTTGAAAAGAGAAAGTTTGCTGATCATTTCAGATCAGACTGTTCACCGGAATCAAAATTTTACTTTATTCTGGAAATACTCAGCAGGTCAGGCAGAATCTGTGGGGGGAGAAAGTAAGTCAGACAGCCAATGTTTCAGGTCTTAAGATCTTTCTATATCTGAAAGATATTACAGATAAATAGTATTTGAAAATAAATTGACCAACAAAGAAGAAAAAAAGCACAGACAGGAAAAAGAAATAAATGGCCACTGAAGTGCTTGGGTGTAGAACAGGAAATAATTAAATGACACAAGCGATATTATTAGAAGACAAAGAGAATCGTAATGAGAGAAACCAAAGACCTAGCACGAGGTACAAAGGCCAAAATTTTAAGCCACCCTCCTGGTGACACTGCTGAGACAGGAGAGCTGCCAGCCATTTGATTGGCCGACAGCTCTCAGAGGGGTGATTTCCATCCCAATAGAGGCAGCAGGCTGGCCTCAAGCCAATTAAAGGCCCAACAGCCAGTAAGTGGCTGCGGGGTGATCTGGCAGTGTGGAGTGGGATTCGCCCCTGACTTTTATGTCGGGGAGTTGGGGTGGAGGGCGAGGCCACTACCCCCCTCGTAACATTCAGCCAAAGAATATGAGTAGCTAAAGGGTAATTAAGAGGACCTTTCTTTTCTCTCTATTTTAATACTTGCTGGAATTGAAGATTGTAGGATAAGATGTGTGATGGAGAAGACAATAGAGTCTTTAATTTCTTGACTGAATGATTTACTTTAATCGCAGAATAAAAGCTATTACATCTGCATAGTTTTTGTTTATTCTCTTGTGTTCCTTCACCTTACAAATCTGATTATAATATTTAAGTTTAAGTAGTATAGAGCCATTAAACAGTCATTTAGTATTTTGATTTAACGTCTAGTGAGACTGGAGTCTATGGGAATCAGGGGGAAAACTCTCCACTGGTTGGAGTTAGACCTAGCACAAAGGAAGATGGTTGTGGTTACTGGAGGTCAGTCATCTCAATTCCAGGACATCATTGCAGCACTTCCTCAGGGTAGTGTCCTCGGCCCAACCACCTTCAGCTGCTTCATCAATGACTTTCCTTCTATCGTAAGGTCAGTTCGCTGATGATTGCACAATGTTCAGCACCATTCACGACTCTTCCGATGCTGAAGCAGCTCATGTCCAAATGCAGCATGACCTGGACAATATCCAGGCTTGGGCTGACAAGTGGCAAGTAACATTCGCGCCACACAAGTGTCAAGCAATGACCATCTTCAACAAGAGAGAATCTAATCATCGCCCCTTGAATCCCTCACTATCAACATCCTGTGAGTTACCGTTGACCAGAAACTGAACTGGACTAGCCATATAAATGCAATGGCTACAAGAGCAGGTCAGGGGCTAGGAATCATGCGAAGAGTAACTCACTTCCTACGCCCCAAAGCCTGTCCACCATCTGCAAGGCACAAGTCTTGTGATAGAATACTCCCCACTTGCCTAGATGAATGCAGCTCCCACAACACTGAAGAAGCTTGACAGGACAAAGCAGCCCATTTGATTGGCACCACATTGACAAACGTTCACTCCCTCCACTACCGACGCACAGTAGCAGCAGTGTGTACCACCTACAGGTGCACTGCAGGAATTCACCAAGGCTCTTTCCAGCACCTTCCAAACTCCAACCATACCATCTAGAAGGACAAGGGCAGTAGATACATGGGAACACCACCACCTGCAAGTTCCCCTCCAAGTCACTTACCATCCTGACTTGGAAATATATTGGTGTTCCTTCACTGTCGCTGGGCCAACATCCTGGAATTCCCTTCCTAACAGCATTGTGGATGTACCTACACCATATGTACTGCAGCAGTTCAAGAAGGCAATTTACCACTACCTACTCGAGGGCAACTAGAGGTGGGCAATAAATGCTGGCCCACACCCTGTGAATGAATAAAAAAATAATAATTTAGGATCTAAATGCTGATTAATGCTCTGTATTCATGGTGATTTAGGGACCTTTACAAAATTGTCAGTTGTGTTGTCAGAATGGTTTTGGTGGACTAATTATTTTCTGTTCCAGGAAAGTTCAGTGACAATCGGCAGGAAGCAGGGTAATAAAAGAGAAAAGGATGGGATATAGGATGCAGTTAGCTCTCACCAAAGTAGCCCACGTATTTTGAAACTTTCTCAAGTCCATTCACGTATTACTCAGCCTGACTGGCATGCCCACTTGTTTATAGTGAGAAGATAATATACCCAGCTACTTATGTACTAATTAGAATGTACATGGATATTTGAGTATTCACCTGAGTGTTTTTAGATACTCTTTTATGTAAGTGACTTGCAACTTGATGTACTTTGATTTGCTCAGATATATAAAATTTGCAGATGACAGAACCTTAAAAAAACTTAAGAGGAAATTGAGCAGCTTTCAGCTGGGTAGTAAGCTGTCAAAAGGATGTTGGCTGCTTCCTTTGTAGATCAAGTAACTCAGCAAATGTAAAAAACTTGAACTTCCCAGAAAAAAACTCTTGCAAAAATATAGGAAATATAAATTAGATCTCGCTCAACAAAAAGTGTATGAGAAAAATGACTCCTGCTAAATATATTTTGTGTTGATATGAAAGTAAAAGGCTCCTCACAGTTTTGGTTCAGCTATAAAAACTGCTGTCACAAGTACTGCTATTTCTACTTATACGCTGCAGTTCTAGGAAGCCAGTCAATCCTAGATTGGTTATTGTTTTTAAATACAGGAGGTTAGTGAAGATGTGAAATATAAAATAATTATCAGATATATAAAGAAAAACAAATAACATTTTTAGGATGATACTTGTCTGCATGTAAATTCGTGCTGGCGTTACAACAGCAGTTGCACTTAATTGGATGTAAATTGCTTTGGGATATCCTGAGAGGCACTATATAAATGCAAGTCCATTTTAAATGAAAAGTATAAGGTATATGGCAGAAATTGTCACTGTATTCCTATGACAAGTGTTGTAAAGATGTTTATTTTAGGTCACCATTATATTTACCGTATGTAATTTTGAAAGGTGGAAGCAAGCCAAAAGTGTTGTTCCACCATGAGCTTAACCACTGTTGTGAGAACACTGATCTCAAATGAGGTGCGGTGAGGAAGTCTGACGTTCAACATGCAGCTAACAGGAAGCAAGCAGAAAGAAATTCAGGGAACTGTACAAATTTAAAGCTTTGAAATAAACTGAAACGTTCTGAAGGTAAGCAAAGTTAATTTAAACGTAAAATAGTGATAAATTGTCTATTTGGCATTTCCAATGCTTTGGTGATTAGTACTTGTAGCCAGTCTAAATCTTGAAGGGTCAAAAGGTCTGCAGCAACTGAAGCTTTAGAGTACAGAGTTCTTTCATTCAAAACCACAAGCAATTTAGAGGAACTGAAACATGAATGTGGCATTGAAGTTTGCAGTAGCTAGCAGCCATACTCAAAAAAAAAAGTTGTACTTTAGAAGTTCTTTTAGAAACAAAATGCTAAACAAACATGGAACAACCATCTTTACCATGTTTGGAAGAATTTATCAGGCAAATTTGCTGTGTCGGGTTCATACAAGATTTTCAGTAACAATCGAGAGAATTCAATACGGAAGAAACAAAACCTATATGGTATTGTGACTTGCTTCTGCAGGAACTACTTGTAAAATATACTTCTATGGATTTGCAGTACAAATATGACAATCCAGAAAAGTGTGAATCTTTCTTTGAAAATGCTGATATGACAAATAATGTATTTTGTTATACAGTGCTCTGCACTATGGGAATACTGAATTGTTTTTACAGGAAGTAATCTTCTTATGCTCCATTTTCAGAACATAAATTTGCATCAATAACACCAGTACTATGTTAACAATTTTTTAAAAATAACAAATTACTAGAGCATAGATTCGATTGAGGAAGTGTAACATTGGTCCATTCCACAGGAGAGTACTCTGTTCAACCCTTCTGAATAAAGAAAGATTTCTATGATTTTTAAATAGAATATTTGTATTTCATTTTCAAACTGCTATTGAACATTTTAAATTATAATCTCTTTCAGCATCTAAATTTTTCAATTATGTTGAAAAGTACAAAACTCCATTCTTCATATCGGTTTTTGCTCTAACAGATTAGAGGTTGAACAATTAATACATACGCATCAAAAACAGAATTACCTGGAAAAACTCAGCAGATCTGGCAGCATCGGCGGAGAAGAAAAGAGTTGACGTTTCGAGTCCTCATGACCCTTCGACAGAACTTGAGAAGGGTCATGAGGACTCGAAGCGTCAACTCTTCTCTTCTCCGCCGATGCTGCCAGACCTGCTGAGTTTTTCCAGGTAATTCTGTTTTTGTTTTGGATTTCCAGCATCCGCAGTTTTTTTGTTTTTAATACATACACATCATCAGTGGAACAGCCAATTGAAAACTGGCGTAACATACACCCCCTCATTTTATTACCAAGTATGTTGAGAATCCTAAATCTTTTAAATTTCTCAATGGTATTAGCAGCAACTATTTTAAATTCTTGTGAGCCACTGATTCCATATTAAGTTGACTTCATAATGTAAAGGAACATAAAGCTAGACAATGGAATTGTTGGACTAGGTGCTTAACATAACTTTATTGTAATTATTGACTGTTAGTTGAGTACTTTTATTTGGTCTTTGAAATTTCAGCAGGAGGTTGTTCAGACTGTAATATACGCTTCAGGATAGTGTAATGGAGTATGTGAAAAGTAAAATAAAACTTCAGGCAGCCATATGTGGCTTTAGTGTGCTCAGCTAACACAAATTGAAAATACTATTTTTAATGAAGAAATAAGTTATTTTCATTGGTGTTGTGGATGAGGACAATAGAACTTACAGGGGTTTAATTTTTGTATGTTAGTATAATAGTGACATCTACATCTGTGCTAATAAATCCTAGTGAATTATGTCTTTTTGAGTAAGTAAAAGAGTACTGGAAATACATCTTTTACATGAAGCAAAAAGGGGAATTGGAATGTGTGGGGGTTTCTGAGCAAAGCGCTAACGTAAGCGTTAAGGTTAGTGATTTTCCTAAAGACTAGCTGATTTAGCAACTGTGTTGAAAGATCTGCATGCTAAATTTCTTGTATGAAACAGGAAATATGAAAAATGTGACTTTTGAATCTTGAATGCTTTGAAGACTTTGTTTAGATTAGAAATGCTAACCTGTAGAGAGAATTATTTTGCCTGGCATCTATTTTAAGAATAAATAAATATGAACACAATTGACACTTAAATTTGTACAGTCATGATTGTCTATCCACTTCACTAGAAGCAAAGATTTGTAGATTTACAGATTCAGACTACTTATTGCCTGTACTATATGCACTGTTGGTCAAACAAACCAAAGTGACATTGCTAAGGAATCTAGGGGTTGAGAGTACACAATGAAAGTGTCAAAATGGAAGTAGAATGCTTCCATTTTGCTTTTCGTAATTGCTGAGACAGGAATATTGTTTTTCTTACCAACAATTGTGTTTAAACTTAATACTGAGCTTGAAAAAGTATATTTAATTGTGAATTATCAGAATTTAGTTACTTTAATGCCGAATCATATCAGTATCATAAGTTACATACAAATAGGTGTTATACAAGTTAGTACATTAATAGTTCAATGCTATAGCTGATAAAAGCCATTGGGTGGAATTTTCCTTGCCTGCTGG
Organism: Carcharodon carcharias; assembly: GCF_017639515.1. Lineage (NCBI taxonomy): Eukaryota > Metazoa > Chordata > Chondrichthyes > Lamniformes > Lamnidae > Carcharodon > Carcharodon carcharias. The sequence goes on along the minus strand of NC_054478.1, from coordinate 82,328,812 downwards.
CATCAGGCGTGATTGGTGGTGTAAGCAGACAAAATGGCGCAATCGATTTCGTGATGGAGTGAAACCAGTTTGCAATTATCCATTCAGCCTGCCAATGGTGGGCCGTGTTTCCTGCCGTTGGATGTCGGGAACCTCATTGTAATACATCAGCATATAATTATCAAGCCAGCCTGCCGGAATCATCCTCCTCCCCCACTCGCCCCACTGGATCGTCCGTCCATGTCAGCAGGAAAGCACACTGACATGTTTCACAACACATAAAAGGTGTGCACTTGGTGGGCTGCACTTGGTGGGCTGCACCTTGAGGGGAACTCAGAGGTGAGTACACAGTAATGTTGTGCAGCAGTCACCAAGGTCACCTACTGAACTTCAAGCGTCAGGGGGTCTGGGTTAAGGGGAGCCCAGCCGTTGAGGCGACTTGTGGAGGGGGGTGCCAAGGGCCTGCCATTGAATATAATGCACAAGCATTCGGGGTGGGGGTGGGGGTAGGTGGGTGAGGGAAGTGGCTACGTATTTGGGAAACCTGTATAAAGTGACCATTCCTCTGCAACTGAGACAGTTCAGGTGCAGCCACATTGATAGGTTTGGAGTCGGGCCTCAAGCTTATCTGCCCACTCAAGCAATGCAGAGGCATCAGAGTGCCCCAAGTCCTCCAAAGCATTTCGCCCCTACCACCCCAAAATAGACTGCAAAGTCCTGAACATTCTGGTGGACTGCAGAACAGTTGGATGACTGCACCTATTGTACAATTTCCCTGCTACAACTGGCCATGGACCAGTCACTGCTGGAGGCGCTCACAGCCACTTGCAATGTCAGCATTTGGTTTGGACCAGTCTCCCCATGATTCAAGCTAACAGTGCAACCTTGCAGTGCAGGTTCGGAGAATGTCTGAGTTGAGAGTACAGCATGCGGTCGTGATGGCAAAGCTGCTGTCAATTGGTCGGGTGAACTGGGGTAGAAGTGGTGGGGTTTTGGGCAACCATGCAGCTCATTAATCTCTGGCCATCCAAGTGGTGGCCAGCACTCTCCAGGAATTGTTAAGGGGCCTTCACACTTGAGCACAACAGGTTCCTAAAACATCCATACTAACCACGTGTGTGTCTCTTTCATCCTGCAGGAGGAGTACATCAGGATCATGATCAAGATCGTGTACTAGCTGTATGCCTGGTGGCCTACAGAGCATGAAGATGACAGAGGAGAGAGTGACTGAGGTTCCTCTCTGTGCAGACGCAGGAACAGCAACCTCAGCAAGAAGGGCCAGCTGGGGCTCCCGCAAGTGCCACGAAGAGCCACAGTGAGCCATTGCAGGCCGGCACCTAGCGACACCCAGGGTCTATAGATGCTGCCTTTCATTCCTACAGATGACCGAGAACCAGTGTCACCAAAGATTGCACATGTCTAGGGAACTGGTCGGTCACATCTGCCACTCACTGCAGGACTTGGCACCACGTGGACTGGAGGGCATCCACTGCCAGTGGCTGTGAAAGTGACCGCGGCGCTCATTTTCTATGCCAGTGGCTCCTTTCAGGGCTCCACAGGTGACCTCTGTCAAGCCTCCACCCACAAATGCATCCATGAGGTCACGGATGCCATCTTTGTGAGGGCACACAACTTTGTGCATTTCGCCCAGGACAAGGACAGCCAGGGTGCAAGAGCAATTGGATTCGCCCAGATCTCAGGTGCAGGGTGCGATCGACTGCACTCGTGGTGCTCAGATCTCCATTGCAACACACAGCGAACCAGATCAACCGCAAGGGGTTCCGTTCACTGAATGTGCAGCTGGTGTGCGACCACCAGAAACGCAACCCGCAGGTGTGCGCACAGTTTCCAGGGAGTATGCATGACGCCTACATCCTCAGTCGGTCACAGATCCCTGGAGTCTTCCAGGGTCCACTGGAGCTGAGGGGATGGCTCCTTGGGGACAAGGGCTACCCGTAGCTGATGGGTCGTGGCTGATGACACCCTCAGACTGCGGCAGAGCGATGGTATAATGAGGCTCATTCTGCAACCTGCAATTTAATGGAGCAAACCATCGGGGTGCTGAAAATGAGGTTCCGGTGCCTGGACCGGTCTGGTGGAGCTCTGCATTACAGTCTGCAGAGGGTGTCACACATTGTTGTCGTCTGCCGCGCCCTTTACAACCTAGTGCTCCAACAGGGAGATGATCTGGCTGAGGAAGAGATGGATGTGCTGCATGTCTTCTCCGATGAGGAGGATGCTGAAGGGGATGAGGATGAGCAAGTCCTCGGAGGTGATGATGACGGGGATGAGGCCCTTGCACTGGCTCGACGAGGCAGGTGCACTTGGGAGGCCCTCATAGCTGCTGGACTTGTTGGGGATGATGACGAGATGCTGTGAGGTGACCCCATAGATCCCCTCATTGCAGCTGTGAACATTTGACTCCAGTCTGACTTAGGGCAGCGTGAATACCCTCTGTGAGGATACTCTTGTCATGGAGACCCAGAGGAGGCCCTAATAGTTGCTCGATTGCAAAAGGATGATGATGACATGCAGTGAGGACACTCCATAAATCTTCTCATAGCCTCTGAGAATGTCTGACTCCTGTGTGGCTGAGAGCAGATTGCTTGTGCTCTTTGATCAGGTTATATCATAGAGACGTAGCCATGAAACTTTAGAAGCATCTGATCCTCCACCTTCAGCACTTGAACCATTCAGGAGCTGGAGTACAGTGTCACTGGTCACAGATGCGGAAGAGCTGGGTGCCAGTCCATCCTTAAAGAGAATTGAGAGAATGAGAGAACTCTGTGACGTCTGCCCACCACATTCTGGCAGCAATGACAAGGACCGTCGAGGTGCAGGCATCAGTACTGTTTCCAGGGAGTGAAAATCTGGACCATCACTTTGGTCTGAAGGCTGCACAGAGCACAGGGTGGAGGCCCTGGACTGAGATGCCTGCCTTTTATCTTGTGCAGAAAGGTTTCGCATTTAAGTGACAAGAACGTTGATCATCAGAACAAGGGACCATAGGCAGGGAGACATTCTTGGGAGTTTATTGACAATAGTGAATGGTATGTACAAGTGATTAACACCCATGCCCAGGCTGTGCAACTAATTCTCCTTAACTTTCCTAACCCTGCCGCTACATCTTGGTGCTCCCTGGACATCCATAGTGGAAGTGGAGGCAGTCTGCTGACTGTGACGCCCTATCTGTGATTACTTTGGTGGGCGTCCTCTGGTGGGCCGAGACTTGGAGGGCACCGGCTGCTTTCAGGGTCCTGCTGTGTGGCAGTGGCACCCTCCTTGGCTGTTGAGGTCACAGGAAAAGGGGAATCAGATGGGCCGGACACACTCGGAGTCACCTGGGTGGATGGGCCCAGAGTGTGCACCTGCTAATCCTCCTCCCTATGGCTGCCCGAGGGCCCCAGGCTGACTCTTTGAGGAGAGGGGTAGTTGGAGTGAGATCGAGCTGCGCGGCACCCCTCTCACATGCACACTGTTTGAGGCCAACTATTGCATCAGTAATGGAGTTGAGCCTGTGCAGCAGTGCAGGAGTGAAGTCATGGACCAAGGTCTCCGTGGCGGCTGCCATGGTGTATTAGCATGCTGGTGCTATCGCCTCAGAGTGAAGGCAGACGGACTCCTCCATCGTGCCTTTGCAGCTCCAGCAACTGTAACATGACCGAGCCCAGAGGCTCATCACCTGACTCTGATTCAGCAAATTTCTGGCCTCTATCAGTCCTCCGAGTGCTGGACACCTGGGAAGTCCCTGCCGCCGCCTGCTATAGATCTGACAGTGCGATGTGCTCACCAGATTGTGATCCTGAGGCTATTCTAAATCTAGGTCCCACCGACTGAGGTGTGTGTCTCTGTGCTGGTGGAAGTTGTGGGTGAGCGCTTTGATGGGACTTCAAGAAGGGTGCCTCCACATTCCTCTTCAGCGGTTTCTTCGGAGCTTGATTGGAAGCCCTGGGTCATGGACTCCATCGGCTGTGCCTGCAGAAGCATGGGGAGATAATTAGTGCATGGCAGTGGCCTGTGAAGCAGGACACATTACTCATGGCCTGGTTGTCTGATGAGTGTTGCACTACTGGACCCTCACTTGGTAGAGCAGCGCTGACCTCACCGTCAGCTCAGGACCAGTCCAGATTGTGGCTGGCTAGCTGGATGGCTCTGTTTTTAAAGTACGTGAGGACTATGATTTCGGGCATTCCACCACCGGTCTGCAACCTCTCTCTCTCTCGTTGTGTGCCAGCTTGTCCTGCACAAATAGAGATGGAGAGTGTGTAAGCAGGATGCCTGCCAGGTCAGCTGATAAATATGCCTGGCTTGTGTGGATGGTGAGTGGTTTCATGGATGAGATGAAGACAATGAAGCTGTGTGTGAGAGAGTGAATGATGATGTCCCTTGAACTGGCAGCGAGTGAGATCACTGCGGATATGTGACGGGTTCATGAGTGTGCGAGTTGAAAGTAATGAGAAGAGTGACTTACCCTGTCGGAACGGAGGAGATCATTCATTCTCTTGCAGCACTGGGTGGCTGTCCTCTTTTGAAGGGTGTTGGCACTGACCACCGCTGCCACCACCTCCCAAACTGTGTTAGTACTGTTGCTGCCTATCCTGCGGCTGGAGTGGGGGTAGAGGACATCCCGGTGGGCTTCCACGGCATCTGAAAGGCACCCGAGGGACGTGTCACTGAACCTGGGGGCTGCAGCCTTCTTCAGTTTCAGGGCCATTTCTTCCATGCAACAGTGGTGAGCTGGAAGCACTGAGATGTGTGCACACAGCTGCACTTTAAATATGGTGCCCGGTGTGTTGCAGCGGTGAGGTGATGGCGTGCCAGGTGAATGTGAGCCCGCTCACCATGGAAAGTGCATAAATAATGTGGCGGGTTTGTGACGATACAGCGTGAAAAGCTGCCATTGAAGCTAGAGGGTAAAATGTAATTTTACCCGCCCGCTATCACACTTAGTGTAAGTTTGGGAAAATTCCGAGCATTTTCTTTTTATCCTAATCCTTTGAGGTATTTAGATAAGAATCTGACTAGTTCCTAAAATCAAAGATATCATGGAAGTATCTCCTCTCTAAACATCTAAAACACTGGTTCTTGTGACACAAAGATTTTGCTATAAAAGTCTCCTTACTCAGTGTCAACATATTTCCAAGAGATAGCTGTGGAAAGCAGTGTTCTGTTTGCTGACAATTGTCAACAAACCTTTATTTTATTCAACAAGCCTTTCATCTTGGCTCTTCCACAAACACTCTGAACGTTTGACTTCATTTTAAACAAAATAGTATGTGAGCAGTTTCTCATTTTTGATAGAAGATTGCAAATACCTTGGCATATTGCTAGATACAAAATTCAGTATTTCAAAGAAATAATTCTGTTCCTCAAACTGTAATGTGCCCCTGGCGCAAGAGGAATACCTTGTCACAATACATTTAACTGTTCTTTCAAGTGTTATTATTTGTGGACACAATTAGTTGTAGAGGCAAGGTAAAAATGCAAGAAACTACATCACAAGATGGGATTTAATTTTTAAGCAATGTAATCATTTGCAAAACATTCTCTGGCAGGGTTAATGCTAGAAAAGATGCATCTTTTTCCATGTATATTGCCTTAATTGTCTAACTTAATTGTCTAAACCATATCAAATAGCTTCATTGGAGTATTAAAATATTTTTCCCCAGTTTTATATTTACTCCTCTCATTTTTCTATTAGCTGTCAACAGTCGTAATGTTTGCATTTTCCTTCTAGTAATAAAACACCTGGCACTAATAATTTCCTTGCCCAAGAAAATTTCAAGATTACGTAATTGTCTTTTTGTAAAGAGAACCCAAACTAGGAAAAGTCTCTTTCTGTCACATTCGCCTTTTTTAAACAAAAGCAAATAATATGTACCTGAGAATTGTACTGTGACCTATAAAGGAACATTGCTTCACCTTAGCATTCAAGCTATACATTGCACATTACATATTATAATGGTTCAGTCCTTTTTAAAAAAAAAAGCATCTATCCAACTCAAAACTCTAATTGTGACCAGTAAAGACCATCTAGCAATTTGAAAAAGATGACCAAATTATTCAATATTTTGGTCAGCACTTTTGAAAAGAGAGAAAGAGGGAAGTGAAGAGAGAGACATATAGAGAAACTTGGGAAATTAGACATGAGAGGTAGGCAACGAGAATGGGAGACAAGCAGAAGGAATGAAGGATTTGGAGGAAGAAAGAATAACACAGTCAGGAACAATGATGAATGAAATTGAAACACATAGAAAGGAGATTTAAGAAGTGGAAGACAAATAAACAGGGGAAATGGAGAGAATTGAGAGAAGTCAGCGAGTGGAGACAGTCACAAAAGAGATGCATTTTGTTTGTCTGTGACTAACACTGCAGAAGTACTTTTTAAATGTCCAATTTAGTCTGATGAAATTCTTGTTAAGAATTATGTTACCCTCAGTCCCCCAATGACATGGATGTGAAGTGACCACATTTGTAAAACAAAAATCTGGATGTGGTTAAATTATTCGAAGTAACACTTGGTTGCTTAGAAAACATAACAACATAAATAAAAGTAAATCATTAAATCGCATGAATATTTTTTCCTCATGAAATTAATTGACTGTGGTATCAGATACAGTCCAGGAACTATATTCATGTTTTGTGGTATACTTTGGAAACCCGATCCTAAGAATTTAATAAACAGGACATGCAGTTCAACTAAGTTCAATAAGCGATATCCTCAGTGAAAAGTGTATTACTTCCAGTTTTGCCAGGTTTTCTCATTTCTGTGCATTTGCATCTATTGTAAAAAGAATATTGATATGTTTAATATCCAGGATTAATATTGATGACAGTTTTCTAATTTTAGCAAGTTGCTCTGACAAATAAAAATCATTAAAATACCATGAACAATAATCAAAATACTAACGGAATGCTGACCTATATATCTAGAGGACTAGAATTCAAGGGGGTAGAAGTCATGCTTCAGCTATACAAAACCCCATGGTTAGTCCTTACCTAAAACATTGTGTGTAGTTCTAGACACCTCAACATAGAAAGGATATTTTGGCCTTTGAGAGGCAGCAAAGATTTATCAGGATGTTACGTGGACTATGGGGGTTAAATCATGAGAGATTACACAAACTAGGGTTATAGTCTCAAATTTAGTTTGTGGTGATTTGATCGAAGTTTGCAAGATATTAAGTGAAAAGGATAGGGCAAATAGAAACTATTTTTGAAAGTTAAAGAGCAGGATTTTCACCTCCCATGGAGGTGCAAAGCGGGTCATGAAATGTTAAACTTAGTTATTTTCTGCTGGAAAAACAATTTTCTGCTGCCTTCCTGATCCCACATGATTTTCATGTGGCCTTTTTGTGGATTGGGAAGGCCTTTGGTGCAAAATGCACACGCACCTCTCCCAAGGTCAGGGTCCCCATTGTGAGGGCCACAGGAAAAATGTATTTCCACCTGCACACGATTATTGTGTGCTGGTGTGGGTTTTGGAAGCGCTGAAAAAGAAGTGCACGTCTTGGAGAGTTTGTGACCCCTGCATTAAAAGACAAAAATCCCAGGCAAAGTCACACATGTGTTGGGTGTGCATTTCGGAGAGTACAAAAGTGCGCAGGTTGGGTTTTCACAGACCCACAGGAAATTCCAGCCCTAGGTTGATGGCCATAATCTAAAAATTAGAAACAGACTTTTAGGAGTGAGATTAGGAAACAATTCTACACACAAATTAGGGTAAAAGTTTGGAACACTCTTCTGCAAATGGAAATTGATACCAGATCAGTTTGTAATTTTAAATCTGATGTCAATGGATTTTGGTATCCAAATTAAGAGATATGACGCAAAGACAGGTGTGTGGAGTTCGGTTGCAGATTAGCCATGATCTCATAGAATAGTGGGACAGGCTCAAGGGGCTAAAAGGCAACTCCTGTTCTTGGTTCCTATGGTGCTGTAAAATCAATTATATAACACATAAAAGCTTGAGGATTCCCACATTTTGAAAGCTTCAGAAAACAGCAAATTATATACCTAACCTTATGGTAAATCATTATGGGATTTAAAGAACTAGTGTGATATTGTAATGGCTGAAGCTACTTCTTGAGCCCAATGATTCCCCTGGGCTGAGAAATTGTCTCCCACAGCAATGGCATTGAAGGCATGACTTTTGGGTATGGTCAAAACATTGATATTATAGAATTCCATGCAGCTTTTTGATTTGGAACGTTTTCTCTTTCAAGATTTATTTAAAATTGCTCTTCTGATAAAATGGAGTCTATCCTTACCTTTTGTTTTGAGCCCCCAGAAAGTTCTTTAACCTGATTTTAAATTAAAACTCACCTACCTATACAAGTTTGTAATGTGGCAATTTTGCAAGCCATTATATTATTTCAGAATTGCAAAAATGACAAAGTGGTGATGGTAAAATTAGAATAAAAACTTTGTTTTGGTGCTTTTTAAAAAATATTCATAAACCCAATTATAAAGCAACTTTTCTTCTTTTCAAACCCATCATTTTAAAAACAGTAGTATAAAAGCATGTCATGAGATGTGAATTGAACCAAGGTACTTTTATAAGCAGTCAACCCACACAAGAAAACTGCACGTGCCTGTGCAACATATAGTGTTGGGGTGAACGTTTGGGGTAAACACTAAGTTTTGTTATTTCAAACTGATTGTAATCTGTTTTTTTTTGTCCTTTTTGTCTCAACTTTCAAATTGAAATGATTCTTTAATTTTTTAATATCCAGTTATCTAAATAGGGCATTACTACTGTAACATAATTGAAAGCATATTTTACAGAAAAAAATCAATTCATAAGGCCGGCATTTGTAAAGCCACATAACAGTATTTGATCTCTGATTTACAAAAGATTCTTTTATTGTTTGGATTATTTTCAGAACCTACTTCAATCACGATGGGCCGAAGGGCCTGTCATGATGGGCCTGTTTCTGTGCTGTGTAACTCTGACTCTATTCTACCCAGTTCAAATAAAATGGCTGGCATAGCATAGTTTATCAATTCCATAAATATATAAGCTAACTTGTACTTCATATCTGAATGAGAGGTTGTAATTTTGAAATCCACAAGTGACTGGCATTTTTTGTCTCAGATGGGGGATTTTGTCAGTTCTATGCCCACAAGATGGATTGACTCATTATGGCGTGATATTCCATCTGATAACTTGACTAGGTTTGGGGAGATAAATGCATGCTGACTGTAAAATGCACAATGGTATGAGGAAAGGTTAAGAAAGTTGATTTTCTTCTAATTGGAAAAAGGAAGCTTTGAGTCATTTCATGTCTTCATTAAAGTTTTTATTTGGAAGCTCCAGCATCACCCAAATAATGGGGGTTGGATGTCATATTTCAATCCAGAGCTGTAACATAAGATAAATTTAGATTGTAGAGTATGTAAACATTGCACAGGTTACCTAATTTCCCAGGATGAATTTGTATTGTTCAGTTAGCTGTACTAATGGAATATTTTTCTTTGTTTCCAGCAGTTTAGACAAACTTGTTTTTTCAAAATTATCCAAAGAATAGCTAGACACCAAATCGCAAATGCATAATTCAGCTAAAGGCTACATTGAACAATTTAGAAAAAAAATATATGTTTCAGAGTGGAAATAATAAGAAAATATGATGTAATGATTTTGCAGCATTATATCTTGGTTTTGTTTGATAAACTTATAGTTTATTAAGTTGACTAGGGTCAGAGTATTGATTCAGGCTGATATTTTATTTCAGTGCACTATATAGCTGATCCATAAACAAGTTTGTAAGCAGACTATTTTCTTTTGAGGTTTAAATAACTGTGATCTCATAAATCTTTCCATATTGTAAACATTTTGTAAAAATCCCCTGAAAAGAAATTCTTTTTGACATTTATTTTACAGAATTCAGTGGAACAGTTGGTAATTTCACTGCTGTGCATTAACCACATTTTTGCCCATAGGTACACTAGAGGTTGTGGTCAGTGCAGTGGTACTCCACATCTTTAGGCCACAGTATAGTTGGGCACAGTTCATTTTCTTTATTCCCTACACAAGATCCAATTCTTGCCAGTATATGGCAAACATCCATCTTTGATACTGACAAGCAGCTTTTTATATAAGAAATAGGAACAGGAGTAAACCATTCAACACCCCCCCCCCCGCCCCATGCCTGCTCCACCATTCAGTAAGATCATGGCTGATCATCTTTTGTCTTGATTTCCACATTCCCATCTAACCCAGATAGCCTTTGATTCCCTTGCCTAACAAGAATCTATCTACCTCTGCCTTAAAAAAATATTCAATGACCCCTGCTTCCACAACCTGAGGCAGAGTTCCAAAGTCACACGTCCCTCCGAGAGAAAAAATATCTCCTCATCTTTGTCCCAAAAGCGTGACCCCTAATTTTAAAACACTGCCCCCTAGTTCTGGACTCATTCAGAAGAGGAAACATCCTTTTGACGTCCACTTTGTCCAGGCCATTCAGGATCTTGTATATGTCAATCAAATCACCCCTCACTTTTCTAAACTCTAGTGGGAAACAAGCCCAGTCTGTCCAACATTTCCTCATTCCGAGTATCACTCTGGTAAACCTCCTTTGAACTGCCTCCAATGCATTTATATCCTTTCTTAAATAAGGGAGACCAAAACCACACTCAGTATTCAAGGTGCAGTCTCACTAGTGTCCTGTATAACTGAAGCATAACACCCTTATTTTTATGTTCAATCCCTCTTGTAATAAAAGGTAGCATTCCATTACTTGTTGTACCTGCATATGAACTTTTTGCGACTCAGGAAATATAAAACCTAAATCCCTCTGCACCTCAGAATTATGCAGCTGTTCTGTATTTAAGTAAAACTCTGCTTTTTTGTTCTTCCTGCCAAAGTGAACAACTTCACATTTTCCCACATTAAGCTCCATTTGCCAGATCTTTTGCCCACTCACTCAACTTATCTATATCTGCAAACTTCTCATGTCCTCTTCACAACATACTTTCCTATCTTTCTTTGTGTCATCTGCAAATTTAACTACCATGTCTTCGCTCCCCTCATCTAAGTCATTGATGTAAATAGTAAAAAGTTGAGGCCCCAGTACAGACCCCTGTGTGAATCCACTTGTCACATCCTGCCAATCAGAAAAAGACCATGCTCTCTGCTTTCTGCCAGCCAGCCAATCTTCTATCCATGCTAATATGTTAACCCCTATTCCATGCTCTTTTATTTTCCATGATAATAATTGATGTGGCACCTTATCAAATGCCTTCTGGAAATCCAAGTATAGTGGGTCCACAGGCTCCCCTTTATCTACTGTGCATGTTACCTCCCCCTTCCTGTCTGGGGCCCAAGCAGGATGACTTGCCGGGCTTTCCCCAGCCCTGAACTTCTTCCACCAGCCTCAAAATTGAGGCGGGGCAGGAAGCGGCCTTTAGTGATCAATAATTGGCTACTGAAGGGCCTAAGTTGGGGCGAGGGCAGGCTGCCTTAGGCCTCGCCCAACCCACATGGCTAGGTTGGGGGTCTGAGGGCAGCTGGAAGACAATCCAGGAATTTTGTGGGCCCCCCTCCACCTGCAAAATCACTGGTGACAGAGCATAAAATTCTGCCCTGTTGAGTATTTTGCAGATATTTGAGCTTCAAAAATTTTTCCTCAAATGGCTTAGAGTACTTTTAAGTTGTTAAAATCACAAGCCGGCAAGCAATATTGGCTGTCTGATTCCTTCCTGGGTTTTGGCCTCCAGCCCCAAGAATGGGAGAAGCATTCCACAGAATAGGACCTCATGGGGAGAATTTCTTTCCCCCCCGCCCCCCCATCTGAGGGATTGTGCAGGGGCGTGCAGGGGTGGGTGATCAACCCCCCCAAAGGGGTCTGTGCCACCATTTTACATGGGTGGGCCAATTAAGGCCCGCCCAGCATGACGTGCGCCCGAAAGCGCTGAGCGCTCCCTGTGCAGGCAGTGGGAGAGTTCCCTGAGTCGGGGCCTGCACTCTTTCGCGCATGTGCAGGGCTACCTCAGAGAAATTAGTTTAAGTTCCCAAAATTTTAATAAAGAAAGGAAAAAATTTTAAGACGCCCCTTCATATGACAGTGCCACATGAACTGGGACATGTCAATGAACATTAATGAAAAAATTTATTGAATTAATAAACCTTCATGAAGCATCATCCCGCCCGTGAATGAGGTTCTGTGAAAAGTGCGAAGGCTGCCTGGGCTCTTTGCCTGCCCGCCAGCCTTAAGGTTGAACGGGCAGCTCAGTTTATTAGTTTAATTGATAATTAAATGACCTTAAAAGGCCATTGACAGTTCGGTGGGCATGCACTGAACTGAAAATCTAAATGACGTGGTAATGTCAGGACACCCACCCGACGTCACTGCACTTCATTTTACGCCTCGGCAAGCGGGCCCCCCCCTCCCCCCCCCCACCCCCCACCCAGGACGCCAAGCCGAAGTTTCTGGCCCATAAGGTGAAGCCAGGATTCTCAGCTGCAGCATTTGGAACTAAGAGATAGGAATAGTGGATTTGGTTTGACTTTGGGATGTGTTACTGTGTGCTATATGAATGCAAGTTGTTGTTGTCGACAGCAGCAGCCACCACCATCACTTAAGTGATTGTTGGGTTTGAAACCATAGCATTTGGCAAAACTTATGAAGGTGATTTTGTATCCAGCCTCTGAACAGCCAGCCCGCCGAAAGATTATATACCACTGGATGTATGGTAACACTCGTGTGGCCATACTTCGTGTATGACCACCACTCAAAGGGATCAAGAAGGGAAGCTTGGCTTAAAGCTAGCAGGAGCTCAACAAACAAATCTTTCATATAAAGGAAAACATACCCCTTGGGGTATCATGGACGCACAGCTTTTAGTAAGGGCCTTTAGTCTATAATTACAAATCAAAACCAGTTGAGGAACAGGAGCCAAAAGAGTTATAAATTATTTATTCAAACGATTTACTGACAAAGTCATATAGTAACAGTGCTTTCATTGCCCCAGTATCTCTCAGGACATAAATGAATTTTGGACCAATACAATGAGAACTTGCAAAATTGTGAGTATTTTTAAGTAAATGATGACTATCTAGTGAGGCAAACTACTGAAGACCAGAATAATCCCTTTGTTTGTTGTAATCTACCCTTTCAGTTAGGATATTTTGTTTTATTTGATCAAAAGAATGAAGCTTTATGATTGGTTGAAGTCAAATACCGAGGCAGAGAACTGTCTACTCAAGTCATTGCCAGGTCTTTGTGAAATTGTTGCAGAAATAAAGACAAGTGAGCAAGTGATGAAGTAGCAGGCATAGTGATACTTGTGCTATCACTGCGAACTTGCATTTAGGCAGCCTGGGTCCTGATTGCTTGATGTTGAATGTTTGAGCCTGCAGCATCCTTATTTAAAGTTCATTCACAGAGAAGCGACTAGAAAAGTTGCCCCAGAACATTGCTAGCCTCCTTTCAGGTAGGTCAACTAAGCACAGCATTATAAAACAGACAAGAAGAAAAACAAAACTCAAAATTAGCTTCATGGAACAGCAGATCTCTTTTACAGAAAAGATACATGTAGACCACAATGGAAAAATATGCTGATGAATGACAGCTAGTTTAGCATCATGTCAGTATTGCTGCAGTAAATGAAAAGTGGCTGGCCTGAAAGGGCTTCCATCTCCGTCAGTGACCAAAAAAACTGTCTGTGAATGGACCTAAATGAAAGCAATTTGTACCAAGCTATTTTTCCTTCCCTGTCTCTCCATTGTACAGGAGTGTTGTCAAACTTCAGTGTTTGGACCATGCTAAAAACTCTTTGCAATCTTAACTTTATGGTACTGTTGACCATTGTTCTGGCCCTGGTGCACAGCTCGCTATCCCTATAGCTCTATATTAGGTCCAGTGGGATGGTTAGGGTGTACATGCATGTTTAACAGATCTCTAACCATTGACCTTCTCAATATAGACATGTAAATCACTATACAATACACATGTTAAATTCCTTGTTAAGTGTATCACTGTGATCAAGGGTAGGATGAGTGGAGGCAGGTAAGCTGAAACAGATGCAGAGAAAAGAGTTTTAACTTAGTAGTCAGTTCTGCTTTACTATCAAACAGCTGTTGAAGATCTTTTTCGTCAGTGCCATTAGCATTTTGATCAAGTGTAGGGAGAAAAAAGGCTAAGGCTAAACAAGTTAATCTTGGATTTTTACTATAAGAGCCAGCCTACGATCCAGGACAAACTGTATTTAGCTCATTTATGCTTAAATAAAATTTTTATTATAAATTTGTGTTGCTTTGTCCTTTTTGTGCTTTTTTTTTGTTTGAGATGCTCATTAATATGAAGGATATTGGTTTCAGTTTCTCCATGCATTTTTGGGTGAAATATAACATAGGCTTAATGTAGACTAAAGCAATATAATTCATTTTCCACCTTTTTGGAATGCAGTTATCAGTTTAACAGTAAATTATGCACAGATTTGTGCTTTGCTTGTGTCCACTAGAAGGTGGGTTGAAATTGTCCAAACTTTTTTCTTCTAAGCCAACTGAGAAGACAGACTTTCATCTTCTCAGCTGAATTGGAAGCCTTCTTTCAGAGGTGAAAGAATGTGGGTGAATCCTCTGCTTTACTCAATTCCTCTATTTGACAAGTGACAACTTAAAACTACAACGTGCGGGTACTCATGCTGGTTTAAACTCAGCACCAGTGCAAAATCACACTCAAGCTCTTTCTTTACTTTCAGAAATAATGCTTGTCATGAGGCCACAGAAAAGTGATGGTACAGTGTGCAGTCACAGCAGCCAGTATGATCTAAATTGCATATTGTCTCCCATAGGATAGATCACAATGTATGATGTCAACATGTCTCTATATTGAAACGTATAGTGTAGAGCACCTAGTAATCAAAGGACCTGTATAAAGAGAAAAGAAAGAAGAAAAAGTACATTTATTATTTCAGGCCATCTTAAACTACATCACAGCCAAAGAAGTACTTGCTTGAAGTGCAGCTATTGTTTTGTGCAGGTAAATCCAACAGTCAATTTGCATAGAAAAAATCCACAAACAGCAATGAGAAATGTATTTTCAGTGATGTTAATGGAGGAATAAATAGAGACAAAAAGTTTTGTTGCACCATCTTCCATAATGCTCTGTAATGCAGTATAAATAGTGTTAGAAGTATTATTGCTTTGTTGTTTCCTTTTCAAATAAATCCTGAGCACTGCTGAGCTGAACTATTGCATGGTTAGGACTGGAAATTTGCTACAGGATTCATGTACAAGATCAATTGTAGTATAATGCAATCTTACGCACACTGGTCTGAATAAATGTAGACTTCAGTTATACTATATTTATGATCCATCCGCAGTAGTTTCTAAAACTCAAACAAGCCCAAACAAAATTGCGCTGATACTTGCTCTATACGTATTCTACACAACAAAAGTAACTGGCACCAGAAGCCAAGTAAAGGAATTAATATTGAGACCTGTGGGGATAAGATTTGTATCTCACAATTAGGTTGAACTGATGACAAAGCAAACAAATTATAGTCTGCGCATTTAATATATAATTTTAAGGTCATTATAATGCATTCTGTTTACATTAACTTTACCTTGTCACTTTTCAGTATATAATGTCCAGAAAAGATGCTTGCATGTTGGTTCCGGTACTCAATAGGATCATAAATGTATTTAGAATCCTTATACTTGCAAATAGTTTAAAGAGAATTGTTTTTTTTAAACAATGTGGTGTCTCTGTTACATTTGAAAAATGCTTGATCATACTCCAGCAAGGACAAGGAAAATCTTGTGAGTGGAAAAACACAAATGACTGAGCACACAATATAATTAAACGAAATAAACCTATATATTTTATTACTGGAGCTTACATTTATGTAGCCTGGAAAGTAGTAAGTCTTCTCAGTTTGCAATTTTGTAACACTACATTTCTATTTCTTCCCCTTGCCCCATGTCAATGCATCATTGACTGGAACTTGTCCTTAATTCCATTTTCCCCTGCCATTACTCTGATATTTACTGTCTCTTTGATGTGTATGAGTGACTGGAAATGGATGAGTAACTTTCCACCCTGAGACGTTTAGCAAATCCACCAAATAACATCGCCACATGTGGCATTAGTTTGAATATTTGTCATGAAGAATTTGCAATGAGCTGATACTGGAGACTAACGTGCATAATCAAATGCAGATTAAGAGAATCAAGATTTTGCTTTTCAGAGTATAAAATAATTCATTGCTCTTCCTGAAATGGTTTCCATTTGCAACAATCTGTACTTTGGGTGATTTGTGACAATCTTTCATGATTTAATTTTTACTGTTATATTGGGGAAATATAAATGAGTGACTTCTGATACATGGGAATCTAAAAATGGGGGTAGGGAAGGGAAAAAGCCCAGCAAGTACTGGAACGGAACAGAAGTCAAACTTCTGATCCAAGAGACTGGTGTTTCTGTGGCAAAGCTTACTGGACAGTTTTCCAACAGGACTTGAATAATATTATGCATGAGTAACTTGACTTGTACTTTTAAAAAATAATTAAGTATGTAGATTACTGGTTTGTGATTGGTAGCTTTTCTAATAGTTTGGGAATCTATTTCTGAGTTGCAAATTTTAGAATAATCAGTGACAACTCTACAGTGATTTTTTTGGCACAAGGAGGAAAAAGAGTATTGGACCTTATTTCTGTTCAGTTGAATCAGCATTTGCGAGACAAGATTCAAATGTACTCTCAAACACCTCCATATATCATCAAAAGTGTTATAAAAACATTTTAAGAACTGGCAGTTAACTGGCTCAGTGCCTTCTGTGGTGTTATATTACTTACAAATGTCTGTAAACTAGTTTTTCATCAGAATAATAGAAGAGAAACAACTGATTCTGTCCTTATCCATTGTATCATTTTGAACAGACACGAAAGTTTACTGAAAAACTAAACTGTAACTGAAATTTTTAATGTGTTTTTGTTTAGTGTATTTTTTCCGTATAATGTGAATTTCCAATTATAGGATTTTTCTAAATTTTCTAATGTTGCTTCAGATAACCAATTTTACTATTACAACTGGTTTAACTGATTTGTTTAAACAAAATTTAATCTGATTGTAGTCAAATTTGCATTTTTTGAATTAAATTTAAATTAAGACACAACAAAACAGAACAAAATGATTGTGGAATGTAAGGATAGTTACAAAATCTGTGGCTGCTTATATAACCAACAGTATCTTATGATGGAATGGAGATCTTAGTTTGTAGACTATTGGATTTTGTCTTGTGCATTTAACAAGTTCACTGCTTCCCTTTCTGTTAGAAAAGCTGTTACACCATGTGCAGTAGCTGAATTAATAACTGTACTATTTTGGTATTTTGTGCAATTCTATGACTCAGTGGAGTGATCGGAATTTCTGCAGGCAGTATATCAATTACAGTATTTCAGATGTGGCTCGTTAGTTTTTCACAAGCTGAAGTCGTTTAGTAGTTTTTTAAAAAAAAAATCTAATTCAAAATTGTTTGCTTTTTCTGCTATACATTTTAGGATAAAAATAAAACTGCTTTAATCTATTTTCTCACATTTATTTCTCAATATTAGTAGTTTAGTAATTTGAGTTGAAGTCCAGCAATAATATAAAGTCTGTAAATGTTGGATTTTTTTAAAACTATCATATATTGAAGATGCAACCTGCATGTGCTGATATGTGCACAGAAAGGAACCAGAATCCCGCTTAGCTTAGTAGTTGACTTCAGAGGTAAACATATTGTCAGTGACATTACTATTACATAAATTGCCTATGCCTACTGCAAGTATAATTTGAGACATTGTAACTCTCTTTGTACTGGCACAGTTCTAGCAACAGCAGAGATGAACAGTTATCTTGAGCTGGGTCCATCATCTTTGTTGTGGCTGCAGCAGGTTGGGATCTCAGCTGCTCATAAAAGAGAGCAATATACATCAGCCCCAAGATAAGCAAAAGTGTAGACTAGAATGATTATCGTCACAAATGCAACTTTATTCAAGGCTGGCTCTTACAAGACATTTGTGTCTTTTGAGCAACCATGCATCTGCAAAACTTGTACATATGCTGATCTGTTTTTGGATCCTGTTTCACTGTATAAACAAAGATGTAAATAAGATGTAAGATGACCAAAATAGAAGCTTTTCAAAGCCTGCTTTAGAGGCAATACAGAAGCGCAGTGCACTGGTACATTCAGCCATGGAGGATGGGTCAGGATCTTGCATCAGTTATTGAATTTTTAATCTCAGCAATATCACCAGGAGGTTTCTTAGGTATTTTGCTTCTAGGGAGAGGATGAAATGGTCATATACGTCAGTTTCCTGTAATTACATCAGAATGGCAATGCAGAAACCTATCCACTTTTTCGCAAGTAATATTAGTACAAGACATTGTGAAAAGAAGGCATGGAACTAAATGAAGGCTTTGGGTCTGCAATGCAACAGTAATGTTGTGGTGTGGGGGTGTTGGGGTGGTTGGTGAGGTGGCTGGTATCACAAACTTCTCTATGTAGGTTTCTGCAAGGGGAACTGATGATACTGTTGGTTTATTTTGCAATGCCTGCATATATCTGGTTTGTGATAAGAATAAATGAAGTGGATTTTAGGCTTTAATTGGCAGATCAGAATCAGTTGAATACAGTTTTAGCAATCTGGATGCAGAATTCTAAAAGTATATACCTGCACTACCAAGCTGCTGCTTTTTAAATACTAGATGCCAATCAAGCTCAAAGAAGTGTTGGCTGTGCTAGATAAATTACTTGTCTTTTGTATTAGTTTATAGGAGAATATTCCCCTACATCCACGTCATGCGTGGCTAAAATTGTACACTCTGGTTTATCCCTACAGATTCCCTAAATTCTGTAAGTAACCTCACTAGATCTTCTCATTGTCCTGCCTGTAAGTATAAAAATATGGTGTCTAACTGTCTTAGTATTTCAGTGTTGGCTAACTGGATAGGAGGAGGTTCAGTTTGTGAGCTGTCTAAGTCTCCTCCGCCTCACTCTCACTGTCTCTTGCATCCTCCACTGTGCTTACAACCTAACATACCTGCTCCTTCTTATCCTCCTCCATACGATATGTTGTTTGAACATATTGATATGACACAACTGATTCTTTTTCCTGTGATCTGGGGTGTCTATCAAATGATTTACTTTACCAACCCTCTTAATTATATTGTATGGACTACTGTGCTTTCAGAGGTTCCTACTGTAAAGGCAGTAACGCTAACACTTCATCCCCTGGTTGTAATGTTCGGGTTGCAGCTTGCTAATCTGCGCATTCCTTCATCTTTGTTTGTGAAACTTTAAAATGTTCTTGAGCCAATTGGCAGTCTCCCATGAGCCATTCTTGGAACACGGACACATAATCTAATATAGGTAATTCGTATCGCTGTCCTAATTAACTTCAGCGGACCTCTTAGCCATAAATTATTTCAAAAGTGCTTAAATCAGTGGATTCATCCAGTGACTCTCAGGTAGCAAATAAAAGAAAGTCCAGTCCTTTGTGCCAATCATCGTGATACTCATGACAATACGCTTTAATCATTGTTTTACGCCTCACTGTTATTGCCTTTACAGTGGGAACCTCTGAAAGCACAGTTCAGTTGTCCATACAAGATAATTAAGAGGGTTGGTAAAGTAAATCATTTGATAGATACCCCAAATCACAGGGAAAAGGATCAGCTGTGTCATATCAATATGTTAAAACAACACATTGTAGGGAGGAGGGTAAGAAGGAGCAGGTTTGTCAGGTTGTAAGCACCGTGGAGAATGGAAGAGACGGTGAGAGTGAGGCGGAGGAGACTTAGTTTACAAATTGAACCTCCTCCTATCCAGTTAGCTAACACTGAAATATTAGGACATTTAGGCGCCATGGGGAGAATTTCCCCATGTCAGGCGGGCTGGTTGAGAGCAGGCGCGGGCGGGCGCGGAGCCAATCGCCGCCCGTGATTGGCTCTATGCCGCCATTTTGCATGGGTAGGCCAATTAAGGCCCGCTCAGTGTGATGCACAGCTGGTAGCACTCAGCGCTACCTGTGTGCTACCTTACCCATGCGCACGAAAGAGCTCAGAAATCTCCCTGAAACATGGAGTTGCCTCAGGGAGATTAAGACCGTATTGAGAACTTTTATAAAGTTAAAAATTATTTACACATGTCCCCTCGTGACAGTGTCACATGAGCTGGGACATGTTTATGAATTAAGCAAAATTTATTTATTAATTTAATAAAACCTTCATGAAATCTCATCCCGCCCATGGATGAGGTTTCATGAAAAACACGAAGACTGCTTGGGCTCTTCGCCTGCCTGCCAACCTTAATTATGTTAATTGATTTTAACAGGCCTTTAACAGTTTGGTGGGCACGCAGCCACCTCTAGCACATGCCCGCTGAACCAAAGAACTGAATGACATGTGGTGACATCGGGACACACGCCCGACATCACTGCCCATCATTTTACCCGTCGGTGTACCAGGCCCGCCCCTGCATGCTGACGTGAAAATTCTCCCCCATCTTTTCATACTTGCAGGACAACAAGGTCACCTAGTGAGGTTACTTAAATAATTTAAAGGAATCTGTAGGGATAAACAGGGTGTACAACTTTAGCCATGCATGATGTGGATGTAAGGGTATCTTCTTCCATAGCTAATGGTACCTCTCTAAAGCTCACTGTGTCTGTGGGTGATATGCTGTGGACATCAACTGTTTTATATCCAAACTACTAATTATGTTTTGAAAAACCTTAGACGGAAAATTGGAACCTTGGACTGACTTGATCTCCACCGATGATCCATAACGTGTAAAAATTTGGTTAACTTCTCCACCACCACCCTAGCTGTAATTGTTCTTCAAAGGGATGACCTCTGGAAATCAAGGATATACTGGTATCCTGCTTCAGTATTTGGTAACGGTCCCACACAGTCTACTAACACCCTAATAAATGGTTCCTCAAAAACTGGTATGGAAATTAATGATGCTGGTTTAGTTGTAGAGAACTTGAGTATTGTTGAAAAAGGAGACTTTCTTGTCATGCACTTTTCAGGACAATTTGTAAGAAAATACCAATGTCAGGGGAAATAACATATTTACACTGTATGAGAAGAGTGTGGTTGGCAAGTGGACTCTGATTGGTAAAGGTGTTGCCATGGAGAATGCACCAGTTGATGGCAACTGACAGCAGATGACACAAAGCTGGGTGGGAGGGTGAGCTGTGAGAAGGATGCAGAGATGCTTCAGTGTGACTTGGACAAGCTAAGTGAGTGGGCAAATACATGGCAGATGCAGTATAATGTGGATAAATGAGAGGTTATCTACTTTGGTAGCAAAAACAAGAAGGCAGATTATTATCTGAATGGCTATAAATTGAGAGAGTGGAATGTGCAACAAGACCAGGGTGTCCTCGTTCACCAGTCACTGAAGGTAAGCCTGCAGGTGCAGCAGGCGGTAAAGAAGGCAAATGGTATGTTGGCCTTCATAACGAGAAGATTCGAGTACAGGAGCAGGGATATCTTGCTGCAATTATACAGGGCCTTGGTGAACCATGTCTGGAATATTGTGTGCAGTTTTGCTCTCCTTATCTGAGGAAGGATGTACTTGCAATAGAGAGAGTGCAGTGAAGGTTTACCAGACTGATTCCTGGGATGGCAGGACTGACATATGAGTAGAGATTGAGTCGGTTAGGATTATATTTGCTGGAGTTCAGAAGAATGAGGGGGGATCTCATAGAAACCTATAAAATTCTAACAGGACTAGACAGGATAGATGCAGGAAGGATGTTCCCGATGGTGGGGGAATCCTGAACCAGGGGTCAGTCTGAGGTTACAGGTTAGACCATTTAGGACTGAGCTGAGGAGAAATTTCTTCACCCAGAGAGTGGTGAGCCTGTAGAATTCACTACCACAGAAAGTAATTGAGGCCAAAACATTGTATATTTTCAAGAAGGAGTTAGATATAGCTCTTGGGACAAAAGGGATCAAAGGATATGGGGAGAAAACGGTAGCAGGCTATTGAGTTGGATGATCAGCCATGATCATAATGATTGGCGGAGCAGCCTCTGTCTGTCTTCGAGAGGCCACGGTTCACTGCCTCAACGAGGCTGCCTGGCCACTCTTTATACAAACTGCTGGTTCCCCATTGGAACCGGTGGTTTGAGAGTGCCTGCCTCTGCGGCGATTTTCCCGTTCTCCACAGGAATCATTAACCTGCTGGGTGGGCCTTAATTGGCCCGCCTGTGGAAAATGGTGGTGCTGCCCGTTTCGGCAGCAGCAACTGGCGGCCTGCCCGCCACCGAGTCGGTCATGCCCGCCCATCAAGGGCAAAATTCTGGCCCACTAGCTCTGTTGGATAAATTGAATTTTTTTTTAACTTATTGCGAATCGTGCACTCAACTGGATCAAAAATGAAGATGTCTGCTTGAAATTATTAAAAATATGAATTTGATCTGTCCTATGGTAATTATTGATGCCATACTGCTGCTGTTGAATTGGTTAGTTTTGTGCAAGTTTCCTATTTCTGATTGAGAACTTCTTATACTTATCTATATGTGGGCCAATCAGAAGGGTTACAGATTTTTTTTCTCTGGCAATGTGTACATCAGATGGTATATGAAACAATAAACTCCGAAATAAGGTGAAAGTAAACTAACAGGCAGTCACCAAAATGGATTAGTGGTGCAACTAAAATTGCATTTTAAAAAAAAAACAAAGTCTAAGATAAATGGACAACTTTGGAAGGTGATTGGCAAAATACTAAACAGGCTCTCTTTGTTTAAAAAAAATCCAGTTTTAAAATAAGACGCCAGACACTCATAGCAAAGGACGTTAACCACAGCAATTAAAGCATTTTTTTAAAAAAAGTAGTAACCACAATTGAAGATGGAGGTAAAATCATTGAATTGCTCAAGTGTTAAGGCACAAAATGGTGACTCCATGTGTAGGAAGTACAGTACTTGAAAAGTTAAAGGTACTAAATGGTAACATGTTCCCTAGACCAGATTGCATATGCCTTGGGAGGAATTGTGTGGGCTTAGCTAAAGTCATGAAAGAATCATTAAGCACTGGAGAGGTTCCACGGAGTTAGAAACCAGAAAATGTTGCATCAACATTATAAAAATGAGGACAAGACTGACCCAGTCAATCACAATTTCTCTGTGTAACAAGTTTACTTGAATAAAATAATGAAACTATTGTAAAGGGAAGACTGGAGGAGAAAAGGCCAGCATGAATTGAGAAGGAGGAGGTCCTGCCATGAAAGCCTCCTTGTTTTCTTTAAAAATATCACAAGTAATGCAACATTGGAATTCTCTGAGGTAGTTAATTGGACATAGATAAAGCAATTGAAAAGTTTCCTGTGAATAAAAGTTCATACAAACTTCGAAGAGGATGTACTTAGTTGCTTGAAAAAGAGGATCTGGTGAAGGAACAGGAGAATTGGATTGGACTAGGTGGCTTGTGGAGGAAAAACAAGGTAGACTGAGCATATACCTGTTTCTGTAGCACCCTATGATTCTTAGGATAGAAATAGCACAAGGAAACTTAGAATGTGAATTGGAAGCATCTGAGTATTGCGCGTGGCTGCCTATGCCTCAGCTCATCTGTTGTTGCAATCTTCATCTGTTCCTTCATTACTTCTAGGCTTGACTATTCCAACACTCTCCTGGCTGGCCTCCCATCTTGCACCCTCTTGCAACTTTGAGTCATCCAAAACTCTGCTTGTTTCCTAATGTGTACCAAGTCCTTTCCAACTGAGCTACATAAGCTCCCAGTCTAGCAATACTCTGATTTTAAAATGCTCATTTTCGTTTTCATGTACCTCCATGGCCTCCCCCACTCTCCCAACCCCCACCATATCTCTGTAGTTTCCTCCAGCCCTACAATACTCCTAGATCTCTGCAATCTTCTAATTCTGACACCTGCACATTTATTGCACCATCATTAAAGGCTGTACATTGTGCTGCCTAGGCCTTAAGCTCTGGAATTACCTCCTTTATCCTCACAGCCTCTCTACTTTCTCTCTCTCCCTCTCTCTCTTCCTTTCTCTCTCCCTCTCTCTCTTCCTTTGAGATGTCATTTAAATCTATCTCAGATCAACTTTTTGGTCACCTGTCCTAATATTTTCTTAGCATGAATAAACTGACAGTAGCACCATGGTACAGGGGACCATACAAGTGGGGAACTACAAAGGAATTTAGGATTTTTGCAACCGAGAGCATGAGTCCTCAAGATTGTGTTGCCTACCGGGTACCAAGGTTAAGGACACCTCCTAGGTGCTGGAGAGGAACATGGAATGAGAGGGAAAAGATCCAGTTATTGTGATCCACATAGGTACTAGCAACATATGTCGGACTAGGAAAGAGCTTCTGCCAAAGGAGTATGAGCAGCTGGGGCTAAGTTTAAAAAGCAGAGCTACAAAGGTATAATTCCTGGATTATTACCTGAGCCACAAGAAAATTAGCATAGGGCCAATAAGATCAGAGAGTTGACTGTATGGCTCAAGTAGTGGTGTAGGAGAAATGGGTTTCATTTCATGGGACACTGTCACCAGTACTGAGGAATGAAAGAGCTCTTCCATTAGGGCAGGCTTCACTTGAGCACTGCTAGAACTATTGTCCTGGTGAACTGAATAACTGTGACTGTAGCTGGGGTTTAAACTAAATAGTCATGGGTGGGGAAGGTTCAAGTGAGGATTAATTTAGAAAGTTAAAAAGAAAGGACAAAGCAATAATGCAAGCGGTATGGGTAATGATAACCAGAATATGACAGGAAAGGACAGAACATACGAACATAAAAGTGCATAAGCAAATATGGACAGAGTAGGAAAAATGTTAAAAAGACAAAATTAAAGGTTCTTTATCTGAATGCATGCAGCATTCATGATGAGATAGATGAATTGATGGCACAAAAATAAAAGGTTATGATCTGATAGCCATTGATGTAGTTGCAAGGTGGCTGAGGTTGGAAACTAGGTAAGAAATAGGAGCAGGCATAGGCCATATGGCTCTTTGAACCTGCTCCACCATTCAGTGCAATTATGGCTGACCTCTGGTTTCTACTCCACTTTCCCACTCATTCCCTTTATCCTTTCATTCCCTGAGGGACTAAATATCTGTCTATTCCAGCCTTAAATATATTCCGGGATGGAACATCAGCCGTCCTCAGGGGTGGACAATTCCTAAAATTCATAGAGCTTTGAGTGAAGAAATTTCTCCTCCTCCTCAGTCCTAATTGATTGGTCCATTATCCTGAAACTCTGCCCCTGTCTTCTACATTTTCCAGTCAGGGGAAACAACATCTCTGTCCACCCTATCAAGCCCCTTCAGAATCCTGTACCTTTCAATGAGATTACCTCTCATTATTCTAAACTCCAGAGAATATAGACCCAATTTACTCAGCCTGTCATTATAGGACAACCTTCTCATCCCTAGTGAACCTTTGCTGTACTGCTAATATTCAGGGGTACCTGATATTTTAGAAAGAGAGGAAGAAAGGAAAAAGAGGTGGGTTAGCTCTATTAATAAAAGATGAGATCAGTATGGTAGTGAGAAATGATCTCGACTGGAAAGATGAAGATGTAGATTTAGTTCAGATGGAGATTACAAACAGCAAGGGAAAGAAGTTACTTGTAGGAGTAGTCTACAGCAGTGTGGTCCAATACGCTCACCACATGTGCTGAACTGGGCACCAGAAATGCAGTGGCAATTATGAGTATGGATATCACTTGTTAGACCACTAATTTTCATCTATCCCTAATTGAGCAAGGAAGAGTCAACCACATTGCTGTTAGACAGCAGTCACAATTGGTCAGGCTGCAACAATGTTTATCAGAATGTAGTTCAGTTGTCAAGTTTCTAGTGACCTGGAAGTTGAAGGGCCTTTTGCTCGATGAACGAGAAAAATGCCTGCTGTTTGTTACCTCCTCTGATCCTGTTCCCTCTGGATGCCTCTAAATAACAATGCATTTAGATTTGCGAGGTGAAATGCTATGAAAGCAGGGCAGCCTCCAGACAGACAGTGGTCCACTTGCTGTCAAATTTTCTTGGGGATCTATTGACACAGGATGCCCACTGATGAACTTAGCATTGTTTAGCTGGTAATTGGTGGTTTTTGAAAAACAGCTGAGGTGCTTGAACAACAGATAGTGCTGCATGGCTGCTAGTGAGGGTTGAAATGTGCAATTTTAGCAAGCTGGAGCAGCGTAGCAACATCCAAATGTGTTTAGCTGGATCTTATTAGATCCATTGAAATGAACAATTGAAAGGAATAGGCTGTATTAGGGTAAAAGGAGAGATGAGGTTGGTTATGAACCAAAGGTCTATTAATAATTAAAAATTATGTTTAGAAATATCAGGCAATTGAGTGTAAGCAAGGCAAAAGCCAGAACACACAAACCAGTAGGTGGAGATTCTTTTCCCTCCAAATCTCCTAACATATGAATTCTGATAAAATAGAGACAGTTTAGTCTTGAAAATATTTTTTTTTAAATAAACTGGAGCAAACTGTCAGGAACAGAACTCTTCAGTTAACAGATTGTCACCACCCTTTGAGAGTGTATGGAACATTCTTGCTTTGTAGAACACTTGCATTGCAGAACCCTTTTGAAGCTGTTCTTTTTTTGCAGTGAGTGCTTCGGTCTTGATTCCTGACAGTTTAAAGCCTCAAACCTATTTTTAAAATATTGAGCATTTGTTTCATTAATATTTTGTATTTTGCATATATTTTGTATCATGCAGCGAATGTGGAGACCTGATTACCACATATTTGGCAAACATTGAGGTCCTATTGGCCAACACTGATCTAAAGGTCCCCTAACAGTAGCTATACTGCAGCACAAGGTTTCAATTGAGAAATAATGGGGTCCTTTAAGATATGTACTCCAATAGCCCTGAGTGGCTTTAATCTTCTTATAGATTGGCAAACATAGCCTTGAGGATGAGCTCATAGAGTGTATTTAGGAAAGTTTCTTCGAATAACATGTTGTGAAACTAACCAGGGGACAGGCTGGTAATGATCTCATAGGGGAGAATTTTCTTGGCGTGGGGGAGTTGGGTGGGAGCGAGCGCAGGCGGGCAAATAGCCAATCGTCAGCTGTGCACTGCCATTTTACATTGGCAGGCCAATTAAGGCCCGTCCAATGTGACATGCATCTGGAAATGCTGTGAGGTCCCTGTGCAGGCCAAGGGAGTAGACTGAGTTGGGGCCTGTGCTCTTTCATGCATCCGTGTGACAGAGTGCAGAAATCTTCCTAAGGCAAAGTGCTGCCTCAGGGAGATTAGTTTGATATTTGAAAATTTTAATAAAGAAAATTTTTAAGACGTGGCCCCTTATGTGACAGTGTCAACGAGCTGGGACATGTCAATGGATTTAATTTAAAAATGTTATTAAACTTAAAAAACCTTCATGATCCATAAAAGCTCATCCTGCCTGTAGATGAGGTTTCATGATAAATGCGAAGGCCTCCTGGGCTCTTCGCCTGCCACCAACCATAACGTTGGACAGGCAGCTCTGTTAATTAGCTAGCTGGGTGTTTAAATGGCCTTAATAGGCCTTTGATAGTTCAGTGGGCGCACAGCTGACTCCAGTGTGCGCCCACTGAACTCAAGATCTGAATGACGTGTGATGACATCAGGACGCATGCCCGACCTCACCGTGCGTCATTTTACACGTTGGCAACCTGAAAATTCCAGCCAAAGTAAAGGATCCTCTAAAGAAGAGTGGTCATAGCTTAATAAAATTTCACATTCAGTTTGGGGGTGAGAAACCTGGGTTTGAAACTAGTGTCTTAAACTTAAATAAAGGCAATTAGAAAGCTATGAGTAGGAGACATTTCAGCTGATATTTCATAATTTTCAACAAAGTTATATTCCATTGAGAAAAAAACTTGCAACAAGATGACTTATCAATCAAAGCATTCCAGAAGAGGTGTTTTTTTAATCTTTGTGATAGCTGCAGCCTGTGATTTTAAAGTTTAAAGAGCAAGGGATTTAAAAATCTTAAGATTATGACAGTTATACAGACCTTATCCACCTTTCAAGAGTGTTTACATCTATTCCATCAATTTGTTACTCCCTCACTGTTGGCCTTTATTGAAAGGGAGATGACATATAAAAATAGTGAAGCCTTGCAACAGCTGGTACAAGGCTTTGGTGAGACCACACGTGAACTATTGCATACAGTTTTAGCCTCCTTATTTAAGGAGGGATGTACTTTGCATTGGAGACAGTTCAGAGCAGGTTCACCAGCTTGATTCCTGGGATGAAGGGAGTTTCCTTATGAGGAATGGTTGATCAGGTCAGGCCTACAAACAATGGAGTTTAGAAGAATAAGAGGTGACCTGATTGAAAGATGTAAAACCCTGAGGGGCTTGACAGGCTTGCTGCTGAAAGATGTTTCCTGTTTCGGGGAATCTAGAACCAGGAGACATCAATTCAGTAATTAAGGGACCTCCCATTGAGATGCGAAGGAATTTCTTCTGAGGGTTGTAAATCTTTGGAATTCACGACCCCAGAGAGCAGCGGAGGCTGAATGATTGAATATATTCAAGGCTGAAATTGACAGATTCTTAAAATATAGGGGAGTCGAGGATTATGAGGAGCAGGCAGGAAAGTGGAGTTGAAGCCAAGATCAGATCGGGCATGTTATTGAATGGCAGAAAAGGCTTGAGGGACCAAAATCCTGCTTTTATCCCTCATATTATTCAGTGTCACATGGTGTTTGATGACATTCCCGTGAAGTACCTTGGGATGTTTTAGTACATTAGACACTATATAACTGTAGGTTGTTGTTGAAACAACAGTACACTCATTACTGCAAATTCTAAATAAAAACCAAACAGTATGAATATGAGCAGAGCAATGGAGTTTAACCTTGCTGCCACCTTGTCACTTCTCAATACTATTTCCACATCATTTTTCGTGACTCATCTGGTTCCTCCTCAATCTCATCATTCTTAGAGCTGCTTTTGTTCTGCAGTAGTTCTGTTGAAGGGTCATGAGAACTCAAAACGTCAACTCTTTTCTTCTCTGCCAATGCTGCCAGACCTGCTGAGTTTTTCCAGGTAATTCTGTTTTTGTTTTGGATTTCCAGCATCCGCAGTTTTTTGTTTTTATGCTTTTGTTCTTTGTTCTTTCATCTGATGTGAGCATTGTTGACGAAGCGAGAATTTGTTGCCCATCCCTAATTGCCCTTGAGAAGGCATTGGTGAACTGCCTTCTTGATTTACTACAATGCATCTTGTGTTGGTACCCCCACATTACTGTTCAGAAGGAAATTCGAGGATTTTGACCCAGCCACACTGAAGGTATGGCTATATAATTCCTAGTTGGTGTGGTGTGTGGCATGGAGGGGAATTTCCAGGTGGTGGTATTCTCATGTGTTTGCTGCCCTTGCGAGGTGGGAGAGGTCGCAGGTTTGGGAGGTGCTGTCAAAGAAGGCTTGGTGAGTTCATCTTGTACACACTTGTATAGTAGGTGTACTTGTGCTGGTGTCCTCTTCAAGGGAACATGGTGTTGGTTGGTGTTTTATGCGTCATATACCATGGGTTCAATAAAATTTGATGTAACCTTTCATGTAAATCTCAGAGTATTTGATTGCCATGTTGCTTATTATTGAACATATCGTCATCCATGTTTGATGCGGATTGTCAGCCTCTGTGTTTTGGGGGCACATTTCTTGTTAACATACAAAACTAAGTGTATATCAAGTCCCTCTTTTAAACTAATTTAACCTGAGATCTATTGGAAATAATTTCAGTTGCTGAAAGGTGGAACTGTCATGGGAATAAGAATTCCCATCTACAATATGCAGTTGCCAGATTTATTTAAAGAAGCAACAGAGCTTATGTAGAGGTGGCATTAAAGGAACGGGAAAAGTGGAGTGAAGGGGAAGACAGGAGAAACTGGCGGTCTTACTTTGGGGGTAGGGGAAGATGGTAGAAGCCGGAAACACTTTTGGTGGAGAGGACTGAGAGTGTTTGCTTTAGCTGAGAGGATGGGTGTTGGGAAAAATAGACTACTGGCTTGGCTGAGGGAAAGCGAGTGCTCGTATTGCAGGAATGAACAATAATAGTTTAACCTGGGTATAGAAGAAAAGTACGAGTGCGAATGTGGATGGAGTAGGAGGGGTGTTGAGATGGTTAGGGATAAAGTGAAAGGCATGATGGAGAATGAAAGAGTGTCCCTACCAATTGGGTGATGATTTGAATATGTTATACCCTTCTCTGTATGGGGTCCAAAGCAACAGTGTCTCTGCAAACTGAGGTTGCAGGCATGACTGTTGAGGTCAGTTTTAAAGAAGTAATGGCCTGTTGAAAATCTAAATTTTACTATATTCTTTGAAGAATAAAAATCTATCAGTTGTGAAATATAGAAGTGTTTCCAATTAAAGAGCATGTTTCAGTTTTATATTTAAAAAATGCAATTTTCCAGGGGAGCATGATATAAAACTGTACAGAAAACACACATGGGAGAAGGGGCTTGTATACCTGGAAGGAATGTGTATAAGCCTACATCTGCTGCCTACAGCCTTATCTAGAATGATACCCATGAATGATAAGATGTGATTTTAAACCCCAATGTGGTCTCCACAACACTAGGAAGAACAAACGTAGATTGGGTGATCATTTGAACCTGTTCAGTACGCACACTTGATCCTGTGATCCCTGTTGCTTATCATTTTAATTACATGCCCCACTTCCACTTTAATCTCTCTGTCCTTGGTCTCCTATGCCGTTGTAAGAAAGTTCAATGGATGCCCTTGGATCAGAACCTCATTTTCAATTATGATCTTTATAACCTTCCAGAATCAGTGTTCAACAATTTCAGGTCATCTCCACTGCTCCCAGTTTTTCCTGGACAGCAAGTGCTGGGCCCCTTCACACCTGAATGCTCTCCTCTTTCCCTTCCTGTGTACTTTTTAAAACTTGATACATTTGTAACATTTTTCAGTTCTGATGAAAGGTGACTGACCTGTTTGTCCAAAAATGCTGCCTGCCCTACTGAATATTTCCAGTATTTTTTATTTATATTTTAGTTTCCAGCATTCACACAAGTTTTAATAAAGGCAAAATATTATTTGCTAGCTGGGAAATTTCTTTAATAAAGAAATTAACAAAAACTCATTTTTACCCAAGAATGAATAAATTTCATGCTACTGAGAAAAATAAGTTTTTAAGTACAAGTATAATTTTGAAGTATGATTAATTCTTTAATGGACAAGAAAGGAGTTTCCAATAAAATTTAACGAATGATCAATTTTAGATGGGATAAAAAGTGATTTCCATGTTCACTGGAGATTCCATATAAACAGGTAATTCACTAAGTCAAGTGGGGGAAAAAACTCCAGTGTCTTGTGAAGGATGGGGGCATGAAACATTTTCCAGGATCCCCAAAAAATCAAATGTGCCTTTAACAATTGTATTCTCACTTCAGTCCTTCATGCTTCTCAAACCTTTGGTTCTTCACAGTAAACCAGTGACTCATTAATAGCTTTGGAAGTGCAGATGTTCATTATTGCAGGTGCATTGTGATTGGCTCATTTTTATTTTAATTTACGTTAAACAATTTGCATGATTCATACTGTTAATCACTTTAATGATCTAAAATGTAACTCCTCCCTTTCCACTCAACAACCTTGCTTACTTCCTCTGGTGAACCTAGATTCAGTACTGTGAGCTTCTTTACTTAAAGTAACTGCGGGATTGTTTATCTTAACTTGATCAGATTCCTTAGATTGCTCCGCTGCACCAGTTATATGGTAACATGGTGGGTATTATCAACAACAGCTATCCAGTTTAAGTCACAAGGGCGTTTTATTACTACACCCTGGATCAGACAAATCAATATAAGGCTGCGTAAATCCCATAAAATAAAGGCACTCAGACCAGTGACACCTCTTGCTCTAAGAAGAATCCTTTGGTGGGCCTGAATTTAGTTAAGCTATTCATAGGATAAAATACTAAACCATTGAGATGGTGACAAAGATTTTGTTTTTTGTTTTCTGTGAGTTAGTTTTCAGCAAATTGGGTTTCTAAACAATTCCATGAGCCATTATCACCAAAGCTTTATGTTAAACTTTGCCTCATACCTTCTAAGAACATTTTTTTTAATTTATTATTTTATGGGATGTTGGCATTCTAAGCAAGGCCAGAATTGTTGTCCATCCCTAATTGCCCTTGAACTGAATGGCTTGCGAGCCCATCTCAGAAGGCAATTAAAGGTCAGCAATGGGTCTAAGTGAGACTAGGTAATGATGACAGATTTCCTTCCCCAAAAGAACATTAATGAACCAGATGGGTTTTTATGGCAATCGATGATAGTCTCAGTAATAGTAACTATGAAATTAGCTTTCAATTCCAGAATTATTAATTGAATTCCACCTACTGCCATGGGGAGATTTGAACCCACGTTCTCAGACCATTAGCCTGGGTCTCTAGATCACTGGAGATTCCAAATAAACAGGTAATTCACCAAGTCAAGTGGCATATTGCATTTAATATGCCTTCTAAAATATAAGAGGTGTCTCTACAAAGATTTCAGTTTGATTAGTGAGATGTGGTTTGTTGCATTACGAAACAGTGTTGACTCCTCCATATGACATCCAGATGAGTATTACCAAAGATTTGCTATGTTGTTTTGGACATTAGCTTACTATAATTTACTAATAAAAATCCAGTTTTAAGGAAAAGAAACACTTTTTTTCTGTTTAACTGCCTTACATGCTGCTGTTTTTCATTTGCTGCAACAACTGGGGATATGGGGACCCATCTCTCATGCATGCAGTGTAATTACATCATTACTGTCTCCATTTCAGCCCCAGTATTTTAACTGGTGCTTCTTTGACACTGCTAACATCATGCCACTGTTGGCAACACGATGTCTAATATTTCCAACTGACTCCACACATTTCAAGGGCCAAAATAAAGCTAGTTAATTAAAGCTTTAAAAAAAATCAAGACAAAAAATGGTCTTTGGTCCTGCCAAAACAAGAGAGGCTAGTTTATCTGTATTTAAAAATGTAGCTAATGATGGAACACTGCATTTGTCATCATCAGCAAAATAGAAACATAATTGTACAAAAGTATTTTTGAGAAGTTTTTACTTTATTTTTACTTTCAGCTGTGACTTGCCATTTAAGTTTGGCATAGAATACTGCAGGGAATCAGTTGTAACTACTAATTGATACCACACAAATGGCAGGGGTGGTTGTGGTAATTCAGAAGCATTGTTTTTCCTGTTGACCACTTTAACAGGAAATCAGAGGCCTCCATAAGACTTATGTTTCAGTAGCTTTAGATCGAAAAAATAGAAGACCAAGACTGAGATTAATGTTCATAATAATGCTAATCTTTGTATTTATATATAATTTTTAAAATATGTAATAACATGAGATTTTATTTTGAATGAATATGCATGCAATTGTATGCAATTTGTCACTAACATTTGATACACAGATAACATCTTTGTGCTAGATGTGCAGTATGCAACTGCCTTTTGTTATGCGTGAACCACAGCATAAACCATTAAAAGTCAGGTTGTGTTAACTTAAATTGTAATGTATTGGATTGTATATGTTTTGCCTTTTAGGAATAGACTTAAGAATTCATAATTTGTGGACTCAAACAATTTGTGTGGATCTCAAAGTGTAGGGCTTTAGGGTCATCGATAGCCTTGAGTTTTACTGCCACTTTTGATCAATTAACCCCCTAAAACCACTTTACATCAATGCAATTGTAGGACTGGAGAAAGGTTTGTCTACTCCTGGCACTACATTTCAGTTTATGCACTTTTAAATCAGCTGCACTCAACAGAACCAATTCAGGTTAGTTTGAGCTCAGTTATGCAGCATATTGCAGTGTCAAAATGGAGCCTATTGTGTTTCTTTACTTTATTAAACAGAGATGCGTTCTTGAATATTTCAGGTCAGCATTTGTTTTTTGTTTGGAGATGTCCATTGAGAATCAGTTTTTTAACGAAATAGAGATTTGCGCTCATTATCACACCTCAGCAACTTCTTAAAATGTTTCATAGCTGAATTGCTTTGAAGGCGCAGCAACTTATTTAGAGAAATGCAGCAGCAGTAAAATTAGCTCATGAGATTTGGCCAAATGATCAGAATAACATGTTTTCACTTGTGTGCATAGTGTTGTTGAACTGTTCAGTTTTTGTGATGTAAGTTAATTTAATTTGTTAATTGTTTAAAGTATTTAATTGATAATGAAAGCAACTAATAAAGTGATTGTTTACATTTTCTGTCTTTAGCCAATTATTTTCACTTTTTATGCATCCTCAATTGTTGCAGACACACTAATCTTTACCATATTTTGTGGTTAAAGATTTAGGTGAATAAAGTTCTATGCTTTCAGGAAATGTTATTTGAATTTATACAAGTGCACTTGTATTTACTTCACTACTTCTCTTATGCTCATGGAAATTTTTTAGCCTCCATTAAATGCTCAATTTTACAGCAGATGAAGCACAGAAATTTGTCAAAAATTTGTATTTAGCCATTTCACAGTGCACAAATGATCATTCCTGATAAAGCAACTTTCTCTTTGCATTATTTCAGTTTCTCATTTTTTAAATTATGAAATATTTTCTTGGCTGTTTCATATTCCATTGGTTTGAGCAAGGTGTTCTTTTTTAAACCATTTGGGCTTCTATCAATCTGTTCTTTTACGAACTTAAGAACTAGAATAGGATATTCAACCCCTCACAGCTTCTTCTGCCATTTAACCAGATCATGGGAGCTTTGTGCCTCAATCTATTTATTCACCACTGACCTATATTTCTTGACACTGTTACCTAACAAAAATGTATCACTCTCAGTCATGAAAATTTGAACTGTTCAGCAGCCACAGCTATTTTGGGAAGGGTTCCAGATTTCCACTGTCTCCTGGATGGTAAAAGTGCTGCCTGATTTCACCTCTATAGCTAGCTCTGAAAGTAACATTCTTCTGAATTCCGCCAGCAGAGGAAATAGTTTTGCTGCATCTATCTTAGCAAATCTATGTATCACCTTAAAACACCTCATTTAGATCACCTCTCTGGATCCATACAAACCAAGATTAACTCAACCTGTTCTCATAACTGAACTCTTTCACAATGAGTAGTATTTTGGTAAATCTGCGCTTCCTCCAGGGATAATATAGTGATCCAGGTGGGGTATGACTGAGAATCTGACAACTGAAACATAACTTCCTCACCATTATATTCCATCTCCCTTGAGATAAAGGTTAACATTTCATTAGCCTTTTGATTACTGTTTTGTATCTGTGCACTAGCTTTTAGTGATTTGCATGTCGGACATTTTATCGGACATTCTCCGCTGGGACCAGTAACTTTTAAAAAGATATTTGAATTTCCAGTGACCAACTAAAAGGATTTCAACAAACAAATGAAAAGCAACATTGACTTAACAATATTTAGTAGGCAATTTATATTCCAAACTACAGAAAAGAAACTCCTCATTTAACTTTTAGCACAACCGAAGATTTCCTGCTATAGTTATACTTTACGTTGTCCCTTAGGTAGTCACTTAATCTGCTGGAACCGGTGCAAATCTATTTTCTGCTCCTGATAGCCTGCTTCCTTTTTCCATTCCCAGCGAGGTAACTTCTAATCCCAGAACTGACATTCACTGTGAGGGTTATACTGGAAATTCCTTCCTTGTAGTCCAAACTAAGCGAATCTTCAGCCTCCTTGAAATCCTCATGAACTCTGTCTCTTAAATCTAAGCACAAGCTCCCACTCTCATTATGTGTAGTGAACAATAGAGTCTGCCTGCATTTCCTCTACTTTAGGTACAGGGGCAGCTGTCCCTATCTCTTGCTCTTTACCTCTCAGATGGCTTCAGACTGACTTGTATCTGCAAGGTTCAGTGATATCTTAAGAATCCTGTAATCTGATATTACAATGGATATTTCCCTGCTCAAAGCTCATCCCTATGGTAACCTGAGTCACATGGGCCTTGTATCCAGGTAGAAGTGCTAATTAGCTAACTTCTAGATCCCCAACTCTGTTCATTCTTGAAATTAAACAGTCTAAAATGTAACCATTTACAAAACCTCCCTGTGAGTCTTGGAAATTAAGCACCAGATTTTTGTGGAATTGAGAAGGCTCCGCGAACCTTAAAAATGGTGGACAGGACCCAGATTTAGAAGTCCCATCCCATTTCCGGCCGAAATTATTTTCATCAGGAGGGAAATGATTGCAGGGCATGAACAGGTGTTAATCACAAATCTGGTGGTCCATTTAAAATTAGTTAAGAGTTGAAACAGACTCCATTTTGACTGTTGCAAGGACTTTATCCTGTAATTTGTTTAGAGTAGATGTTAATGCTCTTGAAGGTTGAATAAGGTCTGTATAACTGTCATGATATGAAGATTTTTAAAGCCCTCACTCTTCAAACTTAAAAAAAAGTCCGTAGCTGTCAGAGAGTTTTAAAAACAAACTGTTAGACTGCTATGATTGACAGGTATAGATTAGAGAAAAAAATAGCATCTGTTTGTGCAGTTTCAATAGTTTTTTATTGGCATTTCCCCCAAAGATTTCTTATCATTATGAATGCTTGGCTGAATTTCTAAAGCTACAATTATCTCATCAGTGGTTTCTGAGTTCACAGTTTGATTGACCACTTAGACGTTATTATAGGATTCACTGTCTTTGATGGTGTTAGTGAAATAGATCTTTGTCTTTATAAGAGATAAACCACTTGAGATTTGAAAGCTTTGAATGGATTTTTAGAATAGGAGCCTTTTCACCATCGAATGTGTAGGAGCGAGAGCTGCATAAGCTTGTTAGAAGTTTATTTCTTTTTCAACCTCACATGAATCCTGAGGTCTGTCCATGGTGGATACTGGGTGACTGGCTGTGGAGGTGGAATGGAGATTATGAGGGGGGATGTATCGGGGGCAAGTGTTGGCTTGGAGGTGGTGAGGGTATGTGAGGGGTAAGGGCTAGAGGGCCTAACACCTTCTAAAACAACTGGAACAAAGTCCCAGAGATCCGAGGCTTCTAACCAGCTCAACTCCATCCCGCACCCACTCCCCTGGAGCAAACTTTGCACACATTGAGGTACTTTTTACTCATTTTTAAATCTAATATGGCCTGCTCCTTGTTTCTACCAAAAAACATTACTCTAGAAAACTGTCACAAATGCGTTCTTGAAATTTGTTGTCTTTACTTCTTGGGTGACTCTGCTTCTCCATTCTTTGAAAGTTCCTATTATAACCACATTCTTTCTGCTATATACCTCTCTGCTGTCCATATTTGTCCATGCTTCCCACTCATTACTGTTGTCTGTAGGCAAGCCCCAGTAGAGCCTTGCTGTTCTGTAGCTGTACCCATGTTGTTTTATTGCCTGATTACCTGAACTGAAATCCTTTTGCTGCAAAACACACATGGAGTTCTTGTGTAAATCCTTCTCCTATTAAATCATTCTTAAATAATGGAACAGATGCCATGAGTGGGGCAGGTAATGGTGCTACATCATTTACCCATAATTATTGTGCTAAGATTTATGGGCAGGATTTTCCCATCAGCAAGTGGGGGGAAGGGGGGGGGCGCGCGCATGGGGTCCGCTTGCCGAAGCATAAAATGACACGTGGTGACGTCAGGTGGAACTCCTGATGTCACCGCGCTCCATTTAAATTTTCAGGTAGGCGGAGGTGCAGCAAAGTCAGCTGTGCGCCCGCCGACCTGTCAATGGCCAGTTGAGGCTATTGACAGAGGAATTAAACTAATTAATGGACCTCCCGTCCAACATTAAAGTTGGTGGGCAGGCCAGGAGCCCTGGCTGGAATTAGAAAAAGCATGAAACCTCATCCATGGGCGGGATGAGGTTTCATGTAGGTTTTAAAAAATTTAATTAAAGTTTAAAAAAAAAATGCAGGTGTCACATGAGGGGACACGTCAGGTAATTTTTTTCTCTATTTTGAATACTTTTGACAGTAGAGCCGATCTCCCTGAGGCAGAACTTAGCCTCAGGGAGATGAGTGCACTCTTTCGTGCGCATGTGCGAAAGAGCGCACTCTCAGGTTTAAGGATTCCCCCCGCCCACACAGGAAGCGCTCAGTGCTTCCATGCGGATGTCATGCTGGGCGGGTCTTAATTGGCCTGCCCACGTAAAATGGCACCGCGCCCCCGATCAGGGGCGCTGATCGGAGGTGCGGCTGTGCGCGCCCGCACTTCAACTCCGCCCCCGATAGGAAGAAAATCCTGCTCTATGACAACTCTAAAGAAAAAATAACCAGTGGCACTAGACAGTAGAGGAAAGTAATGTTTTGAAATAATACATAATATTTTAAAACATGCTGGAAACTTATTGCAAAAGATTGAAGACATGCACCTGACACTGCACCTGGGGCAACAAATTGAAACTTCATTCTGTGGCATGCAAGAGTACTTTAACTTGTTTACAGCACCACCAATATATGTATGTGTGTGTGTATGTATGTATATATTTATATGTGTATGTGTATACACACACATGGCTGTAATATGTTGATTAAATTGATAGATGGGATTGCTTTTGATTGTTTTAAATATATATTATATATTTAAAACAATGCCAGTTATCAATATAATGTAACAACATATAACAGCCATGTACTGCCTATTTTGTCTTAGTCTACTGAATTCCGACATACCACCACTGTGAACAGACAAAATATTCAATCTTCACATTTATTTTATTCTCCAGTGTGTTTATGAAGTCCTGTGTAACTTTAAACTTTGGACATACACATGATTGAACCAACCAGGAATGGCATATGAAAGCTTAATTTATAAAGATTTGTTTTCATGAAAATGCTGTGTTAATGCTGAAATTGATTAAGAATCGTGAGGGCAGAAGGTAAGCTGTTGGAAAATCAAATTGAATGATATAAAACACAAGATGATTATTTTGAAGTCTAGAAGTCTGAACTGTATTGTGTTAAAACTGTATGAATTGTGGTTTCATGTGCCTTTTATAGTTTTCTTCTATCATGTGTTTGTCCAAAGTTATTGAAAGTTTAAAGATGCACAAGGACTTTATAAACATGTTGTGTAAATAAGGTAAAATTGCTTCAATCCTACATACTGCCTTTTTGTGACAGAAAAAACCTTAATTTGAATGGTTAGAAAAATAACGTCGTTGCAGGTCTTCAATGGATTGCTTGACGAAGTACTGTCTTCGTTTTTTTAAACAAATCAGTT
Source organism: Carcharodon carcharias (assembly GCF_017639515.1). Taxonomy (NCBI): domain Eukaryota; kingdom Metazoa; phylum Chordata; class Chondrichthyes; order Lamniformes; family Lamnidae; genus Carcharodon; species Carcharodon carcharias. Next base: position 82,289,664 of record NC_054478.1, on the reverse strand, counting down.
AAAACAGTTTTCCAATGGAACAGTCAACAGGGAAAAGTGCTGTTAGTGTTGGCCAATTTTTGCAAATTCAGAATTTATTTACTAAGCGAGGAAAAATTTAAGGTAGTCTTCTCTGATAAATGTAACACAAAAACATTGAAGGAACTCCAGGGTGACCCTAAGCAACCATTGCCCTACTTTACCTTGACAAGGTCACATTAGACTAGTTCCAAAGAGGAGTCATTTTGGACTTGAAACATTAACCCTGTTTCACACTCCACAGCTGCTGCCAGACCTGCTGAGTTTTTCCAGCACTTGCTGTTTTTCATTTCTTACTAGACTAGATGCAAGTTTCCCACTATTGATTTCAAATGCAGAAATATCACACACAGGAGCAGACTGCAACAAACTAAAACCATTACAGTATTTTGCACTTAAATCATGTGTATGATTTTACAAATTAGGTATTACTCTACAAAAACATAACTTTTATTGATATAAGACATAGCAAAAAAAATCCCACAATACTTCGAAGTTGGGATTAAGACTGGACAGGAATAAAAGATAAACTAATTAAGAGGTGGCTGAATGGATTTGCTTTAAGGAAACTCTTGAAGGCATTGAGAGATGTTACAAGATAGAGGGTGTATAGATAGGTTGTGAGTGGGCAAAAATTTGGCAGATGGAGTATAATGTGGGAAAATGTGAATGTACCAACCTTGGCAGGAAGAATAGAAAATCAGTATATTATTTAAATGGAGAGATTTTGCAGAACTCTGAAGTACAGAGGGATCTGGGTGTCCTGGTACACAAATCACAAAATGTTAGTGTGCAAGTACAGCAAATGATTAAGAAGGCAAATGGAATGTGTGTTTATTGCAAGGGGAATCAAATATAAAAGTTATACAGGGTGTTGGTGAGACCGCATCTGGAGTACCATGTACATTTTAGGCCTCCTTACTTAAGTAAGGAATATAATCGCATTAGAAACAGTTCAAAGAAGATTCATTTGACGGATTCCTGGGATGAAGTGGTTATCTTATGAGTAAATGGTTGGATAGGTTGTATCCATTGGAGTTTAGGAGAATGAGGGGCGATCTTATTGAAACGCATAAAATCCTGAGGGGATTTGACAAGGTGGATCCCAATAAATCTTTTCTCTGAGGGCTGTTACAGTGGAGGCAGGGTCATTGAATATTTTTAAGGCTGAGTTAGATAGATTTTTGATTAACAAGGGAGTCAAAGGTTATGGGGGTAGACAGGAGAGTAGAATGCGAATAATCATCTAGGCAGTACAACTTTAATACTTAATTTCATGGGAGGTACTAAATGTGGATCAGATGTCACACATAAAAAGGCTAAATGAAACCAGTGATTTTTCAACTGTTTTTCATTTACCTTCTGGTTAAGAATGTCAATAGAACTACTACTTAAATCATATTCTTAAACTTGCAGCTCAGTGCTTCTATGGGCTATATATGTCTATGTATGATCATATTCTTAAACTCACAGCTCAGTGCTTCTATGGCCTATATATGTCGATGTATGATATGTCTCTGTAAAGTAGATTGGAATGTTTTTGCCAAAAATAAACTATATGACAAGTGAATGACAATTGATGTAAGAATACCTGGCATCATTTAACTCCATATATCTCCCATTCCTACAAAGGCAATTTTAGCATCAGAGTTCTGACAGAAGTATTTATATTTTATGTAACAATAGGAAGGAGGCACCAGTAAATAATGGCCAGAACAGTGGGTATCAATGCTGTAAAAACAAGAGATATTACATGTTTGAAACTCCAGTCTTCACATTTATGTTGTTATAGTGCCAAAACTCTGCTGCCCATATCCTAACTGGCATCAAGCTCCATTCGCCCACTACACTGTGATTGTCCACCATCAGTGCAATTTTAAACTTCTCAATTATATGTTCAAATTTTTCCATGGCCTCATCCCTCCCTATATCCATAACCTTCTGCAACCCTCCAAGAAAATTGCAACCCTCTATCTCTGGCTACATGTGAATCCCTGACTTCCTTTGTTAACCATTGGTGACTGCACCTTCAACCATCTTGGACCTAAACTTTGGAATTCCCTCCTTAAAACTGTCCTCCCCTCATTCCTCTTTGAAGATGCTCCTTAAATCTCACCACTTTGACCAAGCATTTGGTCACCTGTCCCAGTGCTTCCTCCTTTGGCTTGGTGTCAGCTTATGTCTGATGATACTCCTTTGAAACAGCTTGATCCTGTAATTGTGTTAATATCAATGGCAGTTGTTATAGTTCATGATACAGTTTTATTGTCCTTCAAGTTTATTATTATTTTGATATTGGCAGGTATCATGGCAGTTAGCAGTCAGTAGACTTCTATGAGACTAAGGATGGAATATATGATGCATCCAAAGCTCTAAAGCATTTGGTCTTGATGCTTCTGTCCCAATGGATGGTTATATTCCTTATTTCTAAAATAAACTGTTTGTGTTGCTGTGAATGTACTTTTAATAAATAATTATTCAATAATAAATTATTTAAAAGTGTATAGTTTTCTATACATTTGGTAACTGAAGTATTTAAAAGAGAAGGAATATCACTGTGTATATGTTTTTGGATAGGTAGGAAAGAGTTCTCCACCATCTATGTTTTCAAAAACTGAAGTATAATTGTAGGAGAATGTGATTTTTTTTGTTACTACTGCTCCCTATATTGAAGACATGCCATTTTGCTGCTTTCAGAAGCATTTCCCAGGTGAACCCCAGAAATATTCTAAAATTAAGCAAAGTGATTTGATTCCAATTTGTATCTCCCTCCCTATGGAAAATCATCTCGTCTCTTGGCTGCGCCTTCCTCACCCCAGCCGTTCACCTGAGACTGGTAACTTGCTAGGCGATTTATGGGCATTAATACAACATAGGTCTGAATAGAAATAAAAAATTGATAAAAATGATTATCTGATGAGAGAGAACTCAATTTTTAAAAAGTGTAGTGGTAGTGCTCTCCTCCCTTCTGATCTTTTTCTCCCTTAATATTAAAATTGTATAATGTTTTTTGAACTTACTAAATACTGAAATAGGTAACATTCATTAATAATGCAGAGACCATTGGGTAGATTTTCAACTTGCTGCCAGGTGTTGGTGTTGCGGATCAGACTCTTTTAGATAAAACACCCACTTTTCATTTCCTTTTCAGAAATTAAAATTGGGCTGTGCAACCAATCCCCAACACCAGTTGTACATCTGTGTGGCAAGTTATACCTCCATGTAAATCTGTCCATTGTTTATAGGAGAAGGCAGCTCATTAATTGACTTGTATATTTGTTTCTTGTGTTTATATTTTTTAGTTTGAAGCATATTAAAGTGGATCTCTAAAATATGTTTATTTTCATCTGTAGGATTTTGAAAGGTTATCCAGCACCTTCACTGAATACAGAAGATGCCTCCTCCTCCCCCACCTGGTCCTCCTCCTCCTCCAACATTTTCAGTGGTAAGGATGATTGAATGTTGTCAGGATTTTTATGATGCAAATCCCTTATTCTAGCATCAAAAAAACCATTATACTGCTAAAGATGCTGTTATAATACTGTCTGAGTTTTTGGAAAACAGCCTAATTGCATTGCTCCCTGACATTTACTAGTAGATTTGTGCAGTTGGTCTTCCTGTGTAGCAGCTGCACTAAGTGCTTATCTTTTTTCAAAAAATATACTTTATTTATAAAATTTGTAAAAGTTCATTACTTAACAATTCAAATTAACATTAAATAAAGTACAATAAAGTTCAGTTTCTTTCAATCCAGCACATAGCACTGTGATAGCATGCTGTACCTCACTACACTTATAGTTACGTGTTATATTTGCATGTTTTGCAATGCCTAGATGGCTGCAACACTTCGAACAAGGCCCACAGGTGCAGTTTACTGGTAGTGTCGTGAAGCACTGCCATTAACTATTTTAGTACCGGATCAGGGTGTTTACTAGTTCTAAGTAGACTAGTGGCAGTTAAGCGGATCTGGCCAAAAAACTATAAAGGCAGCATTAAAGGTCATATGATCCAATTAGAATATTTTATTTGCTTGGATTTGCATGGTCTTCAAGGTTACCATGCTAGCAACCTTCATCTGTGCTAAAATGGCTTAATTTATTTCCGTTTTATGCATGGCAGTTGTGCCACTCTATATAATGAAAAGTGCTTTTATTGTGGAGTTGAGACTTTGACTTCATAGAAACTGTTTGGTGGTAAATCCCATCAATGCAATCATGGGCAAACTTGTTTGCAAACTGGTGGATTGCTGAGATGTGGACAAGGACAAATGGCATTCTGAGGTTTGAAGTATGTTCTGTGCCCTTGGCAGCCTTGGTGTTTCCCCCAAGTGTGTTCAATATAGAGAAGTATTAATTCATCGGTTAAGGGAGGTGCTCAATGTTGATTGGCCGTTTCTTGACCTGAAGTCATGAAACCTCATGAAGTCCAGAATCAATGTTGAGAACTCCAGGGCCCAATCTCACCTGACTGAATACCACTGTGCTCTTGCCACTATCTAGCCAATGGGACAGCACATGCCCTGGAATGGGATGTAGGAGTCTGGGATGCTGGCTGATAGATATGATTCTGAGTATAATTATGTCAGACTGCAACTCATTGCTATTTTGAGAAATTAGTGAATAAGACTTTGCTTCGTTGGCTGGGCTGAGATTGTCCAAGTCTTGAACTGATATAATGTCTGATTCATTGCAGATAGGCTGATCTGATTTTCTCTGCTATTGCTGAAAATTTTCATAATCTTAGTGACTTGCTAGGCCACTTCAGAGGGTAGGAAGTCAACTCTGTTGCACATTACAGCAGTAACTCGCATTTATAAAATGCCTTTATGTAAAAAAAAAAAATTCCAAGGCATTTCATAAGATTATTACTGAACAAGGTTTAACACCAAGATGCATAAAGAGATAGTAGGACTGATGACCAAAATCTTGATCAAAGATATAGGTTTTAAGCAGTATCTAAAAGGAGGAGAGAGAAATATAGATGTGGAGAGATTTAAGGACGGAATTCCAAAACTTGGGGCCTAGGCAGTTTTAAGTATGGCCACCACTGATGGGGCAATTAAAATTGACCTGCGCAAGAATCAAGGGAGCTCAAAAATCTGAGGGTTGTAGGGCTGAAGGCAGTTAAAGGGAGGGGTGAAATTGTGGTGAGATTTGAGAACAAATTTGAAAATTTTAATATTGACGGGTTGATGGACCAGGAGCCAATAGCGCCAACAGGATTTGGTACAACATAGGATACAAGCAGCTGAGTTGAATATGTCACAGACTGGGGCTTTTCTTTGCTGCCAAGCATTGTGGGAACTGTAGCCCTCCATGATAGCTCAAGCCATTGAGTGTCTCCAAACACAGGGAAAGCCTCCCAGGCCGTTGGAACTGACAGATTGCAGGTGTCGTGTTGAGTGAGAGAATCTCTCCGAGAAGGGAAGCCAACTGGGGAAATTAAAGGAGGTGGTGACCTGTCAGCAACCTGATTGGTGAATGACAGAAAGGAGAGAAGAAACTTGTACCTTTGGAAACAGGCGAATGAATAATTTTAAATCCTTGGGTGATGAGTGGCAGGCATATGATGTGGATTTTTTGTTAGAAAAATGTCTTTGCACGGAGGGACGCGGGAACGTGTAAGTCACTGTTGGAAACTGTTGTTAACGTAGACTTGTAATGAAAATCTAGTTCATGGTTCATGTTAACATTTTAGAGGTAATATTTAATTCTGAGAAGAAAGTTTAACTGTAGAAAATGGGATAAATGCAACTAAAGCAGCTTGAAGCCTATTATACTTAAAAGGTTGGGACCATGTTGATATAAGGGGTTAACAGCTAGAAAGGTAAGATCCTAAAACAGCAGGTGGGCTTACTTAATTGGAGATGTGATGTCTGCACTGGTTGCAAAGAAATGCAGTCCAGAAAAATATTTTGTTTTGGGAGTTAGAGCTAAATTAGCTTAAAAGCATTCAGTGAACCCTGAAAGGCTACGTCATCATGGAGCTGGGTGGAGTTGAAGAAGTTCTCTGGTTTTAATTTTTCTGAGTGTTCTGCAGCAGGGGAGGAGATTATACCAAAAAGATGCTGCTGTTAGCAAGCTTCAGGCATCAAAGAAACCTGGAAGCTGTTTGGTGCAACTGTTGGCTGTAGTTTGAATCTCATGTGGTTTGCAGCTTACAGAGAGTTCCTAGGGGCAGAATTTTCTGCCTGCTGGGTGGGTGGGCCCAACCCAACCTCCGGTGGGTGGGGAGCCGATCCCCGCTGGAGAACCGGGCCCTGCCGCCATTTTACGTGGGTGGGCCAATTAAGGCCTGCCCAGCGTGACATCCGGCGGAAAGCGCTATGTGCTGCCTGTGTGGAGGGGGGGGGAAATTCCCCAAAAGTGAAAGTGTGCTCTTTCGTGCATGCGCACAAAAGAGCGCACATCTCCCTGAGGCTAAGTGCTGCCTCAGGTAGATTGCTGACACTTTTAAAAACATTAAAAATAGAAGAAAAAAAATAAAATCCTTAACATGTCCCACTCATGTGAAATGTTCATAAATTACACTAAAACTTTATTAAACTGTTTAAATCCCTACATGAAACCTCATCCCGCCAGTGGATGAGGTTTCATGTTTTTTCTATTCCCCACCGGGGTTCCTGGCCTGCCCGCCAACCTTAAGGTTGGACGGGCAGGTCCTTTAATTGTTTCAATGATCCTGTCAATGGCCTCAATTGGCCATTGACAGGTTGGCCGGCCTGCAGCTGATTTGCTGCAGGCCCGCCTTACTGAAAATTTAAATGGGGCGGGATGACATCAGCTGTTTCCCTCCAATGTCACCCCATGTCATTTTATGCGCGGTGAGTGGGCGCTGCCCCCTGCTTGCTGACAGCAAAATTCAGCCCTAGGAGTTGTTAGCAGGCTCCAGACAGTTAAGACTCAGAAGTCCTGGGAGCTGAGAAGGTGGCAGAAAGTCACTGGTTCCATGCAGGAGAGTGTTAGGGCTCAGAAGAAACCCTAGGAGCCATTTATAGTTCATTGCAACTGGGAGGCTGGAGTATGGAGAAACCCCAGCAGCAGTGCCAGCTTAATGAAGCTAGCGGTCTGTGAAAGAGTTGATAAGTGCTGGTAATTAGGAGAACAGCTTTGTGAATCCTCAGGAGATGAGATTGAACCATTGGGAGGTGAATAGTCATTGAGGCAGTGGGAGTCAGGGCGGCTTTTGAGGGAATTCTGGGACTAGATCCCTCTTGAGTGAGATATCTTTAACGAGATATTGTGATTCACTGTGGTCACTAACATCTGAGTGGGTTGCTGAGAAATCTGAGAGACCTGTCTTGGTCACTTCTGCCATTTAATGTGCGGTCTGATGTGTTTGACCACAGTTTGCCTGGTAATTCATATTTACCTCGTTAATTCTGAATGTTGGAATATAAGATATATATTGTAGATTGTTTTACTTTGCTGACTTTATATTGTAATGGTTATTTTATTTGTTTAACATTGTGGAATCTTGTGGCTTTATTCTTTTAATAAGCACTTGGGCTTTATAGATTTTAAATTTAAAAATTTACTGATCCCGAACCAGATCATAACAGACTTCAAAAATTAATAGGGAGTAAGAGAGGGACTGGAAATCAATTTCCAATGAGATTCCACAGGGATCAGTGCTGGGACCCTGGCTTTCCACATGATATATCGATAATTTAGACTTAAATGTAGGCAGCATGATTAAGAAGTTTTGAAGATGATAAGAAAGTTAGCCGGATAGTGAGGAAGAAAGCTGCAGACTTCAGGAACTAGACAGGTGAACAGAACCATGGCAAATGAAATCCAATCCAGAGAAGTGAGAGCTAATGCATTTGGGGAAGACAAACAAGGCAAGGGAATAGATGATAAACGGTAGGATACTGAGAAGTGTAGGAAAACAGAGGGACATTGGAGTGCAAGCCCACAGATTCTGAAGGTACCAGAGCAGGTAAATAAGGTAATTAAGAAGATATACAGGATATTTTCCTTTATTGGCCAAAGTACAGAATATAAGTGGTCATGGTAGAGAATGTTTGAAATGCTCATTAGACCGTAATTAGAGTTCTGCATATAGCTCTGGTCACCTGTTACAGACAGGGATGAGAGAGAATTGAAACCCCAATACCCTTCCCTTACCCCTGAGTGTGTGGTCATTTTGAATAGCCAGCAGCAAACTTCTATGGGTTCAAATAAACGGGATTATTTATTCTCACGTTCTCCCTGAAAGTCCAACACTGTCGTTGAGTGCACAGGCACGCACACAGGATAAAATATAATCAAAGAATAGTGCACTTTTACTAGTCATAAACAAAAGAATAGTTCATACTTCATGTGTTTGGCTCGACTTAGGAAAATGCATGCATTGCAGGCCTGGTGAAGAATGTGTTTTCATTTGGCATCAGTACTGGGGAAAATGGGGGCTGTACCGTTGGGACGGTTTACATCTGAATCATGCTGGGACAAATGCTGTCGCAAATCGCATAACTAGGGAAGTAGAGAGGGCTTTAAAATAAACAAGAAGGGTGAGGAATCGAGCTTGGATAGAGGTATCAATTCAAGGTGTAGAGCCAAGACAGGAGAGCTAAATATTAATATGAGAAATGAGGATCAGAGAATGGCAGGAAGGGACAGAGAGAAAAAAAGCTAAGAATTCATCAACAGTCAAGACTAGATATTACAAAGGTAACAAAAAGCCAAAACTGATGGCTCTCGATCTGAATACAGGTAGCATTCATAACAAAGTAAATGAATTGATGACCCACATTGAAGTAAACAAATATGATCCAATAGCAATTATGGAGATGTGGCTGCAGGATGACAAAGATTGGGTCCTTAATATTGAAGGGTACATGACATTCAAGTAGAATAGGAAGCTAGATAAAGGTGGAGGGGTAGCACTGTTAATCAAAGAGGGCATTGGTGTAATAGTTAGAGATGACCTTGGTTCAGGAGGTCAGGATGTAGAATCGGTTTGGGTAGAGATGAAGAATAGTAGGGGGGAAAAGTAATTAATGAGAGTGTTCTACAGCCCCACTAACAGTAGCCTCAGTGTAGGACAAAGTATCCAAGAGAAAATATTGTGCACTTGTGATAAATGGGCAGCAATATCATGGGTGATTTTAATCTACACACAAACTGGAAAAATTAGATTGGCAGTAGTAGCCTGGATGAGGAGTTCTTAGAATGCTTTTCAGATAGTTTCTTAGAGCAGCATGTTCTGGAACCAACCAGAGAGCAGGTTATATTAGACTTGGTATTATGTAATGTGACAGGATTAATTAATGACCTCAGAGTAAATGCACCCCTGGATAGTAGCAACCACATAAGATTGAATGTTATATACAGTTTGAAAGGGAGAAGAGTGGGCCTAAGACTAGTATCTTAAACTTAAATAAGGGCAACTATGTGGGGATGAAAGCGGAACCAGCTGAAGTGAACTGGGACACTAGGCTAGAGGATAGATCAATAGAGAAGCAGTGGCAGACATCTAAGGGGATATTTCAGAGTATTCAGAATAAGTACATCCCTACTATAAAGAAAGATTCTAAGGGAAGAACCCACCATCCATGGTTGACTAAACATGTTAAGGAAAGCATCAAACTTGAGGAAAAAGCACGTAACTCCGCTAAGATGAGTGGCAGGTCAGATGATTGGACAGAATATAAAGAACGGAATGACTAAAAGGCTAATCAGGAGAAAGAAGTTAGAGTATGAATGGAAGCTAGCTAGAAATATAAAAATGGATTGCAAGAGTTTCTACAGGCATTTAAAAAGAAAAAGAATAAGTTAAGTGAGTGCTGGTCTTCTAGAGAGTAACAGTGGGGACTATATCCTAGTGTTAATTTTCCAAAATTCGCTGGATAGGTGGTGGTTGTTCACACCATTTATGATTAACTGATTTCTGCATCTCTTTTTTAAGTATCAAGCTCGAAGACAGTGATTCTAGGAGTCCAGAGATTTTGTATTTTGTGTAAGACCATAAACAATAGGAGGTGTGAATTCCACAAATGATTTTGTCCTTCTGTGCTCATTCAACAGAGGCACTGCACCCATGGTCATTCAATTAGGAACTTTCTGGAGACTTGAGATACTTCTGAGTCGATGCAGAAATTGCAAGTCACCCAACTCTGGGCAGCCATTTAGCAGCCTTTTAATGCCCATTTTTAAAAAAGAAAATCAAGTTCCAGAAAATTCTATACTGAATACAGTCCATGTTTAAAGTTATGAGGATGACATGCCTTTACTGGGCATGACGTCACTGCATCACAGGAAGGATATGATCTCACAGGAGAGGGTGCAGAGTAGATTTATGAAGATGCTTTCAGGAATGGAGAATTTTAACTATGAAGAGAGGTTAGATTAGCTGGGTTTGTTTTATGTGGAACAGAGGAGGCTGTGCGGCGATTTCATTGAAGTGTATAAAATTATGGGGGCCTAGATAGAATGTATAGGAAGGACCTATTTCCCTGTGTAGGGTGGTCAGTACAGGAGTATGGGTTTAAGATAATTAGTGGAAGAATTAGAGGGGAATTGAGGTTTTTCTTGATCCTGAGGATGATGGGGGTCTGGAATTCACTGTCTGAAATGGGTCGTAACCCTCATTGTATTTAAATAAAATACTTGGAAATGCACTTGAAGTGCTGTAACCTAAAGACCAAGAGCTGAAAAGTGGGACAAAAACAAAAATTGTTGGAAAAACTCAGCAGGTTTGACAGCATCTGTGGAGAGGAAGACAAAGTTAATGTTTCGAGTCCCTGTGACTCTTCATCAGAACTGAAGAAGAGTCATACGGACTCGAAACATTAACTTTGTCTTCCTCTCCACAGATGCTGTCAAACCTGCTGAGTTTTTCTGGCAATTTTTGTTTTTATTTCAGATTTCCAGCATCCGCCATATTTTGATTTTAGCTGGCAAGTGGGGTTAGGCTGGCTAACTCTCTTTCTCGGTTGGCACAGACTTATTGGGTTGAATGAAAGTTTTTATGAATGAGCTTGAGTTTATGGAGGGTGAATCATGGGACACCAACCAGGAGCGTGTTGATGTAGTTTAACTAAGGCAGGGGTGGGGGATTCAGCAGTTGATAAACTGGGTAAACCAGCAGTGATAAGGAGGTGAAAGTAGGGTGCCTTGGTGATGAAGCAGATATATAGATTGAGGCTCATCTTGGGACCAAATACAACCTCAAGGTTGAAAAGAACCTGGTTCAGCTTCAGACAGTCACCAGGGAAAGGGATGGAACTGGTGGCAGGGGCTAAGATTTCATGGTAAAGGGAAGGCTACAGCACTCACATACTAAAGAGTATTTTGGGTAGCAAATTCCAGAAACTGCAGAAAGCAGGAAGTTGTTGTCCATTGTTGCATAATAACTGTATCTCATCAAGTAACTCAACGTTGAAATACGGGGAAAGGTGTGAAGTTAGGATACTTGGTGTGATAGATAAACACAGTAGAAAATTCGGAGCTTGTCCATTCCAGTCAATGTGAATTTTTAATAGTGTGTTACAGTCATAGAGTCATAGAGGTCTACAGCACAGAATAAGGCCCTTTGGCCCATCAAGTCTGCACCGGTCAAACAAGCACCTAACTATTCAAGTACCTTTTTCCAGCACTAAGCCCATAGCCTTGTATGCCATGGCATTGCAAGTGCACATCTAACTACTTCTTAAATGTTATGAGGGTTTCTGCCTCTACCACCTTTTAAGGCAGTGAGTTCCAGATTCCCACCACCCTCTGGGGGAAAAATTTTTCCTCACATCCCCTCTAAACCTCCTGCCCCTTACCTTTAATCTATGCCCCCTGGTTATTGATCCTCCACCAAGGGGAAAAGTTCCTTCCTGTCTACCTTATCTATGCCCCTCATAACTTTATACACCTCAATCATGTACCTCCTCAAACTCTTCTGCTCCAAGGAATAACACCAGTCTATCCAATCTCTCCTCATAATGAAAACTCTCCAGCCCAGGCAACATCCTGGTAAATCTCCTTTGCACTCTCTCTAGTGCAATCATATCCTTCCTATAATGCGGATTCCAGAACTGCACACGATACTTTAGCTGTGGCCTAATCAGCGTTTTATACAGTTCCAGCATAACCTCCCTGCTCTTATATTCTATGCCTCGGCTAATAAAGGCAAGTATCCCATATGCCTTCTTAACCACCTTATCTACCTGTCCCCCTACCTTAAGGGACTGGTGGACATGCACACCAAGGTCCCTCTGATCCTCAGAGCTTCCCAGGGTCCTACCATTCATCATGTATTCTCATGCCTTGTTTGTTCTGCCCAAGTGCATCACCTCACACTTATCCGGATTAAATTATATATATATATATATATATATATAAAATGCACCACAAACAGCAAGGGACCCAACACCGATCCCTTTTGACACAGGCATCCAGTCACAAAAACACCCCTTGACCATCGCCCTCTGCTTCCTGCCACTCAGCCAATTCGGGATCCAATTTGTCAAACTGCCTTCGATCCCATGGGCTCTTACCTTCCTTATCAGTCTCCTGTGCAGGACCTTATCAAAAGCCTTGCTATTTATTACCAAACAACCTCACTGGCCTGAAATTGAACTTTTGGAAGTGTGGACTCTCATTTCTTCACATTTTAATTATCAATGAGATTAAAAGTAAACTTTCTTTGTTTTATCTCTCGGTCCCTCTTTCTCTCTCTCTCTCTCAATCCCACCTTTCTTTTCCTCCCATTTTCTTTTCATGCATGATGTTGCACTGAATTAAATAGACCACCTTACACTTCATGATCCACAGTCTGCATGTCGCAATAAAGATTATATTAATTTAATTGGTTAAGGAGACATACAAATGCTTATCCTGTTCTCACAATTTCGTAATAATTTAACAGGGGCATAGAGGGTACTGCACTGCTTTAGTTTTCTAATTATCACAGCTTATACAAACTTTTTCTAACAGGCAATTAGCACTGTTCGGTCAACAGTGGCCTCAAAATCCATCCCCTAATTTGTGCTCTTCACAATAGTTAGTACTGGATGAGCAAAGATTTCCTCCTGAATGTTGAACAAGCAGTGTGATTAAACCAGAGACATTGGAGCGGTGAAGAGAGGTGGTGGTGAGATGGAGCTGGGTCATCATTGAAACTGACATTGTGTTTTAGAAAGATGTTACCAACAGGCAACATGTCATTGAGAAATGGGGACCAAGGATACGTCCTTGGGGAACTCAGTGGTGTGGGAATGGGAAGAGATTCCATTGAAGATGATTCTCTGGCTATAACTTGATTGATAAAAATGGAACCAGGAGAAAGTGATCCCACTCAGCTGGATGACGGAGGAGAGATCTTTGTGGAGGATGGTGTGGTCCACTGCCCAAAAGACAGCATAGAGGTCACATATTATTACCAGTTATGGGCGATGGCCAGATTGGATGGAGGGAGGTGGTGGAGTGGGTGGGCAGGCTGTTCTCTTCTCCTCTACATTGGAGAGACCAAACGTAAACTGGGTGACCGTTTTGCAGAACACCTGCGGTCTGTCCGCAAGAATGATCCAAACCTCCCTGTCGCTTGTCATTTTAACACTCCACCCTGCTCTCTTGCCCACATGTCTGTCCTTGGCTTGCTGCATTGTTCCAGTGAAGCCCAACGCAAACTGGAGGAACAACACCTCATCTTCCGACTAGGCACTTTACAGCCTTCCAGACTGAATATTGAATTCAACAACTTTAGGTCTTGAGCTCCCTCCTCCATCCCCACCCCCTTTCTGTTTCTTCCCCCTTCCTTTTGTTTTTTCCAATAAATTATATAGATTTTACTTTTCCCACCTATTTCCATTATTTTAAAATATTTTTAAATCTTTTATGCTCCCCCCACCCCCACTAGAGCTATACCTTGAGTGCCCTACCATCTATTCCTAATTAGCACATTCGTTTAGATAATATCACCAACTTTAACACCTATGTGTTCTTTTGTTCTGTTGTCTGTGACATCTTTTGATGACCTGCTTCTATCTATCACTGCTTGTTTGTCCCTACAACCACACCAACCTCCTCCACTTCTCTACCCCCACCCAAACCACCCCCCACCCCCCACCCAAACACACACACACACACACACACACACACACACACACACACACACACACACACCTACCTTAAACCAGCTTATATTTCACCCCTTTCTTGGATTCACTCAAGTTCTGTAGAAGGGTCATGAGGACTCGAAACGTCAACTCTTTTCTTCTCCGTCAATGCTGTCAGACCTGCTGAGTTTTTCTAGGTAATTCTGTTTTTGTTTTGGATTTCCAGCATCCGCAGTTTTTTTGTTTTTATTTTTGTTCTCTTTGAATGATGTTTGTGAACTAATTGGGTTTCCTGGTTATTTTTGCTGGTAGCAGCCCACAAATTATTACTTTATTATTGAATTCACATTCACAACTTAACATGGTGGGGCATGATCTGACTTCAAGGCTGCTTTTGTAACCATGACGCGAGCATTTTTAAAAATTAATTCTTGGAATATGGGCACTGGTAAGAACGTCAGCATTTGTGGCCCATCCCAATTTCCCTTAAAAAAGGTGTTGGTGAACTGCCGCCTTGAACTGCTGTGTGGTATATGTAAACCCACAGTGCTGTCACGGAGGGAGTTCCAGAACTTTGACCCAGTGACAGTGAAGGAATGGTGATCTCATTCCAAGTCAGAATGGTGTATCGCGTGGAGTGGGACTTGCAGGTGGTGGTTTTCCCTTGCATCAGCTGCCCTTGTCCTTTTAAGTGATAGAGGTCATGGGTTTGGGAGGTGCTGTCAAAGGAGCCTTGGCAAGTTGCTGCTGCACATCTTATAGATGGTGCACACTATTATCACTGTTCACTGGTGGTCGAGCTTACCCAAAACTCTGCTGCCTGTGTCTTAACTCACAGCAAGTCCCATTCTACTATCGCCCCTGCATTGGCTCACGGTCAAGCAACGACTTTATTTTAAAATTCTCATCCTTGTTTTCAAATCCCTCCATGGCCTTGCCCCTCTTTGTCTCTATAATCTCCTCCAACCACACAATGCTCTGAGATACCTGCACTCCTCTAATTCTGGCTTCATATACATTCCCAATCATAATTGCTCCACTATTGCCTTCAGTTGTCTTGGTCCCAAGCTACGGAATTCCATCCTTGCACCTGTCCACCTCTCTAACTTCCCTTTTTTAAGGGACTTAAAACCTACCTCTCTGACCAAGCTATTGGTCATCTGACCTAATGTCTACTTTGTTCCCCGGTGTCATATCTTGTTTTATAATGTTCCTGTGAAGTGCCTCGTAGTGCTTATGTTCAAGGTGCTATATAAATATAAGCTTTTGTTATTGTTGTCGTGGTGGTGGCTGTCAGACTGCCAATCAAGTGGATGTGTCTTGGATGGTGTTAAGCTTCTTGAACTTTGCTGCTGCTGCACTCGTCCAAGTGGAGAATATTCCGGCACACTCCTGACTTGTGCCTTATAGATGGTGGAAAGGCTTTGGGGAACCAGGAGAAGTGTTACCCACTGCAGAATTCCCAACCTCTGACCTGCTTTTGTAGTCACAGTATATATGGCTGGCCCATTGAGTTTCTGGTCAATGGTGATTTCCAGGATTTTGTGGTGGAGGATTCAGCAATGGTAGCACTGTTGAATGTCATGGGGAGATAGTTAGACTCTCTCTTGTTGGAGATGGTCATTGCCTGGCACTTGTGTAATGTGAATGTTACTTGCCACTTAGTAGCCCACCTGAATGTTGTCCAGATATTGCTGCAAATGGACATGGACTGCTTCCGTATCTGAGAAGTCATGAACACTCTGTAATCATCAGCGAACATCCCCACATCTGACCTAATAATGGAGGGAAAGCAGCTAAAGATGGCTGGGCCAAGGACAGTAACCTGAGAAACTGCTGTAGTGATGTCCTGTGGCTGAGATGATTGGCCATCAGCAACCACAACCACCTTCCTTTGTGCTAACTATGACTTCAATTAGTGGAGAGTTTTTCTCAAATTCCCTTTAACTTTCATTTTGCTGGGGCTCCTAATGCCACACTTGGTCAAATGCTGTCTTGCTATCAAGGGTAGTCACTCTCACCTCACCTCTTTAACTAAGCTATTTTGTCCATTTTTGGACCAAGACTGTAATGAGGGCTGGAGCCATGTGGGCCTAGCAGAATCCAAACTAAGCATCAATGAGCAGGTTATTGCTAAGCAAGTTCCACTTGATAGCACTGTCAATGACACTGTCCATCACTTTGCTCATGATTTGGAGTAGACAGATGGAGCAGCAATTGGCTAGGTTGGGTTTGTCCTATATGTGGAATGGAAATAACTGGGCAATTTTCTATATCGCCAGGTAGATGCCAGTGTTGTAGCTGTTCTGGTACAATTTGGCTTGTTCTAGTTCTAGAACACAAGCCTTCTGTACTACAGTCGGGATGTTGGCCAGATGTTTAGGTTGCATCCAGGCATTCCTTGATATCACATGCAGTGAATTGAATTGGCTGAAGACTGGCATCTCTGGTGCTGGAGCTCATAGGAAGAGGCTGAAATGGATCATTCAATTAGCACTTCTGGATGAAGGTAGTTGCAAATATGTTTTGGCCTTTTCTTTTGCACTGTGTGCTGGGCTCCCTCATCATCAAGGATAGGGATATTTGTGGAACCTCTTTCCCCAGTTAGTTTAATTGTCCACCACTATTCATGAATTAATTATAAGAATATCCTTATAAATTATTAAGGAGGTGATAACGGTACTTAGAAAGTCATAATGTGATCAGGCAGAGTCAACATGGTTTTATGAAAGGGAAATTGTGTTTAATTTATTAGAATTTTTTGAGGAAGTAACAGCAAGGTGGATAAAGGGGAACATGTAGATGTTGTTTACTTGGATTTCAGAAGGCATTCAATAAGTTGCCACATTAAAGATAAGAGAACATGACATAGGGGATAACATATTAACATTGGATACAGGATTGGTTAGCTAACAAGAAGCAGAGAGTGGGGTTGAATGGGTCATTTTCTGGTTGGTAACTGTAACTAGTGAAGTGCCACAGAGATCAGTTTTGGGGCTTCAACTATTTACAATCTATATCAATTACTTGGATGAAGAGACCAAATGTATGGTAGTTAAATTTGCTGATGACACCCAAGATAGGTAGGAAAGTAAGTGGTCGAGAGGAGGTAGAGAGTCTGCAAAGGGATATAGACAGGTTAAGTGAGTGGGCAAAATTTTGGCAGACGGGATGTAATGTAGGAAAATGTGAAGCTGCCCATTTTGGCAGGAAGAATAGAAAAGCTGTATACTTTTTCAAATGCAGAGAGATTGCAGAACTCGGTGGTACAGAGGGATTGGTGTCCTGGTACATGTTGGAATGCAGGTACAGCAGGTGATTAGGAAGGCAAATGGAATGTTGGCGTTTATTGCAAGGGGAATGGAATATAAAAGTAGGGAAGTTTTACTGCAACTGTACAGGACCTTGGTGAGACAACATCTGGAATGTTGTGTGCAGTTTTTGCCTCCTTATCTAAAAAGAGGGATAATTGCATTAGAAGCAGCTCAGGGAAAGTTCACTTGACTCATCCCTGGAATGAGAGGCTTATCTTATGAAGAAATGTTGAACAGGTTAGGCCTATACCCATTGGATTTTAGAAAAATGAGAAATGATCTTGTCAAAACATATAAGATCCTGAGGGGACTTGATAGGGTGGAAACTGGGAGGATATTTCCACCTGTGGGAGAAACTAGAACTAGGGTCACAGTTTGAGAGGAAGAGGTCTGTCTTATAAGATAGCGATGAGGAGAATTTTTTCTCTGAGTGTCATTAGTCTGTGGAATTCTCTTCCCTAGACAGCAGTGGAGGCTGGGTCATTTGAATTTATTCAAGGTAGAGTGAGACAGATTTTTGAGGGGCAAGACAGACAAGGGTTATGGAGGGCAGACTGCACATTGGAGTTGAGACCACAGCCAGATCAGCCATGATTTTATAGCATGGCAGAGCAAGCTTGAAGGGCTGAATGGCCTACTCCTGCTCCTAACTCCTATGTTCCTAATGAATGTGGCAGAACTGCAGAGGTTTGATCTGATTCATTGGTTGTGTGAACATTTTTCTCTGTCCATCACATGCCTCTTCCACATGTGCTGTAGCTTCAATAGGTTGGCATTTTTAGATACGTCGTGTGTTGCTCCTGGGATGCCCTCCTGCACTCTTCATTTAAACTCTGGTTAATCCCCCAGTTTGAATGATAGGGCCATGAGGTTACAGATTGTGGTTGAATACAATTCTATTGCCAATGACCCACAGTGCCCCACGGATACCCAGTTTTGAGCTGCTGGGTCTGTTCTGAATATCCTATTTAGCACAGTGGTAATCCTATACAACATGATGGAGGATGTCCTCAATGGGGAGACTGAATTTCATCTCCAAAAGAATTGTGCGGTGGTCACTGCGACAAATACAGTCATGGACAGGAGCAACTGGGACAGTTAGATTGGTGAGGGTGAAGTCAAGCAGGTATTTCCCACTTGTTGCCATGCCATGTCTATATATTGAAAAGATCTGAGAGTATATAGTGATGCAATTCCACCTTTGAGTGCAAATGTGAACTTAATTGAATGCATTTCCTACTCCGGCAATTTCACTCCCATTTACCTTGTAGTGTTCTGTGAAAGAAAATGGTTGATCTGGGCAGTTAAAAATGACCAGGAAATATACCTGCTCATGTCTTGACCATTTCTAATTTTAACTTGGAGGATATGAAGGCAGCAACCTTGTAAATTTATGCAAATTCAAACCAGCCTAAATCTTCCTTTGTGAGGCGGAGAAGAGGACTCCACAATTGACGTTATGGTATCCCTTGTTCCAGACTCCCCCACCTTTGAGACCATCCCGAAACACCATCCCTATCTGAACATCACCTGCCAGTAGCTGTTCTGTGCCTCTTTTAAACATAGCTGTTCTGGTTTGGAAGTGGACAGGTGGGATTTATATGAGAGCTAGTGATTAAAGTCTCCCCCAGCTGGAAATTAACGAGTTAAAATTTGTCCCAAAATGTTTTCATTTAATGCATCTTTGATTTTCACTGCAACACAGTTGGGGACACAGTTTATTTTCTCCCCACCAATTTTCTCTCATACTGTCTTGAAGATACTAACTCTTTGCAGGAGGAGGATTTTACAGGCACAAAACACCCTCTGCTACTGCAGCCAAGTGACCCTTATTCATGTATAAGGCGAAGCACTGATTGTTGACAGGCTGGTTAATCATGGAAACATTGACCAATTGTTTCCCACCCATCTTCTCATTGAAGAATGCTGAGACCAATTCTGGTTTTCCTCGGCACTCCAGCTCTAATCAACTGATGCAGACTGTAACTTTCCTAATTTTATGTCTCAGCTAATTGTTGAATAAACTCACCTGAGACATGAGGAATGTTCATGGAATCCAGTTTTTAAGGATAATTATGAATTTTGTTTTGTTTGCCTTGTTTTAGGTTTCTCATCTCTACTCCATGCCAGACAGCTGCAATTTTTTATATTCGTTCACAGGAAGGGGGCATGTAAGCTAGACCAGTGTTTATTGCCCATCCTTCATTGCCCTCGAGAAAGTGCCCTTGAAAAAGAACCTTTTTGTTGTGACAGAGTCCTGGCAGTTTTTCTCTCATCTCAAACATGTATTGTAGTTGTTTATAGCTGTGCCATCTTGCTTTTAATGCTTCTGCTGGTCAATTTGGAGATGCTCATTAGAAAGCAAAAAACTATAAGGATGGTGACAATATTTTAAACAGACAACATCTTCAGGACAAAAGAGAGAAAATAGAAGTTGATCTTTGTATTTTGCTACTTTTTTCCCCCTACGTATCTTCTGAAGAAATTGCTACCTACCAGGTGACCATTCCACATGCATTATCAATCTGCTTGGTTCCTGTTGACAATGAGAGATCAAGCAAATTTGATCCTGTCCTCACTGAGTGTATGCATGGGATTGTCTGGGGAGCAGTTCACAAACACAAGCTGACTTTTTTTATCCGTTCCCAGCCCAGGAGCACTCAATTGTACTACCTCAACGGGTACATATACATGGGACATTCTGGTGTGTATTGTTTGGCTACATGTTTTTAACAATTGAGCCATTGCTGGAGCTATGCTTTACATTTTAACAAGCACACCTATGAGAAAGCACTGACCACTCTAGCACATACACTTATAATTGCCACTACCTTCAAAGCAGAGCAATTTGTGAAAGAAGGGAATGCAATAAATATTAAGAATGTAGCAAATATTCAACTTTCAGATGTACGTTTCATATAGTTACATTTTTTGAGCCCAGAAAGTGGTTTCTTACAATTAAGTAAATTAATGGTGACAGTGTTGTCATTGGTTGACGGCTTCTCTTTGGCTGCATGAAAGAAGTTATTGGTTTTACAAGCCTGTTGGCATTATGACTGATCACAAGCCTGGAGCACTGTCAGTGGAGTAAATGGAGAATACACTGTGAAGACCTATAAAATAGGTCATTCCTTGTGTCACAAGTGATGCATATCCAATAACTCTTGAATATGTCTACTTAATGTCATGCCTGGCTAAGTTTGACAACATATTTCAAGAATACAGAGAGCAGATGTCATTTGAGGATGTGCCTCCATCCTGGGCATGTCAGTTCAGTTCTGTTGCTGGGTTAAAAATATATGGTTTAATTAGCTTCAATTTAGTTAGAACAGAACTCTGTATCTGATCCAAACCCAGTTTATCCATCTAACTGAAACAGTGATTAGCTTACATAATGGTTTTTACATTTTTCTTTCCAGATGTGTTTGTAAGCTGCCTTAATTGGATGTTTGTAGCTTGAAGTAAATGTGAGAAGCATTGGATTTGAATACTTTGAGAGTTATTATCTGCGAGGAGGATTTGGGGAGTTCCTTGATTTGATTTAGTATTTGGCCAGTTATGGGCGATGGCCAGATTGGATGGAGGGAGGTGGTGGAGTGGGCGGGCAGGCTGTTCTCTTTGAATGATGTTTGTGAATTGATTGGGTTTCCTGGTTATTTTTGCTAGTAGCAGCCCACAAATTACTACTTTATTATTGAATTCACATTCACAACTTAACATGGTGGGGCATTATCTGACTTCAAGGCTGCTTTTGTAATCAGGACGCTAGCATTTTTAAAAATTAATTCTTGGAATATGAGCACTGGTAAGAACGTCAGCATTTGTGGCCCATCCCAATTTCCCTTAAAAAGGTGTTGGTGAACTGCCGCCTTGAATGCTGCATGGTATATGTAAACCCACAGTGCTGTCACGGAGGGAGTTCCAGAACTTTGACCCAGTGACAGTGAAGGAATGGTGATCTCATTCCAAGTCAGAATGGTGTATCGCGTGGAGTGGGACTTGCAGGTGGTGGTTTTCCCTTGCATCAGCTGCCCTTGTCCTTTTAAGTGATAGAGGTCATGGGTTTGGGAGGTGCTATCAAAGGACCCTTGGCAAGTTGCTGCTGCACATCTTATAGATGGTGCACACTGGTGGTCGAGCTTACCCAAAACTCTGCTGCCTGTGTCTTAACTCACAGCAAGTCCCATTCTACTATCGCCCCTGCATTGGCTCGCGGTCAAGCAACGACTTTATTTTAAAATTCTCATCCTTGTTTTCAAATCCCTCCATGGCCTTGCCCCTCTTTGTCTCTATAATCTCCTCCAACCACACAATGCTCTGAGATACCTGCACTCCTCTAATTCTGGCTTCATATACATTCCCAATCATAATTGCTCCACTATTGCCTTCAGTTGTCTTGGTCCCAAGCTACGGAATTCCATCCTTGCACCTGTCCACCTCTCTAACTTCCCTCTTTTAAGGCACTTAAAACCTACCTCTCTGACCAAGCTATTGGTCATCTGACCTAATGTCTACTTTGTTCCCCGGTGTCATATCTTGTTTTATAATGTTCCTGTGAAGTGCCTCGTAGTGCTTATGTTCAAGGTGCTATATAAATATAAGCTTTTGTTATTGTTGTCGTGGTGGTGGCTGTCAGACTGCCATTCAAGTGGATTTGTCTTGGATGGTGTTGAGCTTCTTGAACTTTGCTGCTGCTGCACTCGTCCAGTGGAGAGTATTCCGGCCACTCCTGACTTGTGCCTTATAGATGGTGGAAAGGCTTTGGGGAACCAACCTGCAGAATTCCCAACCTCTGACCTGCTTTTGTAGTCACAGTATATATGGCTGGCCCATTGAGTTTCTGGTCAATGGTGACTTCCAAGATTTTGTGGTGGAGGATTCAGCAATGGTAGTACTGTTGAATGTCATGGGGAGATAGTTAGATTCTCTCTTGTTGGAGATGGTCATTGCCTGGCACTTGTGTGACGCGAAATGTTACTTGCTTAGTGGCAAGTATGCCCAAGCCTGCATAGTGTCCAGGTCTTGCTGCATATGATTACGACTGCTTCAATATCGAAGAGTCATGAATGGTACTGAACATAGCGCAATCATCAGCGAACATCCCCACATCTGACCTTATGATGGAAGAAAGGTCATTGATGAAGCAGCTGGAGATGGCTGGGCTGAGGACACTTCCTTGAGGAACTCCTGCAGTGACAGCCTGGGACTGAGACGATTGACCTCCAACAACCACAACCATCTTCCTTTGTGCTAGGCATGACTCCAACCAGTGGAAAGATTTCCCCCAATTCCCATTGACTCCAGTTTTGATAGGGCTCCCTGATGTCAAACTCTGTCAAATGCTGTTTGGATGTTAAGGGCAGTCACACTCACCTCATCTCTTGAGTTCAGCTCTTTTGTCCATGATTGGACCAAGGCTATAATGTGGTCAGGAGCTGAGTAGCCCTGGCAGAACCCAAACTGATCATCAGTGAACAGGTAATTGCTGAGTAAGTGCCACTTGATAGCATTGTTGGTGACCCCTTCCATCACTTTGCTGATGATCGTGTGTCAACTGATGTGGCGGTACTTGGCTTGGTTGGATTTGTCCTGCTTTTTGTGGACAGGACATATTCTGGGCAATTTTCCACATTGCCGGGTAGATGCCAGTGTTGTAGCTGTATTGGAAAAGCTTGTCTAAGGGTGCAAAAAGTCCTGGATTCTTAAGTACTATTGCCAGAAAGTAGTCAGGGCCTGTAGCCTTTGCAGTATCCAGTGCCTTTAGCTGTTTCTTGATATCATGTGAATCGAATTGACTGAAGGCTGGCATCTGTGATGCTGGGAACCTCAGGAGGAGGCCGAGATGGATCATCCACTCAGCACTTCTGATTAAAGGTGGCTGCAAATGCTTCTGCCTCATCTTTGCCAGTGATGTATTGAGTTTCCACATGATAGAGGATGGGGATATTTGTGGACCATCATCCTCCTCCTCCTGTTAGTTGTTTAATTGTCCACATTGTTCACAACTGGATGTGGCATGACTGCAGAGCTTAGATCCGATCCGTTGGTTATGGGCTCATTTAGCTCTGTCTATCACTTGCTGCTTCTGCTGTTTGGCATGCATGTTGCCCTGTGTTGTAGCTTCACCAGGTTGACACTTCATTTTTAGGTGTGCCTGGTGCTGCTCCTGCTATGCCCTCCTGCACTCTTCATTGAGCCAGGATTGATTCCCCTGGTTTCGTGGGGATGGTAGAGTGGGGGATATGCTGAAGCATGACGTTCTACTGTGGCTTATGGCCCACAGCGCTCATAGATGCCAGTTATGAGTTGCTTGGTGTCTTCAAAATCTATCTCATTTAGTACGGTGGTAGTACCACAAGACACGCTGGAGGGTTTCCTCAATGTGAAGACAGGACTCTGTCTCCAAAAGCACTGTGTGGTGGTCACTCCCACCAATACTGTCATGGACAGATGCATCTGTGACAGGTAGATTCATGAGAATGAGGTCAAGTAGGTTTTTCCCTCCTGTTGTTTTCTCCCTTCCCTCGCCACTTGCTGGAAACCCAGTGTAACAGCTATGTCCTTTAGAACTCAGCCAGCTCAGACAGTCGTGGCACTACCCAGCCACTCTTGGGGATGGACATTGAAGTCCCCCGCCCAGAGTACATTTTGCACCCTTGCCGCCCTCAGTGTTTCCTCCCAGTACTGTTCAACATGGAGGAGCACTGATTCATCGGGTGAGGGGGAACGGAGGTTTCCTTGCCCATGTTTGACCTGATGCCATGAGACTTCATGGGGTCCAGAATCGATGTTGAGGACTCCCAGGGCATTTCTCTCCCGACTGTATAGCACTGTGCCATCACCTCTGGTAGGTCTGTCCTGTCTATGGGACAGGACATACGCAGGGATGATGATGGTGGTGTCTGGGATGTTTTCTCTAAAGTATGATCCTGTGAGTATAACTATTTCTGTCTGGTGCTTGACTAGTTTGTGGGACAGCTTGCCAATTTTTGGCACAAGCACCCAGATGTTAGTAAGGAGGACTTACTCCTTACTAGGATCGACAGGTTGTGCCAAAGACCTTTCCAGTGCCAAGGTTGATGCTGGGGTGGTCTATCTGGTTTCATTCCTTTTAGTCTTTGCAGTGGTTTGATATAACTGAGTGGCTTGCTAGGTCATTTAAAAGTTAACCACATTGCTGTGGGTTTGGAGTCACATGTAGGCCAGACCAGGTAAGGATGGCAGATTTCCTTCCCTAAATGACATTAGTGAACTAGATGGGTTTTTATGGCAATTGCCAATGGCTTCATGGTCATCATTTGACCAGCTTTTAATTCCAGATGTATTCATTGAATTTAAATTCCACCAGCTGCCATGGGGCTCTGGATTACTAGTCCAATGACATTACCACCACGCCACTGCTTCCTCCTGTTGTGGCAATCTACTTCTGGCTTCATATACGACTGTGACTGTGTGATATTACAAATTGATGGCCAAAATAAAGGAAGTGAGATGTCCATCACAAATTCAATGTGTTACATATATAAGCATCTACCATGGTGCTGTGTGGTGAAATGTTAAAATGAAATTTCAGTTTACACCTTTATAACCTGCCCCAGTTATACATTTATATCTTACAAAGACTTCCATTGAATTTTACAGCACAGAAATGGGCCATTCAGCTGAATTGGTCTACGCCTGTGTTTAAGCTCCACACAAGCCTCCTCCCACCTTACTTCATCTCAAACCATCAATATATCCTTCTATTCCTTTTTCCCTCGTGCTTACCTAGTTTTTCTTAAATGCATCCCTGCTATTCACCTTAACTACTTCATGTGGTAGCAAGTTCCAATTTCTAAATTCTACATTCTAAATCTGCATGTGGGAAATGTAATATTCATGTACATGGTGAATTTGAGTGAAATGAGGAAATATTCCAGGTGAATAGGGCACTGGGTGAGGGAAGGAAGATGAGCAATCAATCATCTTTGGATCTGTAATAAACTTCGATTAATTATAGATTTCTCCCAATCTGGATTGCTTGTAACAATTAGTTATATCTGATGCAAAAACCTAACAACATTTATTATTTTTGTAACAATGTTTGGTGAGTTGTGCTGTCATTTTGTTCCTGTTTTTACCACTTCCTGTAACAGAACTGTGGCACAAATCTTTTAATGGTAATTGTTCCTTCTGCAGAATAATTCTGCAATTACAAGTATATATTGTGATAACTTTACATGTGGATTTCAACTTGGATTTTATTAACGAAACTAGTTACAGGGATTTTACTGGTGCAAGTTCTCGGTGCAAATGATTCTGTCAATTTATACAGCTTCACTTCCTATCTCTTTAATCAGAAACAACCATAGCTTACGATGGGGCACTTGGTAATTCATCATCAGTGACACAATGCAACTAAATTTAACATTATTTGCTTGTGAAAATGTCTATGCTTTACAACTCTTTCCCTTCTCCTTTCCACCCCCTTCCATTTCCCATTCCCAATCACAGTAATTTGTTTATCCTACAGGTTTAATATTTTGAACAATGAGCGTTATGACACCAAAAAACTCTTTATAACTCATTCTTAAAGTGTCAAATATTTTGTGCATATATAAAATGTAGTTTATTGGGGGTAGGTTGTGCTTATATTGGTCTAACCGTGGGTATGTCATGAGGCAGGAAGTCAGTGGAGTGTTTGGCACATGATTTGTTTTAAATGGAGGTGGATCATACTGGTGCAAGTTTGATTGGCTGAATGCCTCCAGGTTCTGGCATAGGGAGCATGAAGGGCCATGG
The DNA here is from genome assembly GCF_017639515.1 of Carcharodon carcharias. NCBI lineage: Eukaryota > Metazoa > Chordata > Chondrichthyes > Lamniformes > Lamnidae > Carcharodon > Carcharodon carcharias. Next base: position 82,263,501 of record NC_054478.1, on the reverse strand, counting down.
AGGTGGGTGGGGGGCATGAGTTGGCATAGAGGGTATGAGGGGCTGGGGGAATGTGTGTGGGGTTTGAGAGGGTGAGGGCTGGAGGGTCATTTTTTGTTTTAATCTATTTTTTAATTGATTTCAGCAAAGTGCTAGTGCACTAAGGCAGTCCTTCCGCCCAGACCGCCTCCTCACCCAGCAGCTTCCTCACTCATTCCGGGTAGTGGGGGCCTGACTTCTAATCCAGCCCACCCTCCAAGAACAAAAGTAGGAACTGTGGGCCACCATTTTTAAAGGTCTGGTTTGCAAAGCTGGAAATTCTCCTGTCTCTGTACAATCAATGCAGTGTAAAAATATGAGCCTGTCTCCCTCGTGGGCGTTTCAGTTCTTCACTTCTGAAGATCTGTCCTCTGAATTCCCTCAAAAGCTGCTTTGACTTGGATTACCTCAATGACTGCTCACATTCCAATGGTTGAATCTGTTCTCCTGAGATTCATAAGGCTGCACTCACGCCTCCAATTACTGGCATAATCCCAGCTCTTTCGCAGACCTCTAGCTTCACTAAGCGGGCACTGCCCCAGGTTTCTTCAAACTCCTGACTGCACCGAGCTATAAATGGTCACTGAGCTTCTCTGAGCCCCAATAGCCTAGAGCCTGTAAACAGCTTTTTGGCTTCTTTGTGAGCTGCAAACCACATGAGATCTAAACTGCACCCAACCACTTCTTCCAGCAAACACGCAGATAAACTGAAACCATAGGACCTTCTTAAGTTCCACCCATCTCCATGACAATGTAGCCTTCTTAAGTTCCACCCATCTCCATGACAATGTAGCCTTTCAGGGTACACTGAACGCTTTTAAACTAATTTAGCTCTAACTCCCAAAACAAAATACCTCTCTGGACTGCACTTCTTTGCAAACACTGTAGACATCACATCTCCAATTCCCTAGCTAAGTCTACCTGCTGTTTTATGGCTCCATCTCTTCTATTCTGACTCTATTAAACAAACATGGGTAACTTTCAGAGCTGCCACTTTCTTTTAGTTGTTCTGGCAATCTCTAAAGCCCAGTATTTTAGTTACCTTACCTTCACAACAATAATCTCAGAACTAAACATTACCTCTAAAATATTAACATGAGCTATGAGCTAGTTATTTGTGTCTCAGTGCAGAGATGAGAGGCATTAGAATGGAATGAAAGTGTGCAATGGAGATGAGGTGAAAGGATATTCTGGATTTTATTCTGTTACATCTCTTCTACTTTTTTACCCTTTTCTGTTCAGTTTTTCTCTTTTCTTCTGGCTATCCCTTTTTCACTTTCCTTTCAGATGATGACAGTGCATTGCATGATGTGATAGGAAGAATGTCATTGAGGGCTGGATATCACATTTTCTGATGGATGTGGGGAAAATACAACCTGCATTGTTGAACCCTTTTCATCATTGCTCGTTCTTCCCTTTTTCTTTTACCCTTTCCAAGGCCTGTACGCTGCTACCTTGTCTCCAATTGTAATGTTTACAGAAAATAGAAGGAATATGTCATTAAAACCTCCAATGCAAACATTTCCTGTAGCAATTCCAATGCTAAAGTGCCCACACTTGCATTTTACTTATAATGCTTCTCTTACTTTACCATCAGCTCTAACTGGAATTGTAATGGTAACCTCATGATGGAGACCACCAGGTGGTGCTGTGGAGCTTGCAGGTTCCCAGCCACAGCTTCTTTTCCACGCCTGAGGTCTTTAATGTTTCTTCTTCTAAGGATAACAGCTGTGACTGGATTCAGCTCCTTTGCCCAGCCACTTTCTTCAGGCCCTGCTTGGCCCAGCCAACTTTTCTACCCACTTTTTTTTTATTTCTTCCCAGCCTTAAGTAAACCTCACAGGTGTTTGCACTCTGAACAGGCCCATACTCTTGAGCTAAATGTCTCAGCCGTTACTTACACTCTCAAAGGGTCCTGTTTTTGAGGATCCCCACCATTGCCCAACTTGCTCATTGGTCTTGTTAGCTGCAGGATAAAAGAACCAACCACAGGTAAATGAAATAAATTGAACAGCTGAAACCAAGTCTCACAAGCAGCATGCCAGTGGCAAAAACTGATTAATTAAACATATCCTTAATAAATTGAATATTGTTCAACAATTTGAATTGCTTTCAGGCATAGTTCAACTGGTACAAATGTATTAAGTAAGTATTAAGTAAATGGGATCTGGATAAATAACATTGGGCTTCACCCCAGATCTCCTCTGCTATTCTGTGCCTCCCAGTTTCCACATATCATCTGCTCTTAGCATTGCTCTGTGTTCATCCCCTGCCCTAAATCTGCTACTTGTCATTTATGTTTGTTTCAAACTAAAGACCTACACCCTATATCACAAATGACTCCATTACACCACAGATATCCACTGCTACCTCACATGCCTATTTTCTGACCACTTCTAATCTCCAAACTAATTACTTCCCTCTGCTACCCACTGATGTATAAAAGCTGCTTACCTACCACACAGACTTCACTTGCCCTCATATTCCCTCTGCCAACCATAGTCTTCAAGTTCTCATTACACCAATACTCAATAACATTCCCCAACTTACTAACTGATCCCTCTGCAATTGCTCACTTCTCCAACTCAATTTTGATTATTGCACACATCTTGCCTTGAATACCTCTACATTTTAGGAACATTTATCCAGAAAGGGAAAGAATATATTTTTTTAATGTTGGGGTCTTAAAGCATGTATTCAGAGAAACTTTAAAAAAATGACTGCAATGACAGGTAATTAAGATAATAATGAGCTAGCTTTGATTCCCTATAATCAATTTCTCAAAAGCGTCTTGACAATCAATAGACACCTCAGAACAGTGTGTTGGAAAAGCTTTACTGCTTTTTTGGCTGTGGATAGAGAAATATGAGAGCCTGGGCAGAGAAGCTTTTTGAGACAGGATATTATTCAGGCAGTCATTTCTTCTGGGAAAAAGCTGAGAGAACTTTCACAGAGACCAGTCGATCAGAAGTGCTGGAGGAACAGCTAAGACTCATTTTGTGTAAGTCAAGCAAGATGGACCATTTGGTGTAAGGAAACAAGGCTTGTTCTTTATTTTGTATCATTATACAGATAAGCTGTAATATTTGAATTAAGTGAGTCTGAATTATATTGAAATACTGCAGATGATGGAAATCTGAATAAAAACAGAAAATGCTGGAAATACTCTGGCAGCATCTGTGGAACGAAAAACAGAATTCACATTTAAGGTCTGTGATGTTTCATCAGAACTGGAAAAAAAATCATTATTCTTTCCTCTACCTATTGTTCATTACTCTCTCCAAACTGCCCACTACTCCACACTATCCTCACCTCCCCACTCCCCTGAACTACTCTTCTGAATGATTACATGGCTAACATCCTTCAGAAAAGCCACATCCTCTCACCAGCATTACCAACACCACAGCTTCTCCATTTCCAGATAACACAACATTTCCTCCAATTTCCTATCACCATTGGAATGCGACTGAGAGACGAGAATAGAAGTATTTGAAGTCCACATTAATTAAACACAGAAACTGTTGCATGGTATGTTACAAAATAATATGGCCATTTTGAGTCATCAGCCAACCTGTCAGATCTAATAGATCTGTAGTTCTAGTTGCTTTACTGAACCACAAAATAATTACAATTCCTTCTGATGACATGGTAAGATGCTCATCAAGTGAGTAACAGCTGCACTTTTTCTCCTCTTCTCTTGCCTTGCAAAAACTAGGCAAATACAGATAAACCCTCGCTAAACAAATCTGAGCAGGTAGGAAGAAATGCTCTTTTGTCAGACATATGCAGCAGGCCAAAAAAGTTGAAGAAAACTGTTACCAATGATAGGAGTGCACCAGTCGTTATTGGTAAGTTTGAAAAATTAAGAACCTCATTGCTCTAATTTAACTAATTATGTAAAAGGTCCTGATGCTTTGCTACATTAGAAAATTATGCAACAGCACTGGATATGTTGTTCAAAGTCTGTACCCCCAAAATGAATTTACATGCAATATATAATCCATTTATATGCTGTGGAAATGCTTCCCACGATACGGTTTGCACTTTGCAGCCATATGCTGTTTAAAATTCTAGTTAAATGTATTTACTCTTTTTTTTAAACCCAGCCACTGGGATTCAAAAAGGCCGTTTTTGTTGTTTGATGACCATAATTCTTTTTTGTCCAAATTGTTTCAAAGAAAGAACCCATTTAACTTACGCTAAGATGCACTCCTGTTCCAGAGGAAAATAAGTCTGGCATTCTGACATGAGAATACATTATTTGAGGCAAAGTTTTCCAGCTTTAATGAGTAGAAAATCTGGAACCTCTCAAACCATTGGCTTCCATATCAAATTCTTCAATCTGCTCCCCTGGCAGATAAGGCCCTGTGCTAGAAACTACACCTTATAATATAGACCCTATATTACTGTATAATGGGATTGTTTACTGATTCTTTACAAATAATATCAATTGTATTTCTTTTTAAACAGCACCTAAAGGACCTGGTGGAGGTGGTGGAGGAGGTGGTGGTGGGGGCGGGGGTGGTGGAGGTGGACCTGCTAGTTTAGGTGGATTATTTGCAGCAGGAATGCCAAAGCTTAGGTCTTCAGGAAGCCGAGAGAGCTCGGGTAAGTTATAATTCATTTTAATCTTGCCTAGTAATTTCCAAACATCCTTTTTATTATTTTTACATGCCTATTACTTTCTATTTTCATACAATGCAGTTTCCTTAATGGAATTACTCACCTGAATATGTTAACTGATATGGCTGAAAGCTACTGTGTACTTTTATTTACTTTTTTGTGTTTATTGCTTTGTGGTATGTGTAAGAAATGATAGCTACTTGCTGATTTTGATGAGGCTTAAGAGGTTTTTGGTTTACAAAGAAATACAGAGGTGTTGACAAAGTCAAGATTACTTCAAAGGAGGATTTCTGTTAATATGTTGTAAACTATGACTCCATAGATGGAAGAAACATGAGGTCACAAATTCCCTGCAGTGCCTCCCTCCATCAGAAGTTCCCAGGCCCTTCAGGCAGACCCAGCATTTGATCAATGTTGACATACCTAGTTAAATCAGAATACCTCTCTGGGGACTCTTGGCTTTGTGGCCTGGCTACGGTTGGGGCCTGGACTCCTGAAGCACTGAAGAATGACATTTGTAAAAAAAAAATGATCTCTGTGGCCACTATTCAGAGGAGCACTTGAGGCACCCTTGTTATATTTATGGAGGAAGGATGGTATCACCGTGGCCCCCCTTGCTTCACCACCTCCCCAAGACTTTACATACTTAATATAATGTCAGGGACCCCTTCTTAGTTATGAAGGCACTGGCTAATGGCATGATAATTAAGAGGCCTCCACAAATTCTATTGCCTTTGGTGGGGCAGTGCTTGAGATCCTAGTACTTAAACAAGGATACAACTCCACCCCACCCATTGCATATTAAAAGGGCCATTCTTGGGTGGTGATTAGAAATTCAAATTGTATTCAGATTATATATGCCAGGTGGTAAAGACCAGATTCATTGGTGGACGTAGGAGCTGCAACATGTCAGAGCCTGCAGAAATCTGGTCGCCCACCTAACAATTGCTCACTTTTATTATAGCAAAACAATTGTTTTTCAAAACAAACATTAGCAGCTAGTTCTATTCATTCTCCTTCCATCAATTTATAATTTAAAATTGCTGTACTTAGAACAAAATGTGTGATTATTTTTCCCTAGTGTAATTTAATTGTATTCCTGGAGCCCCATGGCATGTTACATTGTATACAGTCTGTGAATGTGGGTTTCAAGTATCTTGAGGAAAGATGAGTCAGTGGAAAGTAATGGCTGCATTTGCTAGTCCACAATTCGGACAAATGAATTGTTGCAGAACAAAACTGTAAAGAAAAGCTTAAGTTGCTGTTCTACAATATAATTGTTTGCAAATAAACTGTTAAACTATGTGTATTTTCTGTAAATCATACATTTATTACATTTCCATCCACAGATTCTGGTGGAAGCAGACCACCAATTATGCCGCCTGGTGGAAGATCAGCTGGTCCCCGACCATTTGCAATAAACAATGCTCCGCCAAGGATTCCTGGGTCATCTCCTTTCCAAAGGGGTAATAACCCTGAGCTACCAAGAAATAAATTGCAGCCACCAAATCAACCAAAATTTCCAAGGCCAGATATAGGTTCAAAGCCTGATGCAGGACCACCACCTTTACCAAATGCACCACGACCATCAGCCTCAAGTATGCAGAACAGGGGTCCTCCACCTGTACCAGGAAATCGAACACCAAACGCAGGACCTTCGCTACCAAATCGCAGTCAAGGATCTTCTCGTCATTTCTCTCCAACTCTTCCACATAGCAGTGCAAATAGATCTTTCCTGCCTCCCACTCCAAGCAGAGTTGCTGAAGACAAACCTTCACCACCAGCTCCCAGTACAAACAGACCTCCACTGCCTCCTACTCCTGTTAGGATGACAGATGATAGACCTCCACCACCTCCAATGACAAGTAGACCCTCAACTAATAGGGACGGCCCTCCACTTCCACCACCACAACATCAGAAACCACCTGTCCCTCAAACACCTAGGCCAATTCCCTCTTTCCAAGCTCCTCCTCCACCACCACCTAATCGACCAGGACCACCTCCCACTCATCCAAGCACTGCTCCAGATGTTGAAATTCCAAAGCTCCCTCAACGGAATTTGTCTCTCCACAGCACTTCTTCATCAGCATCACCTGGACCAGTTCGAAGTGGTCCTCTTCCTCCCAATGAAAGACCTCCACCACCTGTAAGAGACCCCCCAAGCAGATCAGGTAAGTTCCACATCTTCTACTTATCGCCCCACCATCCCCCCCTCTCCACAGTGTAAAACCAAGATTAAAAGCAAAGGCTTCTGCTGATTGGTTGCTGTCAGTGTTAATCACAGCATCGTCCTGTTACATCAGAGCCTTGTATCCGTTTGTTATTCTTTTAGCTCCACCACTGACTTCTTCTTTTCCAAAGTTCTGATGGCATAACTTGTCACATGCTGCACCTTACATTGCAATAGATGCACCAAACCATGCTCTGTGCTGCTGAAGTAACCTTGGTGTCTATCCCCTTTTCCTTCCTGCAGCCTTCCCATTTGACGGTGTAAATGCCTTAGCTGAGGATTATGGCAGTGGGGCAAGTGTTAGCAAATCAAATAGCAAAGAGTCGTTGGAAATGGGAGGGGGCAAAGGGAATGTAATAAAATGAGGATAGAGTGAAGGTGAAAGAACAAGGAGGAATGAGGGAGAGAAATATGAGGAAGGTAAGTAATGGAAGGCATGTAAAGGAGGAGAGGAAAGACAAAGAAAGATAACTGATTTCTGTTTCCCTTCCCTTTTAATCCCCCAAATAGGTGGTTGAAATTAGTGCAAAGTTCATATCTTTGATTTTTTTTTTCCCTTCCTTTCATTTGTCTGGGCTGAATCAGAAATTGATGTCTAGTTTCAAAATGACAGAAAAACAGCCAATATGCTCCAATGTAGTAAACCCCAAATTGCAAAAATCTATACAGAAAATGTGGATTGATAAAGGAACTTAATTATGTTAATAGTCTCTTCCTTATGTTTAAGAAATCAATAACATGGCAGTAAACTTCCTGTGTCATCTCTAAGCCAGAAGGTTGTAGGTACATACCCTACTCCTATAATTTGAGCATGTAATCTAGGATGACACTTTAGTGCAATATTTAGTGAGTTGGCAGGAATGCCATCCTTCTGATGAAATCAAGCCCCCATGTGCCTGTTTAGATGGGTGTACAAGATTTTATAGCAGTATTCAAAAAAGAGTTTGTCTTGTATTTTATGCAGCAGTTTGCCCTCAATCAACATATTAACAGTTCCAAAAACAAATTAATTGATCATTTATCTCACTACTGATTGTGCGACCCTGTTGTGCACCAATTAGCTATACATTTGCTTGCACAACAACAATGATTACAAAGTAAGTAATTAGCTTTGAACACTAGGGGTGACTGGATGTCAAAGAAAGTTATTTCTTTCTCTCAATTTAAGTTTGGGATTGTTTGAGTGTATAAGTGTAGTTTCTTTTTACAAATCTCAAGAATATACCATTCTTATGGTGTAACATGGCGTACATTGTGAATGGGAGCTAAGGGCACTATAAATTGGGGACCCAGTAAAAACAAAGAAATGGGAAAAAAACAAAATTTTAGAAATTCTCCACAGTGGCATGTTTCTGATCAATTGGAATCTTAATTTGATTTAGCCTAAAGTTTATAAAAACTGATTTTGAAGATGGGTAAAAAGAAACTGATACTTTTTATTTTATAGACTTCTGGCAATCAAACAATAATCCCCAATTTAAAGAATATTGTGAGCATAAATATGATTAATTTTGTGAGGATCAAAATAGAATGTTGATTTAAATTCCAGTGCCAATGTTTAAAAAGCTCTTTGCACACACTGCATTCATTTTCCAGAGGAATCTGACTTCTTGGAAATTACTTTATAAGACTACATACTAATTACTTTCTGAACTTCTTAAAACAGGGCCTCTTCCACCACCACCTCCAGCTAGCAGAAATGGTAGTACCCAGAAAGCACCACCTGTCCCACAGCCCCCAAATAGAATGGGTTCAGACACGAGGAGTGGCTTCAGACCCCCACTTCCTCCTGACCGAGGAAGTCCTGTTGCCCCACCGCCCCCACCAACGTCAATGAGGAATGGCTTTCAGGAGTCCTCGCAGTCAGTGTGTGAAGGTAAATATTATGCCTGTTTTTATCCACACACCCCACCCTTCCCCAAATTGTTTTGAGAATATACAAACACAATTGTTGAGGAATAACGCTTACTGAAGTGTTAAGTTTAAATTAGTGGTAGCAGTCAGATGACTGAGTTGTGAAGAAAATTTAATTGATTTAATTTATATCCATTTTTCATGTTTCAACCCTCTTTTCTGTGTTACGTCTCTCCTAATGGTAGCTAAGTATAGAGAACTGTATAGGATATTGCAGCCAAGAGCTCAGACCATACCACTCAGTGGAGCTGCTACACCAGATGGCAGTGCGGGGGACATTTTATGAAGCCCAGCATCAATTAATGGTTTCAAAATTATGCATTTATTTTTGTTATCTCCTAGAAATGAGTTACAAAAATTGCAATATATATCTTTTGAAATGTTAAAATTTAACACCCATGTAAAATATAGATATGCTGATGTTCATATATTGCAAAATTAATAATTCTTTTCTCTGACCACAGATGAGTGGGAAGGCAGATTTTCTTTCCATTCCATCTCTGAGTTTCCACCACCGGAACCGTATGTAAACTTCCCAAAAACTTATCCTAGTAAACAGAGCAAGGCAGAGAGCAGAGGTGAGTAGCATAGCAACTTGTCAAAACCCCAGTTATGAAGTTTGAAACAATAAGAACTGAAAAAACTCCTTCCTTCACTTTAAAAAGAAGTTTATAATTTTTAAATTTGTGATGCATATTAGCCAGGAATTGTATTGCACATTGCATCCTGCTTTACCTATGGGAATTTTATAGAACAATTCAGAGATATCCAATAATTAGAAATTGCGTTTATCCAATTAATAGCTGAGCCTTACTTCCAGGTTCAATTTTCTGAGGACGGAATAGACTCAGTGGTGATTACTATCAGGGAAAAGTAGCATGCCAATATTCAGTTACACGTGAATAATGGCTACATGGGTGAAGTACCAGAGGATAAGCTGCATTTCTGAAACCAGAGCCCACTTTCAGAAGCAGAGGACAAAACATTGACAGAAGTAAAAAAAAAAGGATACAAATACATTCAGTGTAAATGTACTTAGGAATTAAAAATATTACATAAATTACAGAGCATCATTAGCGTTAAAAAAAAGCTGAATTGTGTATTTTGTTGAGCGAGAGAGAAATTCAAGGGACTTCCCCTCATTACTCAAGCTTTCATTACTTGGGAAGGCAGGAAAGGTTATTGGGACAGAAGAATTTTTATTTTATTCTTCAACTAGTTTACTAATTTCTCTTTCAGTTACCAGAAAACAATTAATATCTAAATCAGTGATGACAATCATCTCTTTCCAGAATTGTGTAACAATTAATTTTACAATTGTTCTCAGCATCACAATCATCCTCCATTCATACCTCAAACTATTAAAATTCCATTTAACTGGAAAAATTACACTTTATAACTATAGAGATTGTGCATTAATTATAATCTTTTACCATAACAGATTCAGGCCGGAGAGAACGAGGTGCTCCACCCCTTCCACCAATTCCACCTATACCAAGGTGAAAACCGACCTGGCTATTGAAAGCTCATGGAAAGCCATTCTACTCTTAGATCACCTTGCATGCTTTAACTGCAGACTTGCTACAGGGATGTTGAATTTGCCTCTATCAGCATCAGTTATTTTCAGCTGTAGAAATGCTGGCTATCTGGCATTTTGTCTATGTGATGCTTACAGCATCTAGAAATTAAAAAGTAATTTCTCCTTTGCATTTTTTGACTGCTTTAATGTAAAACATGCTAACTTGTTTACAATATTATGGACCAGAATAAATACATGTATTTTGCAAGAATATTTCTTTAATCTAGTTCATTTTATACAGTAGGAGTATCATTTGGGTGCTCAATGTATAATTGATGTCTTCTAATAAAAATAGGCACTTTGGCTTAAATATTGAATATCCTTAAAGTTATGTTATCAAATCAAATTTAAATAAAGAGCAGAATTGCATTTTTCAAGCTATCTGTTGTAACTTGTAAACCAAAAAGACCTGAAAAGCAAAAAACTAGCTGCTGTGGATTATAGCAGTAGGATATAACTGTGTTAAAATTGTACAGCTGTTATTTCAGCATGGTGTTGATGTTCATGCTATGGATAAAGGAGACTTAGTACCTCTTCACAATGCCTGTTCCTATGGTCATTATGAAGTTACAGCATGACCAACTCCTTAACTTCTGAGGAACTTCCCAATCTTTTGAGGAAAAGATCCCGAGTAAAAAGGGTTGCCTGTTGTACTCATTAACTTTGGTAGTTACTGTTTATCTAAAGGACATATTCGGCAATGAAAAATACCAAATAACAAGTCACAAGTACTTGCATGAAGCTGTACTAATAAGCTGATTTGAGGTTGTCAAATTGGAAAGTTCAGTCTGAATAAAAGCTGCACATAGCTAATCCATTTTAGGAATATACTGTGCCAGTTTATATATCTCTCTCTCTCTCTCTTTTATATATATATATATAGTACTATATTTACTTTAAATATATATAATTAATATAAATTAACATTATTTAAGATATTAGGAATAACCTGGTAAAATGCATTAGCATCAAGAAAATGGAAGACAATTATTTTGATGGAAAGGAAAACTGGGTGACATGTAACTGGCTGTCGATTTCCTGTTGCCCATGTTGAATGACTGTCTTCTACCGATTTAATCATCATAATGTTTTTAATCTTTCTAATAATTCCCTAATAGAGATAATGATGATGAAAATGATTTTTTATCGTTTTGATCAGTCAGAAACAGGCATCTTCATTGTCATAGAATTACATAGAATATGCAGCATAGAAACGGGTCGTAGTCTTCGCTGGTGTTTAGGTTCCATATGGGTCTCCTCCCATTCTATCTAACTCAGCATTTATTTCTATCCTTTTTTTTTCTCTTAAGCTTGTCTAATTTCCTTTTGAAAGCATCTAATCTATTTGCCTCAGTTATTTCCTTGGTAACGAGTTCCACATTCTAACCACTCTGGATAAAGGAATTTCTCCTTATTTCCTTCTTGGATTTATTAGTAACTATCTGGTATTTATGACTCCTTGTTCTGAATTCTCCCACCAGTGAAAACATTCTCTCTGCATCTACCCTATCCAACACATTCAGAAAAGCAACAGTGAGGCTTTTCAACTAATCAGATTAAAGAATTTTCACAGACATGCAGACTGCAAAGCAGAAAGTTTAAAAGGAAGAAAATACACATTACATTTAAATTATTGTATAGGGAGTGAAATAAAGAATGGGTCATACACGTGGGATTAATGAAAAATTTAAGCAACACTTCAGGTCGCCACCTGAAGTGACACTTGCCATTGTCACATTTGAATAAAACTTTGTTTTTTACAGCTGGTGTAACAGCTTCCTCTGGCAGAAGTTTGTCAGGGAGGACTTATGTGGACACACTGTTTTTCATCCTTTGAGGATTTCAAAATGACAAGATCAGGATGGGAGGCATTTTGGATGTTTTTGGCAGAACATCAGAAGAGAAAAGTCATAACCAAACAAAGCACCAATTATGTGTTGTGCTGAGATTAGCACTTGCACAGAAGGGAGCTGCACTGAAAGGGTGCCGAGCTTACAGGAAGCACTACCCAAGTCAAGATTTACAGAAATAGGGTCATGTTCCTTGACCTCTCAAATGAGCTGTGCTTCCACAGGTTGAGGTTGTCACATTAGAGAGTGGAAGACACCTGCAGACTCCTAGAGGATGATCTTCTCCCTGCTGGTGGTCATGCATTGCTAGTGGCTGTGAAAGTGACATTAAACTTTTTCATCTCCAGATCCTTCTAGAGTGCTACCAAAGGTATATCTACGGCCTCCAAGTTGGCTGCACATAAATGCATTAGATCGCTGGATTATTAGCCAGGGCTGACAATTTCCCCTTTGATGTCAAAAGCCAAAATTAGGGGCACTCAAATTCACCTCTCTGGCTGGATTTGCCAGGTACAAGCTGCCACTGAATGCACAAACATGGCAATCTGAGTATCGCCATTGTAACCAGGAGTTTCTATAAACCAAAAGTCCCATCGATGTGTAGATGGTGTGCAACCACAAAAAGAAGTTCATGCAGGTCTGTACCAGATTCCATGGGAGATGTCCCGATACCTTCTTACTGTCACAGTTGATAACACCAGGTCACTTTGCTCCAGGGAGTAGACATAAGGGCTGACTTGTCAGTATCAAAGGATACCCACTTCAAACCTGGCTCATCACACTTATGACGAACCCCCCAATGAGATGCAGGAGCACTACAATGAGAGTCACATAACTACCAGGTATATTTTTCAAGCAAGCCATTAGAACATTGAAGATGTGCTTCATGTCCTTCAGTTTTCGCCAGTAAGGAACTCCAGACAGCTACTGGTGGTCTGTACCCTGCATAACATTGCATGGCAAATAGCACTGCAAGTGGAAGAGGTTGACAGGACCAAGCACTCAAATTCGGATGAGGAGAACATAAAGTTGGAGGAGGATGAAGATTGAGCTGGGACATTTACATCCAGAGCATCCTCCTCTGCATCAGCGAGCTGGACTATTTGTGGCAGATCACCTCCAGTACTGTCCCTTTCTCTTGCATTTTACACTCTCTTCTACAAGGGGAAACTGAGTGAGTGAATGAAGGTGAGGTATTCATCCAATGGAGACACATGTATCACATTGTATAAGGATTGAGGTGAGTGTCAACAATCTTGGAGAAATCAGAGAGGTGATGGAGTTCAGAAAAAGTGAAATCTGGGTGCTGCTGAAAATTGAGTGGTTGCAAGGAGTGATATGAAGAACACTTAGTAAGGTACAGTGAAAGTGGGATGGGGGCTGCTTAAATTGCAGAATGTACTCACTTTTCCTAAACTGGTTAGGTCATTAAACCTCTTCATACATTGCATCCACAACCTGTGCATAACGCTGCTGTTGCTTACCTTCTCAACTATGTCCAACAAAGACTTCTTGGTGGGAACAGCACATTTCTCCCTGCCATTACCAAATTATGACTTGCTTCCTCCTGACTGCACCCAACAGTAATTCCAGTGAGGCATGATTAAATCTTAGAGAAATCTTTGCTCCATGTCCATCATCCACCCTGACTATCTCCAATTTCTCTTTATATACAACTGAAATCGCTTTTTATTCATTCATGGGATGTGGGCTTTGCTGGCTGGGCCAGCATTTATTGACCATCCCTAGCTGCCCTTGAGAAGGTGGCAGTGAACTTCCTTCTTGAACTGATGCAGTCTATATAGAGCCTGGTAGAGTCAAACAGAACCAAACATAGCCAACAGAGGAAAACAGACCCTCGCAGAGCCATACCAAGCCAAACAAAGACTGGCAGATTCAAACAGAGCACAACAGAGGCCAGGCAGAGCTTGGCAGATCCCACCTCACCAAACATAGCCAAACAGAGTCTAATAGAGCCTGGCAGACACAAAAAGTGCCAAACAGAGCCTGGCAAAGGCAAACGGAGCCAAAAAAGAACCTGGCAGAGCCAATCAGAGCTAAAGAGAGCCTAACAGTCTCTTGCAGTGCCAAACAGAGCCAAATTGAACCTGGTAGAGCCAAACAGAGCCTGGCCGAGCCAAAGAGAGACAAACAGAACCTAATAGAGCCAAGCAGCATCTGGCAGAGCCAAACAGAGCAAGATATAATCCAAACAGACCCAAAGGGAGACCATTGAGCCAAACAGAGTTGGGCATTGGCAAACAATGCCAAACAGAGCCTGGCATAGCCATACATAGATAGACAGAGCCCAGCAGAGCCAAACAGAGCCTATTAGATCTGAACAGAGCCTTGCAGAGCTAAAAAGAGCCAAACTGAGCCAACCAGAGTCTGGAAGAGCCAAAAGGAGCCAAACGGATACAAAGAGAGCCTGGCAGGGCCAAAGAGAGCCAAGCAGAGCCAAAAGGAGTCTGATACAGCCAAACTGAGCCAAATGTTGCCAAACAGGCCCTGGCAGAGTCAAACCAGGCCAAACAGAGACGACCAGAGTCAAACAGAGCCAAAGAGATCCAACCAGTGCCAAACAGATGCCAACAGAGCCAGAGATTGGCAGATCCAAACAGCCTAACAAAGCCTGGCAGATCCAAAAAGTGCCAAACAGAGCCTGGCAAAGGGAAACAGAGCCAAAAATGCCTGGTAGAGACAATCAGACACAAAGAGAGCCAAACAGAACCAAATGGACCCTGGTAGAACCAAACATAGCCAGACAGAGCCAAACAGAACCTGGCAATGCCAATAAGAGCTAAATAGAGCCAAACAGCCTGGCAGATCCAAACAGAGCCAAAGAGTACTTGGCACATCCAAACAGAGCCAAAGTGGTCCTGGCAGATGCAAACAGAGCCTGGCAGAGCCATGCAGATTCAAACAGAGACTGGCAGAGCCAAATAAAGCCTGGCGGAGCGTAACAGAGCGAAGCAGATCCAAACTGAGCCAAACAGGGCCATCCAGAGCCATGAAAAGCCAAAGAGTGCCTAACATAGCAAAGCAGAGCCAAACAGAGCCTGGCAGCGCCAAACGGAGCCAAGCAGCATCTGACAGAGCCAAACAGAGATCGATATAGTCAAACAGAGGCAAAGGGAGGCAAACAGATCCAGGCAGTGGCAAACAGTGCCAAACAGAACTAAGGAAAAATAGAAAAGGGGTGAAATATAAGTTGGTTTAAAGGAGGGATTGGGACAAGAGAGCTGGATAGAGGGCCAGTGATAGGTGGAAACAACCAAAAAATGTCACAGACAAAAGTACAAAGAGTTGTTGAAGATGGTGATATTAACTAAAGGAATGTGCTAATTAAGGGTAGAAAACAGGACAAGCAAGGTACACATAGCCCAAGTGGGGGTGGGGTGGGGGGGAAGGGAAGGGATCGAAATAGGCTAAAAGGTAGAGACAAAACAATGAATGGAAATACATTTAAAAATAATGGAAATAGGTGGGAAAAGAAAAATCTATATATATTGGAAAAAACAAAAAGGAGGTGGAAAAATCAGAAAAGGGGTGGGGATGGAGGAGAGAGTTCATGATCTAAAATTGTCGAACTCAATATTCAGTCCAAAAGGCTGTTAAGTGCTGAGTCGGAAGATGAAGGGCTGTTCCTCCGGTTTGCGTTGAGCTTCACTGGAACAATGCAGCAAGCCAAGGATGGACATGTGGGCAAGAGAGTGGGGTGGAGTGTTGAAATGGCAAGCGACAGGGAGGTCTGGGTAATGCTTGTGGACAGAACGAAGGTGTTCTGCAAAGCAGTCACCCAGTCTGCGTTTGGTCTCTCCAATGTGGAGGAAACCGCATGGGAGCAACGAATGCAGTAGACTAAGTTGAAGGAAGTACAGGTGAAATGCTGCTTCACTTGAAATGAGTGTTTGGTTACTTGGACAGTGAAGAGAGGGGAAGTAAAAGGGCAGGTGTTGCATCTTCTGCGGTTGCATGGGAAGGTGCCATGGGAGGGGGTTGAGGTGTAGTGGGTGATGGAGGAGTGGACCAAGGTGTCACAGAGGGAACAATCCCTATGGAATGCTGCCGGGGGTGTGAAGGGAAGATGTAGTTGGTAGTGGCATCATGCTGGAGTTCGCGGAAATGGCGGAGGATGATCCTTTGAATGCAGAGGCTGGTGAGGTGATAAGTGAGGACAAGGGGGACCCTATCATGTTTCTGGGAGGGAGGAGGAGGCATGAGGGTGGATATGCGGGAGATAGGCCGGACAGGGTTGAGGGCCCTGTCAACTACCGTGAATGGAAAACCTCGGTTAAGGAAGAAGGAGGACATGTCAGAGGAACTGTTTTTGAAAGTGGCATCATCAGAACAGATGTGATGGAGGCGAAGGAACTGAGAGAATGGGATGGAGTCCTTACAGGAAGAGGGGTGTGAGGAGCTGTAGTCGAGGTAGCTGTGGGAGTTGGTAGGCTTGTAATGGATATTGGTGGACAGTCTATCACCAGAGATTGAGACAGGGAGGTCAAGGAAGGGAAGGGAAGTGTCAGAGATAGACCATGTGAAAATGTTGGAAATTGGAAGCAAAATTAACAAAATTTTCCAGGTCCGGATGAGAGCATGAAGCAGTACCGAAGTAATCATCGATTTACCGAAGAAAGATTTGTGGGAGGGGGCCGGAGTAGGATTGGAACAAGGAATATTCCATGTACCACATAAAGAGACAGGCATAGCTGGGGCCCATGCGGGTACCCATAGCCACACCTTTTATTTGGAGGAAGTGAGAGGAATTTAAGGAGAAATTGTTCAGTGTGAGAACAAGGTCAGCCAGATGGAGGAGAGTAGTGGTGGATGGGGATTGTTCGGGCCTCTGTTCGAGGAAGAAGCGGAGAGCCATCAGACCATCCCGTTGGGGTAGGAGGTGTAGAGGGATTGGACGTCCATAGTGAAGAGAAAGCGGTTGGGGCCAGGGAACACTCTCCTCCATCCCCACCCCCTTTCTGATTTTTTTCCACCTCCTTTTTGTTTTTTCCAATAATTTATATAGATTTTTCTTTTCCCACCTGTTTCCATTATTTTTAAATGTATTTCCACCCATTGTTTTATCTCTACCTTTTAGCCTTTTTTGATTCCTTCACCCTACCCCACCCCCACGAGGGCTATCTGTTCCATGCTTGTCCTGCTTTCTACCCTTAATTAGCACATTCCTTTAGATAATATCACCACCTTCAACACCTCTTTGTCCTTTTGTCTGTGACATCTTTTCGTTGTCTCCACCTATCACTGGCCCTCTATCCAGCTCTCTTGTCCCAACCACCCCCCCGCACCCCCCCCACCTCCCTTAAACCAGCTCATATTTCACCCAGGCTCAGTTTGGATATGTTAGTCTCTGTTGGGCTCTGCCAGGTGCTGCTTGGTTCTGTTTGGCACTGCCAGGCTCTATTTGGCTCTGCATGGTTCTGGGAGGCTCTCTTTGGCTCTGTTAGGCTCCATCAGGCATTGTTTGGCTCTGGTATGCTCTGCCTGTCTCTGTTTGGCTCTGATTGGCCCTGCCAGGCTCTGTTGGGTTCTGCCCGGTTCTCTTTGGCTCTGTTTGGCTCTGCCAGTATCTTTTTGGCTCAGTTTGGCTCTGCCAGGCACTGTTTTGCTCTGTTTGGCTTGGCCAGGATCTGGTTGGCTCTGTTAGGATATGTTTGGCTCTGCTTCGGTCTGTCCTGTTTGGCTCTCCCAGCCGCTGTTTGGCTCTGTGAGGCTCTGTTTGGTTCTGCCAGGATCTGTTTGGCTCTGCTTGGCCCTATTATGCTCTTCCAGGCCCTGTTTGGGTCCGTTTGGGTCTGCCAGGCTCTTTTTGGCTCAGCCAGGCTCTGTTTGGCTCTGTTAGGATATGTCTGGTTCTGCTTCGGTCTGTCAAGCTCTGTTTGGCTCAGTTTAGCTCTGCAAGCTGCTGTTTGGTTCTGCCAGCCGCTGTTTGGTTCTGCCAGCTGCTGTTTGGTTCTGCCAGGCTCCGTTTGGATCTGCTTGGCCCAATTGCACTCTACCAGGCCCTGTTTGGGTCTGATTGGGTCTGCCAGGCTCTGTTTGGCTTTGTCAGGATCTGTTTGGGTCTGTTTGGCTCTGCCAGACACTGTTAAGCTCTGTTTGGCTCGGCCAGGCTCTGTTTGGCTCTGTTGGTTTTTGTTTGGCTCTGCCAGACTCTTTATGGCACTGACAGACTCTATTTGGCTCTGTTTCGCTATGTTTGGCTCTGTTTGACTCTGCCAGGATCTGTTTGGCTCTGTTAGAATAAGTTTGGCGGTTTAGTTCTGTCAGGCACAGTTTGGCTCTTGTTTGGCTCTGCCAGTTTCTGTTTGGTTCTGCCATGCTCTGTTTAGCTCTGCATGGCCCTATTACGCTCTGCCAGACTCTTTTTGGATCTGTTTAGGTCTGCCAGGCTCTCTTCGGGCTTGCCAAGCTCTGTTTGGCTCTGTTAGGCTCTGTTTTGCTCTACCAGCTCAGTGTGGCTCTGCCAGGCACTGTTTGGTTCTATTAGGCTCTGCAAGGCTCTCTTTGTGTCTGCTTGGGTTTGTCAGGCTCTGTTTGGCTCTGTTTGGATCTGCCAGGCTCTATTTGGCTCTGCCAAGCTCTGTTTGGTTTTCCCAGTCTCTGTTTAGCTCTGCTTGTCTTTGTTATGCTCTGCAAGGCTCTGTTTGGGTCTGTTTGGGTCTGTCAGGCTCTGTTATGCTCTTTCTGGCTTTGCCAGGCTCGCTTTGGCTCTGCCAAGCTCAGTGTGGCTCTGTTTGACTCTGAATGACTCTGCCAGGTTCTGTTTGGCTCTGCCAGGTTCTGTTTGGCTCTGCCAGGCTCTGTTTGGCCCTGATAGGCTTGCAACGCTCCCTATGGGTCTGTTTATGTCTGCTAGGCTCTGTTTGAATCTGTTTAGTTCTGTGCGGCTGTTTGGCTCTGCCAGGCTCTGTTTGGCTCTGCTTGGCTCTGTTTTGCTCTGCCAGGCTATGTTTGGGTCTGCCACGCTCTGTTTCACTCTGTTTGACATTGCCAGGCTCTGTTTGGCTCTGCCAGGCTCTGTTTGGCTCTGCCAGGCTCCATTTGGCTCTGTTTGTCTCTGTTTGGCTCTGACAGTCTCTATGGGTCTGTGTGGATCTGTTTGACTCAGCCAGGCTCTCTTTAGCTCTACAGGGATCTGTTTGGCTCCATTTGTCTCTGTTTGGCTCTGTTAGGCTATGATTGTCTTTGCCAGTTTCTGTTAGGTTCTGCCATGCTCTGTTTGGCTCTGCCTTGCCCTATTACGCTCTGCCAGACTCTGCTTGGCTCTGTTTGGCTCTGTTAGGCTCTGATTGCCTCTGTTTGGCTCTGCCAGGCTCTATTTGGCCCTGACAGGCTCTGCTTGGCTTGGTCAGTCTCCGGGCTCTGCTTTGCTCTGTTTGGCACTGCTTGGCTCTGTTTGGCTATGTTTGGCTCCATGTGTCTCTGATTGGCTCTGATTGGTTCTGTTCAGCTCTCTTTGGCTCTGCCAGATTCTGTTTGGCACTAATTGGGTCCGCCAGCCTCTGTTTGGCTCCGCCAGGTCTCTGGTTCCGCCGTGCTCTGTTTGACTCTGCCAGGATCTGTTTGGCGCCCTTAGGACATGTTTGGCTCTGCTTGGGTCTGTCAAGCTCTATTTGGCTCTGCCAGAATCTGTTTGGCTCTGCCCGCCTCTGTTTGGCTCAGTTTTGCTCTCTTTGGCTCTGCCAGGCTGCATTTGGCTCTGTTAGTCTCTGTTTGGCTCTGACAGTCTCTATGACTCTTTGTGACTCTGTTTGACTCTGCCAGGCTTTCTCTGGCTCTGCAGGGATCTGTTTGGTTCAATTTGGTGCTGTTTGTCT
This sequence comes from Carcharodon carcharias, assembly GCF_017639515.1. Taxonomy (NCBI): domain Eukaryota; kingdom Metazoa; phylum Chordata; class Chondrichthyes; order Lamniformes; family Lamnidae; genus Carcharodon; species Carcharodon carcharias. The sequence goes on along the minus strand of NC_054478.1, from coordinate 82,243,449 downwards.
CTGGTTCGCTCTGTCGGGCTATGATTGTCTTTGCCAGGCTCTGTCTGATTCTGCCAGGCTCTGTCTGATTCTACCAGGCTCTGTTTGGCCCTGCTTGGCTCTGTTACGCTCTGCTTGACACTTTTACACTCTCCAGGCTCTGTTTGGGCCTGCCAGGCTCTTTATGACTATGTTTGGCTTCATTTGTCTCTGGTTGGCTTTGTTTGGCTCTGTTTGCCTCTGCTTCGTTCTCTTTGGCTCTGATAGATTCTCTTTGGCTCTGATTTTCTCTGTTTGGTTCTCTTTGGCTCTGTTTGGCTCTGTATGGATCTGTTTGGCTTTGCCAGGCTCAGTTTGCGTCTGTTTGGGTCTGCCAGGCTCTGCTTGGCTCTGTTACACTCTGCTTGGCACTTTTACACTCTGCCAGGCTCTGTTTGGCTCGGCCAGGCACTGTTGCACTCCGTTTGCCTCAGCCTGGCTGCATTTGGCTCTGTTAGTCTCTGTTTGGCTCTGCCAGCCTCTGTTTGGCTTCATTTGCCTCTGTTTGGCTCTGGTTGGCTCTGTCAGGCTATGATTGGCTCTGTCAGGTTCTGTTTTGTTCTGCAGGGCACTGTTAGGCTCTGTAAGAATGTGTTTGCGTCTGTTTGCATCTGTCAAGCTCTGCCAAGCTCTGTTTGGCTCTGGGAGGCCCTGTTTGGCTCTGCCAGGTTCTGTTTGTCTCTGCCAGGCTCTGTTTGTCTCTGCCAGGATCTGTTTGGCTCTGCCAGGATCTGTTTGGCTCTGCCAGGATCTGTTTGGCTCTGCCAGGAACTTTTTGGCTCTGTTGGGCTCTGCAAGGCTCTATATGGTTCTGTTTGTGTCTGCCAGGTTCTGTTTGTGTCTGCCAGGTTCTGTTTGTGTCTGCCAGGCTCTGTTTGGCTCTGCCAGGCTCTGTTACACTCTGCCAGGCTCTGTTTGAGTCTGTTTGGCTTGGCCAGGCTCTGCTTGGCTCTGCCAGTCTCCATTTGGCTCTCTTAGTCACTGTTTGTCTCTGTCAGGCTCTCTATGGCTCTGCATGGCCCTACTACACTCTGCCAGGTGCTGTTTGGGTCCGTTTGGGTCTTCCAGGCTTTCTTTGGCTCTGACAGGCTCTGTTTGGCTCTGCCAGGCTCTGTTTCGGCTCTGCCAGGCTCTTTTTGGCTCCATTTGGCTCTGTTTGGCTCTGGTTGGCTCTATCGATCTATGATTGGCTCTGCCAGGCTCTATTTGGCCCTGCGATGCTCTGATTGGCTCTGTTTTGCTCGATTGGGTACTGTTTTGCTCTGTTTGGCTCTGCTTGTCTCTGTTTGGCTATGTTTGGCTCTATTTTTCTCTGATTGGCTCCGTTGGACTCTGATTGTCTCTGATTGTCTCTGTCTGGCTCTCTTTGGCTCTGCCAGGCTCTGTTTGGCTCTGAATGACTCTGCCAGGCATTGTTTGGCTCTGCACGGATCAGTTAGGCTCTGCTAGGCTCTGTTTGGCTCCATTTTGCTCTGTTTGGCTTTGGTTGGCTCTGCCGGTCTATGATTGGCTCTGCCAGGCTCTTTATGTCTCTGTTTGTCTCTATTTGGTACTGCCAGGCTCTGATTGGCTCTGTTTGGCTCGATCAGGAACTGTTTTGCTCTGCAGGGATCAGTTTGGGTCTGTTTAGCTTTGCTTGACTCTGCCAGGCTCTGTTTGGCTCGGCAGGGATCAGTTTGGCACTGCTTGGACCTCTTTGGCTCTGCCAGCCTCAGTTTGGCTTCATTTGCCTCTGTTTGGCTCTGGTTGGCTCTATCAGGCTATGATTTGCTCTGTCAGGTTCTGTTTTGTTCTGCAGGGCACTGTTAGGCTCTGCAAGGATCTGTTTGCATCTGCCAGGCTCTGCCAAGCTCTGCTTGGCTCAGCCAGGGTAGGTTTGGCTTTGCTTGGGCCTGTCAAGATCTGTTTGGCTCTGTTTGGCTCTGCCAGCCTCTGCTTGGCTCTGCCAGGCTCTGTTTGGTTCAGCCAGGCTCTGTTTGGCTCTGCTTGGACCTATTAAAATCTACCAGGCTCTGCTTGACTCTGCAGGGATCTGCCAGGCTCTGTTTGGATCTGCCAGGCTCTGTTTGGCTCTGCCAGGCTCTGTTTGGCTCTGCCAAGCTCTGTTTGTTTCTGCTAGGATCTGTTTGGCTCTATTATGCTCTGCCAGGCTCTGTTTGGGTCTGCCAGACTCTGTTTGGCTCTGTTTGACTTTGAAAGGCTCCGTATGTCTCTGCCAGGCCCTGTATGGCTCTGTTTGGCTGTATTTTGCCCTGCCAGGCTCTCTATGGCTCTGTTTGTCTCGATCAGGCACTGTTTTGCTCTGTTTCGCTCTGCCAGGCTCTGTTTGGCTCTGCTTGGCTCTGTTATGCTCTGCAAAGCTCTGTTTGGGTCTACCACGCTGTGTCGCTCTGTTTGACCCTGCCAGGCTCTGTTTGTCTCTGCCAGGCTCTATTTGTCTCTGTTAGTCTCTGTTTGGCTCTGACAGTCTCTATGTAGCTCTGTTTGATTCTGCCCAGCTCTGCTTGCCTCTGCTTGGCTCTATTACGCTCTGCTTGGCTCTGTTGCAATCTGCCAGGCTCTGTTTGGCTTTGCCAGGCTCTGTTTGGCTTTGCCAGGCTCTGTTTATATCTGCCAGGCTCTGTTTGGCTCTGCCAGGCACTGCGACACTCTGTTTGTCTCGGCCAGGCTCCATTTGGCTCTGTTAGTCTCTGTTTGGCTCTGCCAGTCTCTTCAAGGCTCTGTGCGGATCTGTATGACTCTGCCAGGCTCTGTTTGACTCTGCCAGGCTCTGTTTGACTCTGCCAGGCTCTGTTTGACTCTGCCAGGCTCTGTTTGACTCTGCAGGGATCTGTTTGGCTCTGTATGGATCTGCCAGGTTCTGTTTGGCTCTGCATGGCTCTGTTTGGCTCCATTTGGGTATGTTTGGCTCTGGTTGGTTCTGCCAGGCTATGATTGGCTCTGCCAGGCTCTTCTGGTTCTGCCAGGCACTATTTGGTTCTGTTAGGGTCTGCAAGGCTCTGTTTGGCTCTGCCATGGTCTGTCTGGCTCTGCCAAGCTCTGTTATACTCTGCCAGACTCTGTTTGGCTCTGTTTGACTTTGAAAGGCTCCGTATGTCTCTGCCAGGCCCTGTATGGCTCTGTTTGGCTGTATTTTGCCCTGCCAGGCTCTCTATGGCTCTGTTTGTCTCGATCAGGCACTGTTTTGCTCTGTTTCGCTCTGCCAGGCTCTGTTTGGCTCTGCTTGGCTCTGTTATGCTCTGCAAAGCTCTGTTTGGGTCTGCCACGCTGTGTCGCTCTGTTTGACCCTGCCAGGCTCTGTTTGTCTCTGCCAGGCTCTATTTGTCTCTGTTAGTCTCTGTTTGGCTCTGACAGTCTCTATGTAGCTCTGTTTGATTCTGCCCAGCTCTGCTTGCCTCTGCTTGGCTCTATTACGCTCTGCTTGGCTCTGTTGCAATCTGCCAGGCTCTGTTTGGCTTTGCCAGGCTCTGTTTGGCTTTGCCAGGCTCTGTTTATATCTGCCAGGCTCTGTTTGGCTCTGCCAGGCACTGCTACACTCTGTTTGTCTCGGCCAGGCTCCATTTGGCTCTGTTAGTCTCTGTTTGGCTCTGCCAGTCTCTTCAAGGCTCTGTGCGGTTCTGTTTGACTCTGCCAGGCTCTGTTTGACTCTGCCAGGCTCTGTTTGACTCTGCCAGGCTCTGTTTGACTCTGCAGGGATCTGTTTGGCTCTGTATGGATCTGCCAGGTTCTGTTTGGCTCTGCATGGCTCTGTTTGGCTCCATTTGGGTATGTTTGGCTCTGGTTGGTTCTGCCAGGCTATGATTGGCTCTGCCAGGCTCTTCTGGTTCTGCCAGGCACTATTTGGTTCTGTTAGGGTCTGCAAGGCTCTGTTTGGCTCTGCCATGGTCTGTTTGGCTCTGCCAAGCTCTGTTATACTCTGCCAGGCTCTGTTTGGGTCTATCAGGCTCTGTTTAGCTCTGTTTAGTTTTGCCAGGCTCTGTTTGCCTCTGTCAGGCTCTGTTTGGCTCTATTTAGCTTTGACAGGTTCTGATTGGCTCTGTTTGGCTCGGTCGGGCTCTGCTTTGCTCTGTTTGGCTCTGCTTGTCTCTGTTTAGCTATGTTTGGCTCTGTTTGTCTCTGATTGGCTCCGTTTCACTCTGATTGGTTCTATTCAGCTCTCTTTGGCTCTGTTTGGTTCTGTTTGGCTCTGCCAGATTCTGTTTGGTGCTGATCGGCTCTGATTGGCTCCATCAGCCTCTGTATGGCTCCACCAGGCTCAGTTTGGCTCTGTTTGACTCTGCCAGATTCTGTTTGGTGCTGATTGACTCTGATTGGCTCCACCAGCCTCTGTATGGCTCCACCAGGCTTGGTTTGGCTCTGTTTGACTCTGCCAGGATCTGTTTAGCTCTGTTAGGATATGTTATTCTCTGCTTGGGTCTGTCAAGATCTGTTTGCCTCTGCCAGCCTCTGTTTGGTTCTGTTTGGGTCTGCCAGGCTCTGTTTGGATTTGCCAGGCTCTGCTTGGCCCTATTATGCTCTACCAGGCTCTTTTTGGGTCTGTTTGGGTCTGCCAGGCTCTGTTTGGATTTGCCAGTCTCTGCGAGGCTCTGTTTGGCTCTGCCAGCCTCTGTTTGGCTCTGCTTGGCCCTATTATGCTCTGTTTGGGTCTGCCACGCTGTTTCGCTTTGTTTGATTTTGCCAGGCTCTGTTTGGCTTTGCCAGGCTCTGTTTGGCTCTGCCAGGCTCCATTTAGCTCAGTTAGTCTCTGTTTGGCTCTGACAGTCTCTATGGCTCTGTGTGGCTCTGTTTGACTCTGCCAGGCTTTCTTTGGCTCTGCAGGAATCTGTTTGGCTTCTTTTGGCTCTGTCAGGCTATGATTCTCTTTGCCAGGCTCTTTTGCTTCTGCCAGGCTCTGTTTGATTCTGCCCGGCTCTGTTTACCTCTGCTTGGCTCTGTTACACTCTGCCAGGCTCTGTTTGGATCTGTTTTGGTCTGCCAGGCTCTGTTTGGCTCTGTTTGGTTTTTCCAGGCTCTGTTTGGATCTGCCAGGCTCTGTTTGGCTCTGCCAGGCACTGCTGCGCTCTGTTTGTCTCGGCCAGGCTCCATTTGGCTCTGTTAATCTCTTTTTGGCTCTGCCAGTCTCTGCCAGGCTCTGTTTGGCTCTTCCAGGCTCTGTTTGGCTCTGCCAGGCTCTGGTTGGCTCTGCCAGGCACTGTTTTATTCTGTTAGGATCTGCAAGGCTCTCTTTGGGTCTGTTTGGCCCTGTCAGGCTCTGTTTGAATTTATTTGGTTCTGGTTGGCTCTGTGTGTACTTTTTGGTTCTGTTTAGCCATGCCAGGCTCTAATTTGCCCTGTTTGGCTCTGTTTTGCTCTGTTAGGCTCTGTTTGGCTATGCCAAGCTCTCTTTGGCTCTGTATGGCACCGTGTGGCTCTGTTTGTCTCAGTTTGGCTCTGCATGTCTCTGTTTGCCTCTGTTTGGCTCTGTTTGGATCTGCCAGGCTATTTATGACTCTGACAGGCTCTATTTGCCTCTGTTTGCCTCTGTTTGGATCTGCCAGGCTCTGTTTGGCTCTGCTGGGCTCTGTTTGGCTGTGTTCATCTCTGCTGGGCTCTGATTGGCTCTGTTTGGATCTGTATGGTTCTTTTTGGCACTGTGTGACTCTGTATTGCCATGCTGGGTTCTGTTTTGCTCTGTTTGGCTCTGTCTGGCTCTCTTTGGCTCTGCAAGGCTCTTTTTGGCTCTGACAGGCTCTATTTGGATCTGTTTGGCTCTGTTTGGCTCCGTTTGACTCTGTCTGGCTGTGCCAGGCTCTGTTTGGCTCTGACAGTCTCTATTTGGCTCTGTTTGCCTCTGCCAGGCCTAGTTTGGCTCTGTTTGGTTCTGACAGGCTCTATTTGTTGGAGATGGTTATTGTCTGACATTTGTGTAGCATGAATGTTATTTGCCACTTGTCGGCCCAAGCCTGGATATTGTCCAAGTCTTGCTTCATTTGGACATGGGTTTCTTCGGTATCTGAGGAGTCGCGAATGGTGCTGAACATTGTGCAATCATCAGCGAGCATCCCCACTTCTGACCTTATGATGGATGGAAGATCATTGATGAAACAGCTGAAGGTGCTTGGGCTGAGGATCCTACCCTGAGGAACTTCTGCGGTGATGACCTGGAGGTGAGATGACTGACCTCCAACAACCACAACCATCTTCCTTTGTGCTAGGTTTAACTCCAACCAGTGGAGAGTTTTTCCTGATTCTCATTGACTCCAGTTTTTCTAGGGCTCATTGATGCCACACTCGATTAAATGAGGCCTTGATGTTGAGGGCAGTCACTCTCACCTCATCTCAGGAGTTCAGCTCTTTTGTCTATGTTTGAAAAAGGCTGTAATGAGGTCAGGAGCTGAGTGGCCCTGGAGGAACCCAAACTGGCTGTCAGTTTGCAGGTTATTGCTAAGCAAGTACCGCTTGATAGCACTGTTGATGACCCCTTCCATTACTTTACTGATGATCGAGAGTAGACTGATGGGGCAGTAATTGGCTGTGTTGGATTTGTCCTGCTTTTTGTAAACAGGACATTCCTGGGCAATTTTCCACATTGCCGGGTAGATGCCAGTGTTGTAACTATATTAGAACAGCTTGGTGAGGGGCACAGCAAGTTCTGGAGCACAAGTCTTTAGCACTATTGCGGGAATATTGTCAGGGCCCATACCCTTTGCAGTATCCAGTGTCTTCAGCCATTATTGATATCACGTGGAGTGAATCGAATTGACTTAAAATTGGCATTTGGGATGCTGGGGACCTCCGGAGGAGGCCGAGATGGATCATCCACTCAGCGCTTCTGGCTGAAGATTGTTTCCAATGTTTCAGCCTTATCTCTTGAACGGATGTGCTGGACTCCTCCATCATTGAAGATGGGGATATTTGTGGAGCCTCCTCCTCCAGTGAGTTGTTTAATTATCCACCACCATACACAACTAGGTGTGGCAGGACTGCAGAGCTTAGATCTGATCCATTGGTTGTGGGATCGCTTGGCTCTGTCTATCACTTGCTGCTTATGCTGTTTGGCACGCCAGTGGTATGGGTGTGCATCATCTCTGCAGTGCAGTTTGGGAGAAGCAAAAGCTAGAAGTTAAAGTTAATTGCTACATTTTTATTACGATTACAAATTCCAACCAAAGCACTTAACATTTGGGTTTCCCTTAGGCAATTTTACACTTTTTCATGGTATGTGGGCGTGGCTGGTTAGGCCAGCATTTTTATTGCCCATCCCTAGTTGCCCTTGAGAAAGTGCTGGTGAGCCACCGACTTGAACTGCTGCAGTCCATTTAGTGTAGGTACAGCCACAGTGCTGTCAGGGAAGGAGTTCCAGGATTTTGACCCAGCAACAGTGAAGGAACAGGGATATATTTACAAGTCAGGATGGTGTGTGTCTTGGAGGGGAGCTTGCAGATGGTGCTATACCCATGCATCTGTTGCCCTTGTCCTTTTAGCTGGTTGAGGCCGCGGGTTTGGAAGGTGCTGTCGAAGAAACTTTGGTAAGTTGCTGAAATGCATCTTGTAGATGGTGCACACTGCTGCGTCGGTGGTGGAGGAAGTGGATGTTGGAGGTGGTGGATGGGGTGCCAATCAAACAGGCTGCTTTTTCCTGGAAGGTGTCGAGTTTCTTGTGTGTTGATGGAGCTGCACTCATCCAGGTAAATGGAGAGTATTCCATCACACTCCTGGCTTGTTTCTTGTAGATGGCCTTTATTTGATCTAACTTTTGATGCTTTCATATCGAGACTGTGTGCAACATTAATATACTGGTTGACACTGAGATGAACTTCCAATTCATTGTTCCCTTTATGACCAAGACCATCTGCTTCCAACTTGCCCATCTCCACCCATGCCTTAGCTACTCTATCAAAACCTAATTAGAGGTCTTTATGATATTGAGAGGTTATCCTCCTCTGTGTCCTTTCTAAGGCCTTTACATCCTTCCTTAAGTGTGATGCCCAGAATTATCCACTGTACTCCAGCTGAAGCCAATGATTTATAAAGTTTTAGCATGATCTCTTTACTTTTATATTCTACTCTATTTATACGAGCATACGAAATAGGAGCAGATGTCAGCCATTCGACCCTCGAGCCTGCTCCACCATTCATTAAGACCATGGCTGATCTGTTTGTGTTTCAAGTCCTACATTCCCATCTACTCCCTTTAACCTTAGATTCTCATTAGGCAAGGGAATCAGTCTACGTCTGTCTTGCAAATATTATGAGACCCCACGTCCACTGCCTTCTGAGGCTGAGTTCCAAAGTCACACAACCCTCAGAGAAAAAAAAATTCTCCTCATCACTGTCCTATAAGGGTGACCTCTAATTTTAAACAGTGCCCCCTAGTTCTGGACTAACCCACACGATGAAACATTCTTTCTGCATCCACCTTGTCAAAGCCATTCACGATCTCATATACTTCAATCAAGTCACCCCTCACTCTTCTAAACTCCAGTGGAAACAAGTCCAGTCTGCCCAACCTATCCTCATAAGATAACCTGCTCAGTCCAGGCATCAATCCAGTAAACCTCTTCTGAACCACTTCCAATGCATTTACATTCTTCCTTAAATAAGGAGGCCTAAACTGCACACAATATTAGAGATGCAGTCTCACCAATTTCCTGTATAACTGAAGCATAATATCCTTACTTGTATAATAAAAACAGAAAATGCTGGAAAATCTCAGCAGGTCTGGCAGCATCTGTGGAGAGAGAAAAACAGAATTAACGTTTCGAGTATCTATACTACATGGACTGCAGCGGTTCAAGAAGGCAGCTCACCACCACTTTCTCAAGGGCAATTAGAGATGGGTAATAACTGTTGGCCTAGCCAGCAACACCTACATCCCATGAAAGAATAGAAAAAATTCCTCATCACTGTGTACTACTTTGCCAAGTCTCATGTCATCTACAAACTTTACAATGCCAAAATGGACATGTTACAATCCCGATGGGGATCTGTAAACCAAAATAGTCAACTTTACTGAACAAACCCGAATGAAAAAATTGTTGGAGAAGATTTCACATTTTAAGGCTTTAACACAAATAAAATTAACGCAAATTAAACATGAATAACTTACATATGGAATGGTAGGTACACCAAATTCTTTTTGATGTCACAAATCGGTGGTTCAGAGCCCTGACCGGAATGCAGGATGAGCATATGGGATCGCAGCCAGGATTGGCTCTTAAGCCCCATCACATGTGCAGCCAATTTTTTTCTGGCCCCCAGTTTGCTGAGAGGAGAGGGATTGAGCTCTGAGGCAGCATCACTGCCTGTCATGAGTGTGCCCATTTTTTTTTCTCATGCCCTGGTTCACTGGAGAGGAGATTACTTTCAAGTGACCTGACACATGATAGGGTCACATCAATCAGCATGAACCCTGATTGGAAAATCAGTGAGTGGGGGTGGGGGTGGGGGTGGGGACATCATGTTTCAATTGGAGGGTTGGTATGAGGAGGTGGGGCTAGGGAGGAATGTTCCAGAACTCCTCATTGGTACAGTGCTTCTGAAAGCTGGAGCTGAACAGTTAGGCCCAGTGAGTACATAAGATAACATTTTCACAAAATAGTTTAAAAATACAGTTTTTAAAATATATATACATATATATATATTTATAATGGATGCTTAACTTTAATATGCAAACTTAAAAAATATTAAATGGTACTATCCTTCTGATTTGTTTTTGTTGGTGACTGGGGTAACAGCAATTTTGAAGTGTCAAAATGGGGTCAAATGGAAAAAAATTTGGGAAGTGCTGGAGTAGGCAGTCCATTCTGCCTGTATGGTCCCAGTTTCAGCCACAGAGTTCTTCCAAACAAAATTCCAATCCTTATCCAACAAGGGCTTAGCCAATTCTCCACAGGCAACGGCATCCCTGTAAACAGGGTTCCACCTGTATAATCTTCCACGCAATGGTGCACTTCTTTCCAAAATGTTCTCAACTCACAGTTCCTAATTTTCCTAACTGTTACTGCTTCTTGGTCAAAGGATTTTATTTTTATTTTTCATGGGATATGGGCGTCACTGGCTAGGCCAGCATTTATTGCACATCCCTTATTGCCCTTGAGAAGGTGGTGATGAGTTGCTTCTTGAACCGCTGCAGTCCATGTGGTGTACGTACGCCCACAGTGCTGTTAGGGAGGGGAGTTCCAGGATTTTGACCCAGTGACATTGAAGGAATAGCAACATAGTTCCAAGTCAGGATGGTGAGTGACTTGGAGGTGAACTTGCAGGTGGTGCTATTCCCATGCATCTTCTGCCCTTGTCCTTCCAGCTGGTAGAGGTTGTGGGTTCAGATGGTGCTGTCGAAGGGGCATTGGTAAGTTGCTGCAATGCATCTTGTAGATGACACACACTGCTGCCAGTGCATGTTGGTGGCAGAGCGAGTGGGTTTTAGAGGTGCTGGATGGGGTGCCAATCCAGCAGGCTGCTTTATCTTGGAAGGTGTCAAGCTTCTTGACTGTTTTTGGAGCTCTACTCATCCAGCCAAGTGGAGAATATTCCATCACACTTTTGACTTGTGTGTTGTAGATAATGGACAGGCTTTGGGGAGTCTGGAGGTGAGTTACACGCTGCAGGATTCCTAACCTCTGACCTGCTCTTGTAGCCTCAGTATTTCTATGGCTAGTCCAGTTCGGTTTCTGGTTAATGGTAACCAGCAGGATATTGAAAGTGGAGGATTCAGCAATGGTAATATCATTGAATGTCAGGCGGTGATGGTTATATTCTCTCTTTTTGGAGATGGTCACAGCCTGGCACATGTGTGTGTGTGAATGTTACTTGCCACTTGTCAGCCCAAGCCTGGATATTGTCCAGGTCTTGCTGCATTTGGACACAAAGTGCTTCAGCATCTGAGGAGTCGAGGATGGTGCTGAATCTTGTGCAATCATCAATGAATATCCCCACTTCTGACCTGATGACAGAAGGAAGGTCATTGATGAAGCAGCTGAAGATAGTTGGGCTGAGGACACTATGCTGAGGAACTCCTGCAGTGATATCCTGGAACTGAGATGATTGACCTCCAACAACCACAACCATCTTCCTTTGTGCTAGGTTTGACTCCAACCAGCAGAGAGTTTTCCCCCGATTCCTGTTGACCCCAGTTTTGCTAGGGCTCCTTGATGCCACATTCAGTCAAATACTGCCTTGATATCAAGGGCAGTCATTCTCACCTCACCTCTGGAGTTCAGCTCTTTTGTCCATCTTTGAAACAAGGCTGTAAGGAGGTCAGGAGCTGAGTGACCCTGGCAGAACCTAAACTAAGCGTCAGTGAGTGGGTTATTGTTAAGCAAGCGCTGCTTGACACAAGTGTTGATGACCCTTTCCATTTCTTTACTGATGATTGAAAGTAGGCTGATGGGGTAGTAATTTAGCTGGATTGGATTTGTCCTGCTTTTTGTATACAGGGCGTAACTGGGCAATTTGCCACATTGACGGTTCGATGTGAGTGTTTAGCTGTACTGAAACAGCTTGGCCGAAGGCATGGCAAGTTGTGGAGCACAAGTCTTCAGTACTATTGCTGGAATATTGTCAGGGCCCATAGTCTCTGCACTATCCAGCGTCTTCAACCTTTTCTTGATATCATGTGGAGTGAATCGAATTGGCTGAAGACGGGCATCTGTGATGCTGGGGACATCTGGAGGAGGCTGAGATGGATCATCTACTCAGCACTTTTGGCTGAAGATTGGAGCAAATGCTTCAGTCTTATCTTTTGAACTGATGTACTGAGCTCCCCCATCATTGAGGATGGGGATAGTTGTGGAGCCTCCTCCTCCAGTGAGTTGTTTAATTGTCCACCACCATTCATGACTGGATATGGCTGGACTGCAGAGTTTGGATCTGATCCATTGGTTGTGGAATCATTTAGCTCTATCACTTGCTGCTTTTGCTGTTTGGCACGCAAGTAGTCCTGTGTTGTAGCTTCATCAGGTTGATACCTCATGTTTAGGTATGCCTGGTGCTGCTCCTGACATGTCCCCTTGCACTCTTCATTGAACCAGAGTTGATCCCCTGGCTTGGTGGTAATGATAGAGTGGGGGATATGCCAGGCCATGAGGTTACAAATTGCGGTTGAATAGAATTCTGCTGCTGCTGATTGTGGACAGCACCACATGGTTTCCCAGTCTTGAGTTGCTCGATCTGTTTGAAATCTATCCCATTTAGCATGGTGGTCATGCCAAAAAACACAATGGAGAGTATCCTCAATGTGAAGACAGGACTTTGTCTCCACAAGGACTGTGCGGTGTTCACTCCTGCCGATACATTCATGGACAGATGCATCTGAGGCGGGCAGATTGGTGAGGATGAGGTCAAATTTGTTTTCATGGGCAATTAATGAGCATATCCAGTTATTTGAGGGCAAATTGCTATTTGTACAAATCAAATGGTGGAGGAACGTGAATCGATTAACAGGTTCTGAAAATTTGCACACATGGTACATCCTCTGAATTTTGTGAGTGGTTCGCACTTTAGTACCAGTAAGCATTTGTACCATGCTGTTATTTTTCAACATTTGGCCCATTACCTCTTTTGGGCCTGTCTATTTTCATTGACAATTTAAATTGTCATAGGCCAGGATTTTCTAGCCCCACCGCACAAGAGGCGGCACCCCAGCCAGAAGTCCACTGACTTCCGGCGGGATCGGAAGATCCCGGGAGCAGGTGGGTGTGGAAAATCCCGCCCATAGAATTTCAAGTCGGCAGTCTACCAAAAAGAATGCAGTATTTTAATGTTTCGAATTCTCCAGTGGAGACCTTTTTAAGAAGATCATTGCAATTCAAGCCATTGGATATATCTGGGAGCGAGATAAGAAATATGATATGACCAAAATGGTTCTCCAAGAATGTTACTTTGTCATCACTTTCCCTCTACCTTTCACAAGCAGTAACGTATCTTTCTGATATTTTCAGCTGCCGGCTGGCCATTTTCAGTGAGAACTTTGTGCAGCCATTTTTTAAATTTTTCGTTAATGGGATGTGGACATTGCTCACTAGGTAAGTATTTATTGCCCACCCCTAATTACTCTTTAGAAGGTGCTGGTGATCCGCCTTCTTGAACCACTGCAGTCCATATGGTTTAGCTACATCCAGAGTGCTGTTAGGGAGGGCGTTCCAGGATTTTGGCCCAAAGACAGTGAAGAAACAGCAATAAATAAGTCAGAACGGTGTGTGATTGAGAACTTGCGGGTGGTTGTGCTCCCATGTAGCTCCTGGCCTTGTTCTTTTAGGTGGTAGAGATCTTGGGTTTGCAAGGTGCTCTCGTAGGAGTCTTGGCGGGTTGCTGCAGTGCACCTTGTAAATGGTAGGAGGCCCTAAATATTTAAGGTGGTGGATGGATTGCCAGTCAAGTGGGCTGCTTTGTCCTTGATGGCATTGATCCTCTTGAGTGATTTTGGAGCTGCACTCATCCAGGAAAGTGGGGAGTATACCACTTGTGCTTTGTAGATGGTGGCCAGGCTTTGGGGAATCAGGAGGTCAATAACTCGCTGCAGAATTCCCAGTCTCTGATGAGCTCTTGTAACCACAGTATTTACACGGCTGGTCCAGTTAAGTTTTTGGTCAATTGGAAATCTCAGGATGTTGATGTTGCAGATTCAGTGAAGGTAATCCCATTGGATGATGGTTAGGTTGTCTCATGTAAGAGGTGGTCATTGCCTGGCAATTGTATGTTACTCGTTACTTAGCAGCCCAGGACTGAATGTTGTCCAGCTCCTGCTGCATGCTGGCACAGACTCCTCCATCAGCTGAAGCGTTACGAATGGAACTGAACATTGTTCCTCGACCTGAAACGAGATTCAGGCTGTCCTTTAAATGGGCGTCAAGCATGCCCTTAAAGGACTGCTGGAGGCCCCTCAAAGGTTAGTTGTTTAGTTTTTATTTAAATTTTTAATCCTTTGGCTCGCTGGTAGCCTGTTCTTGTCGCCTATAAGCTTCTGCATCCTCCCCAGCCAGACTTATCTCCACCGGCCAGCTGTGTCCTACAGCCAAACCATTTGCTGCTGCAGTGATGCATTTGGCACTCACAGCTGGGAAACCATTTGAATCTCCCTACTGTCACATTGGGCGGGCACACCACTGATAGTGCATCCACTTGCTGCCCAAGTAGCAAATCTCCTTCTAGACAGCCCATTGTCTGACTCATGGCAAATGTGCAATTTTCAAAGATGCAGCAGCAAATCAATGTCAATACAAGAAGTGAGCTCAACTTTTGTGGGCAAATTATTAGAAATTATAAGGAAATTGTTCTGGTGGCTCAGCAATTTTATGCAGAGTTTTAAAGAGCAGCATTTGATCCATGATCTGTGCTGATTCATTTGATCTCAGTTGAGGTAATTGGGACACTATGATTATCCATGGTGCCCTTGGTTAGAGAGTGCAAAATTGCTTATGGTTCCTTCACCCTTTTGCAGCTCTTGCGGGAAGAGCACATTGTGAATATAGGCTTAATTTGGAGACAAATATCAAAGCTTAAATGAATAATTAATTACCACTGGAATGACTGGCACCTATTGGACAAAACAATTAGCTGGTAGAAGATTCTTTGAAGGGGAAAAATTACAAGGTACAATATGTCACAATGCAAAAATAGATTTAATAAAGGGAAGAATATCAATTTCAAAAAGCCCTTTCTCCAAAATGGCCATAAAGTATTGCAAACAGGTTTTTGGGTAAACAACATTTGATGAGCAAATGTATCAAGAAAATGGCAGAGCAATGCAATAATAGTTTCAGTGAATAAATTTCTCAGTGTTACTGAGCCATGGTGACCCCCAGATCGAAGATTCAATTGATAGACTGTGCTGTTAACTCAGCTCAGTTGAGAGCAGTGAGGGTATTAAATAAAAACAGAATTACCTGGAAAAACTCAGCAGGTCTGGCAGCATTGGCGGAGAAGAAAAGAGTTGACGTTTCGAGTCCTCATGACCCTTAAACAGAACTAGTCATGAGGACTCGAAACGTCAACTCTTTTCTTCTCCGCCGATGCTGCCAGACCTGCAGAGTTTTTCCAGGTAATTCTGTTTTTGTTTTGGATTTCCAGCATCTGCAGTTTTTTTGTTTTTATATCAAGGGTATTAAATAAGCTTATGTAGCCATTAAGTGAGGATAGGAATAGATGGAGTGATAGACTGGGCTAGGCTCAGCATCTATGATGAGATTGCCTACCAATCCTAACTGCGTAGCCTCGTGCAGGAAGAATGGTCATTTAGATAAGATATCAGAGGGAAGCAAACTGAATTGTTGCTTGCAGGAAGCAAGAGGTGAAGTGGAGAAAGGTTGAGGCAAGTGTGACAAATTGTAAAACTAATTTGCTGAATGATGAGAAAGTGGAATCAAGGGGAAGTTCTCCCCATGGGGTTCCTTCTTAGCCCAACACCGTCATTCCACTCATGCAATTATATATTTTTCAAGGAACGCTTCACGAATTTGCATGTCATCCTTTCGCAGGGGCCATGCTAATCTTCTCTGTATCGTTCCAATTTTTAGTGTATGGGCCACCAAATTATAGCATGACCTCTCTCCCCCACTCACTGATCATCCAATTAGTGTTCCCATTGAAGTGGGGTAACTGATTAGGCTGGACATGCATTAATGTCTTTAGGATTAAAAAAATGGACAAATGTAGTTATGAGAGCTCTTTCTAAGCATGATGGGAAATATAGCCAACACATAGACATGATGAGTATATAGCCAGTACTTTGGAACCCAACTAACAATCACAAGTCATAAAACTTAATGACCTTCACAGGATGGGTAAACAAATGTTAGGGTGATAAAAGCACAGACTGGGAGGTGTTAGATCTGTGGCATTCCCAGCCTCCCAGTGAGATAACAGAGGACATTTGCAGCCTGAATAATTCTGCTTATTAAGTGCATAACTGGAGGTTGTACTGGGCAGTATACTGAAATGTGATAACTAAAAGATATACATATGTGATGCAGCCTTTGTATCAGAGAGACAATATCAGTTTCTGTCACTGGATCAAAATTCGACAGCAGAGGATGGGTGAGTATGTTCATTTACCAGCTATTAGACAGAAGGGTCAGCGTTTGAGATGGGAAGCCGGTGGGCCGGTTTGAGGATCTGAACCAGAGTACAAGTCTGTGACTGGAGTAACTGAGGATGGTGTGGCACCAATTAACCAACAGCTGTGTGGTAAAACAGTACAGACCGTTTCCTATTGAGAGCTCAGAGAACCGGTGCGGTAAAACAGGATGGACTGTTTCCTAGTGTCCAGTGTATGAGAAGACCAGTGTGAGAAAATGTGGTAAACCATTTTCTAGGGTAAAAGTTTTAGCTTGATGGGCGGGCATGCGCCCAACCCGAATGAGCGTAAAATGACACACAATGATGTTGGCTGTGCATCACTTGCATGATATTTCAGTCAGTGGATGCACGCCGGAGTGGGCTGCACGCCCGCCAACAATTGAAAGGCCTATTAAGGCTATTAAAAAGTTAATTAAAAGAAATTTTTCACGGCCCATCCAGTCTTACGGTTGGTGGGCAGTCAAAAATGCCAAGTGGTCTTTGCACTTTTTTGGAAGCCTCATCCAAGGGCAGGCTGAGGTTTCCAAAAGCAAATAAAAATCAAGTAAAAACTTTATTTTTCATTAATAACATGCAAAATCTTTTAATAATTTTTTTGAAAGCAGTTCATTTCCCTGGGGCACCTCTGTGCCTCAGGGAGATTATGAAGCTCGCACTTGCGTGCATGTGAGAGGTTGCGCTCACCAGGCTCGCAATAACCCCCCCCCCCCACCACGCCGGTACAGACGGTGCTGAGCACTGCCGCTGGCGTTTCACACTGTGTGGGCCTTAATTGGTACGCCAACGTGAAATTGTCTTCCAGTTCCGATCGCAGGCGGCAGTCAGCTTCCCAACCGCCCCTGCCGAACCCACACACCAAGGGCAAAATTCTGCCCCAAGTGTCTGGTGTAGTGAGAGAACCGGTGCAGTAAAACAGGATGGACCGTTTCCTAGTATCCGGTGTAGTGAGGGAACAGGTGCGGGAAAATGGGATGGACCGTTTCCTCGGTATCTGGTGTAGTGAGAGAAATAATAAAGAGGGTGAAAATAAACTTTGAGGGTAAACTAGCAAGTAATATTAAAACAAACAATAAGAGCTTCTTTAAATATATAAAAAGGAAGAGAGAGGCCAAAGTGAACCCCTTAGAGAATGAGGCTGGGAAAATAATAATGGGGAACCAGGAAATGGCAGAGGAGTTGAATAAATATTTTGCATCAGTCTTCACGGTAGGAGACACTAATAGCATTCCAAAAATACTAAATAATCAAAGGGCAAAAGGAGGGAGAAAATAAATACAATAACTATCACTAGAGAAACGGGGCTAAAGGCTGATAAGTCCCCTGGACCTGATGCGTTCTAGGATATTAAAAGAAGTAGCTACACAGATAGTGGATGCACTGGTAGTAATCTTCCAAGAATCCTTAGATTCTGGAAAAGTCCCAGAAGTTTGGAAAACAGCCAATGTAACACCATTATTCAAAAAGGGAGGGAGACAAAAAACAGGTAACTATAGGCCAGTTAGCTTAACACCAGTCATTGGGAAAATGTTGGAGTCTAGTATAAAGGTTATAATAGCAGAGCATTTAGAAATGCACAATATAATGATTATTTACCGCACATAAGGCTATTTAATAAGATAAGAGCCCATGGTGTCGGGGGTAGTCTATTAGCATGGATAGAGGACTGGCCGACTAATAGAAGACAGAGAGTTTGGATAAGGGGATCATTTTCAGGATGGTCACCTGTAACCAGTGGAATGCCACGGGATCAGTGCTGGGACCACAATTATTTACAATATATATTAATGATTTAGATGAGGAAAGTGAATGTACTATTGCCAAGTTTGCGGATGACACAAAAATAGGTGGGAAGGCAAGTGGTGACGATGCCACCAAGAGTCTACAGAGTGATATAGACAGGTTAAGTGAGTGGGCAAAAACTTGGCAGATGGGATATAATGTGGGAAAACGTGAGATTATGCACTTTAGAAGGAAGAATGGAGAAGCTGAATATTATTTAAATGGAGAAAGACTGCAGAAAGCTGCAGTGCAGAGGGATTTGGGAGTCCTCGTGCATGAATCCCAAAAAACTAACGTACAAGTTCAGCAGGTAATAGGGAAGGCAAATGCAATGTTGGCCTTTATTTCAAAGAGAATGGAGAATAAAAATAGGGAAGTCTTGCTAAAACTATACAAGACACTAGTTAGGTCACACCTAGAATACTGTGAACAGTTTTGGTCCCCTTATCTAAGGAAAGATATACTGGCATTGGAGGCAGACCACAGCAGGTTCACTAGGTTGATCCCAGGTATGGAGAGATTTTCTTATGAGGAGAGGTTGAGTAGGTTGGGCCTGTACTCATTGGAGTTTAGAAGAATGAGAGGTGACCTTATTGAAATATATAAGATTCTTAGGGGCTTGACAGGGTAGATGCTGAGAGGTTGCTTCCCTTTGTGGGAGAGTCTAGGACCATATGGCATAATCTCAGAATAAGGAGTCGTCCATTTAAGACAGAGTTGAGGAGGAATTTCTTCTCTCAGAGGGTAGTGAATCTGTGGAATTCCTTATCACAGAGGACAGTAGAGGCTGGGTCGTTAAGTATATTCAAGGCTGAGGTTGACAGATTTTTAATCAGTAAGGGAATCAGGGGTTATGGGGATAAGGCAGGAAAGTGGAGTTGAGGATATTCAAATCACCCAGGATCTCACTGAATGGCGGAACAGACTCGAATGGCCCACTTCTACTCCTACATCTTATGGAGAACCAGTGCAGGAAAACGGGGTGGACCATTTCCTAGTGTTCACCGTATCATAGTGGTCGGACTATAAATGTAACATCAGCCATGACAGACAAAAATTTAGATTTGGGACCCAAAGGGCGCCCCCACCACTATATTTTTGGCAAGTAACTTAAAAGGTGAAAGGAAAAAAAATGAATTGATCTAAGTCACTAAAGCTTTTGTCCTGGGGAGAGAGAGATCCTCAAAGATCCTCTTTTCCCCCCAACATTGCTACTTGAAGTTCTGTTTAGCGTATGAAAGTTTTAAGTTGTTAAGATAAACATTATATAAAGATAAATGTTATATAAAGATATGTGTTTCCCATTCTTATATATGTGTTTGTGTGCAATGAAGAATTTGTGTGTGAGCTTTAATGTGTTTTCTTCCCTAAATTGTCATTTGTATGTTGAGTTTCAGCACTTTGAGTTAAAAGCTTCACAATGAAAATTGAGAGTTGGATTAAAGGAAAGTATAATTAAACAAACCAACGTTTTGAGTTATAAGATTCAAGTCAAGATTTCTGGCCAAAAATCACAATTCAAAGATATTCTAAAGGCATAGCTCGTTCCAGACTGGGAGGGAGTTAACTCTTTTTACCAGCAGCTTCAGCTTTCAAGCTGCTGAATGAATCCATTCCATCTCGGGCAGAGTGGACCCTTCTGCTTTTATTCAGAGGTAACCATAAAAGTAATACAATTTCTAGCAGCTTTAAGAATCTAAGAATTTACATCAGGAGAATATCTCTAAGAATATATCGGGGAGGCAGTGGTGTAGTGGTAATGTCACTGGACTAGTGATCCAAAGACCAAGGGTAAAGCTCTGGCAAATGGTAGAATTTGAATTCAATAAAATATCTGCAATTAAAAATGTCTAATGATGACCATGAAACCATTGACGATTGTCGTAAAAACCCATCTGGTTCATTAACATCTTTTAGGGAAGGAAATCTGCCGTCCTTATCTGGTATG
This sequence comes from Carcharodon carcharias, assembly GCF_017639515.1. Taxonomy (NCBI): domain Eukaryota; kingdom Metazoa; phylum Chordata; class Chondrichthyes; order Lamniformes; family Lamnidae; genus Carcharodon; species Carcharodon carcharias. The sequence goes on along the minus strand of NC_054478.1, from coordinate 82,223,648 downwards.
GCCTACATGAGACTCCAGACCCACAGCAATGTGGTTGACTCTTAAATGCTCTCTAAAATGGCCTAGCAAGCCACTCAGTTATATCAAACCACTAAAAGTAAGCCTAAAAGGAATGAAGCTGGACAGATCACCCGACATTGATCTAGGCACCAGAAACGACAATGGCAAACTCAGCCCTGTCGACTTTGCAAAGTCCTCCTTACTAACATCACAGACTATTCAAACAACAGCCTGACATAGTCATACTTATGGAATCACACCATACAGAGCATGTCCCAGGCACCACCATCACCATCCCTAAGTATGTTCTGTCCCACTGGCAGAACAGACTCAACAGAGGTGGCAGCACAGTGTTATACAGCTAGGAGGCAGTTTCCCTGGGAGTCCTGAACATTGACTCTGGACCCATGAAGTCTCATGGCAGCAGGTTAAACATGAGCAAGGAAATCTGCTGCTGATTACCACGTACTGCCCTCCCTCAGCTGATGAATCAGTACTCCTCCATGTTGAACACCACTTGGAGGAAGCACTTGAGGGTGGCAAGGGCACAGAATGTATTCTGGGTGGAGGACTTCAACATCCACCCCCAAGAGTGGCTTGGTAGCACCACTACTGACCAAGCTGGCCGAATCCTAAAGGACATAGCTGCTAGACTGGGTCTGCGACAGGTGGCGAGGGAACCAACAAGAGGGAAAAACAGAAACAAAAATAAAAATACCTGGAAATAATCAACAGGTCTGACAGCATCTGTGGAGAGGAATACAGTTAAGGTTTTGAGTCCTAATGACTCTTCAACAGAACTAAGGAAAAATAGAAGAGAGGTGAAATATAAGCTGGTTTAAGGGGGGCTGGGACAGGTAGAACTGGATAGAGGGCCAGTGATAGGTGGAGATAGCCAGAAGATGTCATAGACAAAACGACAAAGAGGTGTTGACGGTGGTGATATTAGCTAAGAAATGTGCTAATAGGTGACATTAAAGGTAGAAAGCAGGACGAGCGAGGTACAGATTGCTCAAGTGGGGGTGGGGTGGGGGGAAGGGATTGAAATAGGCTAAAAGGTAGAGATAAAATAATGGATGGAAATACATTTAAAAATAATGGAAATAGGTGGGAACTGTTGAAGGGTCATGAGGACTCGAAACGTCAACTCTTCTCTTCTCCGCCGATGCTGCCAGACTACTGAGTTTTTCCAGGTAATTCTGTTTTTGTTATACTTGCCCTCGTGACTGGTCTGTCCGGTGTTGACTGTAGGCCTGAGTCAAGGTGACCAGGCTTGACCCTTCTTCCAACTGCTGCCCAAAACCTTAGATCTGCTCTTCTTTTATAATAATTTAACTCAGACATGTCAAAACACATTTCCTGTTGTTCCAATGTCCATTTAGTTGATTCCTTGCAAAGTCCAGACAAATGTCATCAGCTCCTGCTGGTTGAAACAATACAGGGCTTTCCTTGGAAGATGTATCCAGATGAATATTATCAGTGATAAAAACAAAAAAACTGCGGATGCTGGAAATCCAAAACAAAAACAGAATTACCTGGAAAAACTCAGCAGGTCTGGCAGCATCGGCGGAGAAGAAAAGAGTTGACGTTTCGAGTCCTCATGACCCTTTGACAGAACTTGAGTTCGAGTCCAAGAAAGAGTTGAAATATAAGCTGGTTTAAGGTGTGTGTGTGGGGGGCGGAGAGATAGAGAGACAGAGAGGTGGGGGGGGGCGGTGTGGTTGTAGGGACAAACAAGCAGTGATAGAAGCAGATCATCAAAAGATGTCATTGACAATAGTACAATAGAACACATAGGTGTTAAAGTTAAAGTTGGTGATATTATCTAAACGAATGTGCTAATTAAGAATGGATGGTAGGGCACTCAAGGTATAGCTCGTGGGTTTTTTTTTTAATATATAATGGAAATAGGTGGGAACAGGAAAATCTTTATAATTTATTGGAAGATTTTCCTTTTCCCACCTATTTCCATTATAAAAAAAAACCCCCACTAGAGCTATACCTTGAGTGCCCTACCATCCATTCTTAATTAGCACATTCGTTTAGATAATATCACCAACTTTAATTTTAACACCTATGTGTTCTATTGTACTATTGTCGTTGACATCTTTTGATGATCTGCTTCTATCACTGCTTGTTTGTCCCTACAACCACACCCCCCGCCCCCTCCACCTCTTTGTCTCTCTATCTCTCCGCCCCCCACACACACACCTTAAACCAGCTTATATTTCAACTCTTTCTTGGACTCGAACGCAAGTTCTGTCGAAGGGTCATGAGGACTCGAAACGTCAACTCTTTTCTTCTCCGCCGATGCTGCCAGACCTGCTGAGTTTTTCCAGGTAATTCTGTTTTTGTTTTGAATATTATCAGTTCTCATTGAATGAGCAATTCTCCCGCTGTTTGAGGTGGCACAGTATCAGCACCTGGCTCCAAAGTTAACGAGGATTTGAATGACCTTATTCCAGTACTATTGTCTGTGGTAGTTGAATAATTCCTTGAGTGTATTTTATTGAAATATCCTTTGTGCCATTGTATTGGGTAATCCGATTTGACTTGATCGCATTAGTCAATGTCCAAACCCTTTTGATGAGTCACTGTGTTTTCACTAAATTTCCAAATTAACCCTTGCTGCCCAGCCCTGTACTGCAGCTTATCTTTTTGAAATTTATCGTTCCAATCATGAGATCAAAACACTGCCGTGGGTTTGAAATTATGTTCCATAAATTTCCCAGTTGGAGTGGATTCCGATCCTACACCTCACCCTCACCAACCTGCCTGCTGCGGATGCATCTGTCCATGACAGTATCGGTAGGAGTGACCACCATACAGTCCTCGTGGAGACAAAGGGCGGAATCATCCCAGAATTTAGCAAAGTCCGATATCGGGCAGGGAAAGCGACGTTTGACCTACCGATGGCAATGGCGGCTTTCTCCGTTGTATCGCACGACACTTGGTTGTAAAAATGCAGAGGCTCACACTCACAAACCCATCACACATCCACAGGGATCTCATTCACTGTCAGTTCAAAGGAGATCACCATTCACTCTGTTACACACACCTTCATCTGCCCTGTGGATCGTGTCCTCATCCCATCTATGGCACCATTCAGCATCCACATATGGTAGGCATCCTTCTCATCTGGCCTGGAAGGCAACCTGCTTACACTCTCTCCATCTGTATTCATGGAAGATAAGTTGGCACACAACAACAGGGAGAGGTTGCAGACTGGTGGAGGAATTCCCAATATCAAGGTCCTCACAGACTTTGAAAATAGAGCCATCCAGCTGGCCAGCTGTGCTGATGGTGAGGTCAGCAACACTCAACCAAATGAGGATCCAGCAGTGCAACATCTATCAGTCACCCATGCAGTGAGTAATGTGTCCTGTTCTGCAGTTCCCTGCCATGCACTAATTATCTCTCCTTGCTTTCGCAGGCACATTTGGGAAGCAGCCGAGGAGGTCCATGAGCCAGGTCCTCGACTCCAACCCCGAGGACACCACTGAAGAGGAATCCTCAGACACCAACATTGAAGAACTGTCAGAGTGCTCATCCACACCCTCCACCAACCCAGAAACACACACCTTGGTGGGACTTAGTTCTAAAGAGTAGCCTTGCAGTCATAATCTGGTGAGGACATTGCGTGCCTGATCCACAACAGGCAGAGACTTCCCAGATTTCCAGCACCCGGAGGACTGCTGGAGGCTAGGAATCTGCTGAGCCTGAGTCAGAGAAGGAGTCTCTGGACTTGATCATGTCACAGCTGCTGGAGCACCAAAGGCAAGCTCGGAAACATCAGGAAGGGATGTCCGCTGCACTCCTCAGATTGCAAGGCACGATGGAGGAGTCCATCCACTTCTGTCTGAGGTGATAGCGCCAGCATGCCAATGCATCAAGGTCAACACTGATAGGATGGTGACCTCCATGGAGACCTTCGTCCAGGGCATCGATCCTGCACTGCTGCAGGAACTGCACTTCATCGCTGAGGCACTTGCAGACATCCATCAGTGTCAATATGAGGTGGGGCCGGGCATCCTGAGCTCACGCCAACTGCCTCTTCCTCTCAAGGAGTCAGTCAGGGGCCCACGGGCACCCATAGGGAGAAGGATCAGTAGGTGCACACTCCAGGGCCATCCACCCAGGTAACTTCAAGAGCGTCTGGCCCATCCAAATCCCCCCTTTCTGTGACCCCCCGCAGCTCCAGCACCATAGGCTGAAGAGGGTGCACCTGGCCCACAGCAGGATCCCGAAACTAGGCCAGGGCCCTCCAGGTCTCAGTCCTCCATGTGACACCTGCAAGGTCATCACAGACCACAGGCATGGCAGTTAGCAGGCTATCTCCATCTCCGCTGTGGATGTCGGGGGAGTACCAAGATGTAGCAGCAATGTTAGGAAGGTCCAGAAGATTTAGTTGCACAACGTGGGCATGGATGTTAATCACTTATAATTAAAGTTGACCATTGTAAATACATTCCCAAGAATGTCCCCCCTTGTCTATGGCTCCTTGTTATGTTGAGTAGTGCCTGTGTCGATCAGATGTGAAAGCTTGTTTCCTGCACAAAACAAAGGCTACTGTACCCAAGCGTCATTGGGCTCCGTGATGTTCTCTGTGTGCTCTCAGCATCTTTGAGGCAGGGCTCCCCCCACCACCTCAACACCTTTCCTAACAGGTGACAGTCTGTTGCTAAAGGGAACAGGTGATGAAACCTGCCAAAGGATGAAATTGTCTTAAAATCCATGTGGCCACTGTTCTTCAGCAGCGTCTCCATAATTTGAGCCTCTTCACAGAACGTATGTGCACTGCCCTCAGCCAGACAGGTGTCAGACGTTCCCAGATACAATGTGAAGATCTCAGGAGTGTCCTCACTGCATCTCATCATCCTCCTCCTGGAATCTTGCAGCAATAAGGGCCTCACGACTAAGCCTGCCTCATCTGGCGAGTGCAATGGCCTCATCACCTGCACCCTCACCTTCCAGGACCTCATCACCCTCATCCCCTTTGACTTCCTCGGAGGAGGAGGAGAAGTGCAGCTTTTGCATCTCATTATCCAGGTCCTCCCCCCTTTGCATCGCTAGGTTGTGTCACATGCAGCAAGCCCACGATAATGCACGGCACCCTCTGGGGAGTGTACTGCAGTGCTCCTCCAGATCTGTCCAGACACCAGAACCTCATTTTCAGGGGGCCAATGGTGTGCTCAACCAAACTCTGGGCTGCAGTATGAGTCTCATCGTACCTTCTCTCACCAGGACACTGAGGCCGCCACACAGGCGTCATTAGCCACATTCTTTGTGGACAGCCCTTGTGCACAACAAGCCAACCGTATGTCCTGTGTGGTCCCAGTAGGTGTCAGGATATCTGAGACCTGCTGGGAATGTACAAGTCGTGGACGCTTCTGGGGTACCTTGCACAAACCTAATAGATCCACAGACCAGCTGAACACTGAGAAAGCGGAAGCCTTTGTGGTTCACATATTGGACTGCTTGTTGCCAGGGAGATTTAAGAGCCACGTGAGTGCAGTCAATGGCACCCTGCACCCGTGGGAATCCAGAAATCTTGGCAAATCCCAGGGTTCTTGCTTCCTGGCTTGCCTGACCCTTGTCGAAGTTGACAAAACTGTGTGCCTCGGCCAAAAGGGCATCCGTGACCTCCTGGATATATTTGTGGGTAGAAGCTTGTGAGATCTCGCAAAAGTCCCCAGTGGAGCCCTGAAAGAAGCCACTGCCGAAGAAATTGAGCGTGGCAGTAACTTTAACTGCCGCTGGCAGTGGATGCCCTCCAAGTTTCCGTGATGCCAAATTCTGCAGAAGGTGGCATATGTGCATGACCAGTTCCCTAGACATGTGTAGGTGTCGGCAACCACTGGTTCTCGCTCATCTGTAGGTAGTACATGCATCATCTGTAGACCCTAGGTCTAGCGATGCGCCTACAAATGACAGTTCCGTGAAGTTCATCCTCTGTGAGTGGAGGAGGCCGGACTGCCCTTGGTCTTCAGGGTCCTGTTCCTCCTTTTGACGAGTCAGGCGCCTCAGTCACAATCTTGTCCTTCTTCTCTCCTGCCTATAAGTAATCAGGCAGAAAGCAAGATCACCAGACTCCATGTTCCTGATGGTCTCCTCACTCCTCAGTATCAAAGAGAGAGATGCAGGGGTCAGCAATTGTCTCCTAAGCCACTCTTGGTCAAGGTATCGCCTGTGACTGACTATCAAGGCATCTTAACGCATGCCGGACAGTCCAGGCCACCACATGGATGCCCAGTGTTTAGTGCACCTGATGGCTCACCATGCCCATACCCAGCACCACCCCACACCACATGACCGAGTCGCGGCAGCTTTGGCCACTCGACTGCATCCTGAACTCTCAATTCAGGTGCAGACATTTTCCTACCCTGGATTACAAGGCTTCGCGGCTTGCTTGAGCCATGAGGGTGACTGAAGCATAATGCAAGGGACTGGGAGCGCACACCTCGGTCAGTTTTTGATGGCCATCTTTCCCAACAGGATCTTCAGGCTTGCCCAGTTACGCAAAGGTTCTGCAGCACCAAAGCACTCATTTAAGTTTGAAGTGTGCACACAAGGGGTTAACAGTAGAGGAGCAATCATTGGCACAGTCAGGAATTAGTGCTGCTTGTGTGGGCACAATTGATTGACTAGCCTGACACCAAGCATGTCAATTGCGCTCAAGCTAAACGCTCTCACCTGCAGTGGAGCGGCACGTCATCTTTGACATGTTTTGCCGTTAGCCCAGCCACTTCCTCCCCACCCCACCCCGCATGTGTTGTGTTCAAACTGCATTCAGTGCTCCAGTGACTCCCCCGTGCCGTCATCCTTGCCCCAAGGTTGCCTTCTCCCCAACACTGTTGCCCTTGCCCCAGAAACACAAGCCAGCCACAAATAAGCCACTGCGGAAACTTGCCTGTGCCGCCCCTGAATCAGCGGAGTCGCTGGGACCAAAGCGAGTGCTGCACAAAGTTCTGTTCACTCACCTCTGTGTTTCCCTCAAAGCTGAGGTCGCAAAATTCATGCCTTCTTAAGGCAGTTGTAAATCATGCCATCGTGAAATCACGCCGACGTGAGATTTAAATTTGACGCGGGGGGATGGCCACAATAATTACATGCAAATTTATTAAAATTAAGACCTGGATGTTTGAAGAGGGAAAGGTGGCCCGCCATTGATCAGGGGAGTGGACAATTGCATCCTGGATTTATGTCATCGGGAAATGCGACTAGGGCCTTCTTGCGAGATTCTCCAATCATGCCACCAAACACGTCCGTCATCATCAGGCGTGGAAAATCCCAGCCGAAGTCCCATCTTCACATAGAAGATACCCTCTATCGTATTGTATGGCACTACCACCATGCTAAATGGGATAGATTTCAAATAGATCTAACAACTCCAGACTGGGTATCCATGAGGCACTGTCGTCCATCAGCAACAGCAGAATTGTACTCAACCACAATCTGTAAACTCATGGCCCGGCATTTCCCCAATTTACCATTACCACCAAGCCAGGGGATCAACCCTGGTTCAATGAAGAGTGCAGGAGGGCATGTCAGGAGCAGCACCAGGCATACCTAAAAATGAAGTGTCAATCTGGTGAAGCTACAATACAGGACTACTTGCATGCCAAACAACAAAAGCAGCAAGTGATAGGGCTTAAGTGATTCCACAACCAACGGATCAGATCTAAGCCCTGCCGTCCTGCCACATCGAGTCATGAATAGTGGTGGACAACTAAACAACTCACTGGAGGAGGAGGCTAACAAATATCCCTATCCTCAATGATGGGGGAGCTCAGCTAATCAGTGCAAAAGATAAGGCTGAAGCATTTGCAAGAATATTCAGCATAAGTGCCAAGTGCACAATTCAATTCGACATCCTCTAGAGGTCTACAGCATCACAGATGCCAATTTTCAGCCAATTCAATTCACTCCACGTGATATCAAGAAACAAGTGAAGGCACTGGATACCGCAAAGTCTATGGGCCCTTACAATATTCCAGCAACAGTACTGAAGACTTGTGCTCCAGAATTTGCCGCGCCCTTAGCCAAGCTGTCCCAGTGCAGCTACAGCACTGGTATCTACCCATCAATGTGGGAAATTGCCCAGGTATGTCCTGTATACAAAAAGCAGGACAAATCCAAACCAGCCAATTACCACCTCATCAGTCTACTCTCCATCATCAGTAAAGTGATGGAAGAGATCATCAACAATGCTATCAAGCAGCAGTTCGCTCAGTTTGGGTTCTGTCAGGGTCACTCAGGTTCAGACCTCATTACACCTTGGTTCTTACATGACAAAAGAGCTGACTCCAAAGGTGAGGTGAGAGTGACTACCTTTGACATCAAGGCAGCATTTGACTAAGTGTGGCATCAGGGAGCCCAAGCAAAACTAAATTCAATGGGAATCAGGGGAAAAAACTCTCCGCTGCTTGGAGTCATACCTAGTACAAAGGAAGATGGTTCTGGTTGTTGGAGGTCAATCATCTCAGCTCCAGGGCATCATTGAAAAAGTTCCTCAGGGTAGTGTCCCAGGCCCAGCCATCTTTATCAATGACTTTCCTTCCACTATTAGGTCAGAAGTGGGGATGTTCACTGGTGATTGCTCAATGTTCAGCACCACTGGTGACTCATAAGAGCATAAGAAATAAGCAGGTGTAGGCCATTCAGCCCCTCAAGCCTGCCCTGTCATTCAATAAGATCATAGCTTATATCTACCCCAGGCCTCAACTCTTCTTTCATGCTAGCTCCTCATAGCCCTCAACTCCCCGATATTTCAAAAATCTATCTACCTCCTCTTTAAATACTTTCAGTGATCTATCCTCCACAACTCTCTGGGGTAGAGAATTCCAGACATTCACTACCTTCTGAGAGAAGAAATTCCTTCACATCTCAGTTTTAAATGAGTGTCTGTTATTCTGTAACTGTGTCCCCTAGTTCGAGATACCCCCACTAGTGGAAACATCTTCTCATTATCTAACCTGTCAAGCCCCCTCAGAATCTTGCATGTTTCAATAAGATCACCCCTCATTCTTCTAAACTCTATTGAATAAAGGCCTAACCTGTTAAGCCGTTTTGATAAGTCAAGCCCTTCATCCCAGGAATCAGCCTAGTGAATCTCTTTCAAACTGCCTCCAATGCCAGTATATCTTTTCTTAAATATGGGGACCAAAACTGTACACAGTACTCCAGGTGTGGCCTTGCCAACACCCTGTACAGTTGTAACAAGACTTACCCATTTTTAAACTCCAACCCCCTAGCAACAATTGCCAAAATTCCATTTGCCTTCTCAATTACTTGCTGCACCTGCATGCTAACATTTTGTGTTTCATGCACAAGAACACCCAAATCCCTCTGTGCTGCACTCTTTTGGAGTCTCTCTTCATTTAAATAATAGTCTGACTTTTGATTCTTCCTACCAAAGTGCATGACCTCACACTTTCCTATATTAAACTCCACCTGCCAGGTTTTTGCCCACTCACTCAACCTATCTCTTTTCCTCTTGTGGATTCCTTATGTCATCACAACATGCCCTCCCACCTATTTTTGTATCATCAGCAAATTTGGATATATTATACCCCTCCCCCTCCTCCAAGTCATTAATATAGACAGTAAATAATTGAGGCCCTGGGACTGATCCTTGTGGCACTCCACTGGTTACATCTTTCCAGCCTGTAAAAGGCCCATTAATCCCAACTCTTTGTCTTCTGTGTGTTAACTATTCTTCAATCCATGCTAATACGTTACTCCCAATACCATGAGCTCCTATCTTGTGCAATTACCTTTTATGTGGCATCTTATTGAATGCCTTCTGGAAATCCAGATACATTAAATCTATCAGTTCCCCTTTATCAACTTTGCTTGTTATATCCTCAAAGAACTCTAGCAAATTTGTCAAACATGATTTCCCTTTCACAAAACCATGTTGACTCTGTTTGATTGCATTAAGTTTTTCTAAATGTCCTGCTATTTCTTCTTTAATAATGGACACTTGCATTTTCCCAATGATAGATGTTAGGCTGACTGGCCTATAGTTTCCTGCTTTTTGTCTCCCTCCCTTCTCGAACAGAGGCGTCACATTATAGTTCTTCCATTCTGTTAGGACCCTCTCGGAATCCAGTACATTCTGGAATATTTTGACCAATGCCTCCACTATCTCTGCAGCTACTTCCTTTAAAACCCTTGGATGTAGGCCATCAGGTCCTGGCGACTTGCCTGCCTTTAGTCCCATTAGTTTGTCAAATACATTGTCCCTCATGATAGAGACTGTTACAAGATCATTCCTCCCATTAGCTCCTTTGCTTATCTGATATCCTCAGGATGTTTATAGTATCCTCCACCATGAAGATCGATGCAAAATATTGGTTTAAATTATCTGCCATTTCCCCATTCTCAGTTCTCCAGTCGCCTCCTCCAAGGGTCCCACACTCACTTTAGCCACTCTCTTTCTTTTCATATACCCGTAGAAGCTCTTGCTGTTTGTTTTTATATTTTTTGCCAATTTACTTTCATAATCAATTTTCTCCCTCTTTATTAACTTTTTAGTCATCCGCTGCTGGTTCTAAAAAAAGTTCCTAATCCTCTGGCCTACCACTACTTTTCGTCACTTTGTATGTCTTAGTTTTTGATTGGATCCTCTCCTTGAACACCTTTGTTAACCACAGGTGGTTCGTCCTTCTCATTGAATCCTTCTTTTTGACCGCATTAAATTTTGCTGAGCATTATGAAATATCTGCTTAAATGTCTGCCACTATTCATCCACTGACCTTTCCCTTAGTCTGTTTTCCCAGCCCGCTTTAGACAACTCTTTCTTCATACCTCTGTATTTACCCTTATTTAAGTTGAGGATACTGGTTTGAGACTTGAGTTGCTCGCCCTCAAACTGAATTTGAAATTCTATCATGTTGTGATCTCTACCCCCCTAGAGGATCCTTAACTACGCTATCTCTTATTAATGCCACTTCAGTACACATCACTAGTTCTAAAATAGCCTATTCCTGGGTAGGTTCTGCAACGTATTGCTCTAAGAAACAATCCCTGATGGACTTTACAAATTCGTCTTCCATGTTACCCCTGCCAATCTGATTTCTCCAGTCAATCTGCAGGTTAAAATCACCCATGACAATTGTTGCACCCTTTTTATACTCTTACATTGTTTCCCAATTTATACTTTGTCCTACAGTGAGGCAACTCTTTGGGGGCCAAAGACGACTCCCACCTGTGACTTCTTCCCCTTGCTATTCCTTATTTCCACCCAAACTGATTCCACATTGTGATCTATTGTACCTATATCACTATTCACCACCGCAATGATATCTTCCTTTATTAACAAAGCTACCCCACCTCCTTTTCCTTTTTGCCTATTTTTCCAGAATTCGAATACCCTTGAATATTGAGTTCCCAGTCTTGGTCGCCCTGAAACCATGTCTCTGTAATAGCTATCAAGTCATATTCACTTATTTCTATTTGTGCCATCAATTTATCTATCTTGTTACAAATATCACGTGCATACAGAGAAAGAGTCTTAAGCTTTGACTTTTTACCATTCTTGCTCATTCTGGTTCTGATTTCTGCTGCACTCTTCTGCTTATATTTTCTGCGCCTTCCTGCCATACTTTATCATCTTCACTGCCCTGCACCTCTGCTCTCTCATTTCTTTTTGATTTTTTAAACTTCCCTTCAACTGAACTCTCCCCCCACTAATTAGTTTAAAGTCCTATCTACAATCCTAGTTATATGATTCGCCAGGACATTGGTCCCAGTGTGGTTCAGATGAAGCCCGAACCAATGGAACAGCTCTCTCCTTCCCCAGTACTGGTGCCAGTGCCCCATGAATCGGAACCCATTTCTCCCACACCAATCTTTGAGCCAGACTTCTCAGATACTGAAGCAGTCCATGTCCAAATGCAGCAAGACCTGAACAATATTGAGGCTTGGGCTGACAAGCAGCAAATACCATTCATGCCACACAAGTGCCAGGCAATGACCATCTCCAGCAAGAGAGAATCTCACCATCGTCTCTTGACATTCAATAGCATTACTATCACTGAATCCCCCACTATCAACATCCTGGGGATTACCATTGACCAGAAACTGAACTAGACTAGCCATATAAATACAGTATATACAAAAGCACGTCAAAGGCTAGAAATGCTGTAGCGAGTGACTCACCTCCAGGCTTGCCAAAGCCACAGGTCAAGAGTGTGATGGAATACTCTCCACTTGCCTGGATGAGGGTAAAGCAAGAAGCTTTACACCATCCAGGACAAAACAGCCCGCTTGATTACACCCCACCCACAAACATTAACTCCCTCCACCACCAACACACAGTGGCAGCAGTGTGTGTCATCTCCAAGATGCAATGCAGGAACTCACCAAGGTTCCTTAGACAGCATCTTCCAAACCCATGACCGCTACCAACTAGAAGAACAAGAGCAGCTGATATATGGGAACTCCAACACCCTGGAAGTTCCCCTCCAAGCCACACACCATCCTGACTTGGAAACATATTGCCATTCCTTCACTGCCGCTGTGTCAAAATCCTGGAACTCCCTCCCTAACAGCACTGTGGGTGTTCCTACACAACATGTGCTGTAGCGGTCCAAGAAAGCAGCTTACCAACACCTTCTCAAGGGGGATGGGCAATAAATGCTGGCCAAGCCAGTGATACCCGCATCCCCTGAATGGATAAAGAAAATGTCGCTTTTCAATGCCACAGCATTGTCATGGTTTAGAGGCTTTACTTTACCTTTTAAAAAAAAAAATACCTAACCCGTTCAGGCCAGGAGATCTGATACAAACATAGTGACCAATGAGTATCAGGCCTTTTAGCCAGTTACTTTTGAAAAACTGATGCCATCTGAGATAGAGTATGTGTTGATAAATATGTGGGACTTGTAATCTGGATACAAATTCATACACAGGAGAAAAAGGTAGTTTTAATTTTGATCATGTAAATTACAATTCTTCCAAAGTTTAAACATTTGAGGTTTTGGTTCCCAATAAAGTTCTCAAAAAGGAATGGGAATTTCTATTTTAAAAGGTTTGGCAACAATTGGCACTAATTCAAATGTTACAAGCTTCTGTGCTGAAAAAAGGTTTTCAAAATGTACTTGTAAGTCTGTTCCCAAAATATAAAGATGGACCCAAAGCTTTGAAGAAACTTGGCAGAAATCCAATTTCTGGCCGAGTTAAAGAAGGCAGCACAACAATATTGCTATTTGAACCTGGGATAATTTTAAAATGAAGAAAGACGTCAGAGACAATCTAGGGCTTACTTTTGAGGAAATAAAATTTGTTGACGGGGAAGAAGACAAGGAAGCAAAACGATGTTTTATTTCTGTTTAAAAATATTATAAGAATACTTTATTAGACTGTAAAATCTCTCCAGACAACCTGAACGAGATAAGATGGCAACTATTGCATGTGTAAAATGGCATGAGGAAATGATTAGGGGTAGGAGATAGGGTTAGGGAAAGAAGGCACAACATACGAACTTTTTAAGAGAATTGAATTTGATAATCTGGCCCTCACCTGAGACAATGGAACCATACAGAGGGAGAAAAGCAAAGATCTGGAGACGGAGAAATTTGACATGACATGGTTAATATGGCGTAAAGAGTAAGGAAATATTTTTTAATGATCAAGGCAATAGAGAAGCTGACTTTAAGAGAATCTTAAGATAATCATGATCAGAGGGAGTAAAAAAAATTAAAGTATAAGGAGTCTGTGGTTGAGACAATTGAAGGATTCAGAAAAATAATACTTAACAACAATTTATCACAAGATGGATACAGGTAATGGGGGAGCTTGAAAAAGGATAAGTGGATGTATTCTGGACCATATTAATGTGCCTGCGAGCTATGCCCAATAGGACTATAGTAACACCATGATGACCGGTAGAGTTACGCAGCTCCCAGAAAGAATGGAAGTGAAGATCTTAGATTATTGCAAGATAGGATAAGAAGGTAGGTTGTAGAGTTGTGCAGACAGCTTAAGGAATTGAGGTCCGAGGTGAGACAGCAGCAGGAGGTAGCGGACCAGGAAAGAAGTGGGGGCGAGCAACTCCCCCAGGACATGCCAGAAGTAAGGGATAAAGTATTGGTTATAGAGGCACCAGAACAACCGGGATCTACCCTGCAATGGCAAGAACCTTACTACATAGTGATGACTAGTGACACACGTGTATGTTTGGAAGCATTGGTCATAGGTGAAACCTTATATCTCAGTCTGTTTCAATCAGCAGGAAAGCAACAAACAGCTTGCTTAACTATTTTGTTTCAGACAAATCCTCAGGGCAATGACAATCTGGAGTGATCACCCTCTTAACAATAACAGGAGCATGGGAGGCGTCCACTGTGAACATAATAAAACCGCCTATTTGCATCCAGGACAATACATGCAGCTCCCTAGAGGGAGCAGAGAGTGGATAAGGAAACCGAGCTTTTGGATTTCTGATAGAATCACTAACAGCAGTCATTGTGTTATCAAATTGTGTTATCAAATTGTGTTATCAGGTAGGGTCAATGGGACACAAGTAACACTGCCTGGAACCAGGACCACGTTCCGCCTACAAATCCATGGTGTTCTTGCAACAGCACAGTGGCATCTTGACTGTTCAAACATGGAGGTGTGTCAGTGCCTCTTGTCGGCGGCACATCACTAAATCAATAATTTAACCTACACCATCAGTACGGGTAATGTGACTGATGTGCAAAACGTTTACAACCCAAGTTCTGGGCTAGGTATATACTATTTAGCATGCAAGGAAACTGGGAATGGTGATATTAATATCTTAAAGGTTAAGACAACTGTGAACATCACAGCCACATGGACTAATCTGCCCCCATTTGTTTGGGAACCAGGACTGGAGGGGCAATACTCTCAAGGACATTGTATAGCTGTTATTAATTGGCTTGGTTGTAGCAATACGTGGTGTTTTAATTTGTCAACGTGCGGTAATCAGAAACCCAAAGTTTCTGACCCAAAGATAAGCCCAGCCACCATGTCACTGTCCCCAGATGGGAAAGTCACAATTGGGAAACCCAAAGTTGCATTACATGATGTCTTGGTGGTGACCTTAGAAGTGACCTACAATTTGACCGGGCTCATCCCAAACCTACTGATGGCATGTGGTGATTATGTAGAATCCGCTAGTTGGACAAGACAAAAATCACAGTGTGTGACCCAGGATTACCAAACCCACATTGCCCCAGGAATTCAGGATATCAGAAAGGGGGAAGGTATCATGGACGGGGTTAAAACTACTATCCCAGGCCATCATTAATACAACAGATTCACAGTCTAAAGGAAGGGCACATGACATGTTGGCTCGGGACCTATTGATAATGTTAGCTCAGATATTGAAGACATAAGATTTGGTACTGCGCCTCAACACATTTATCAGGCGGTGGCAAAATTAGACCTTATCAATTTACCTGAAAAACAATAGGAATTGGTAGTTACTCAGCCCATGACAGGAGGTATGGGAGACACAATAGAATTTGATGAGTACACCACAGGAACACACTAACAGAACATATCACGGGGGATATAAATTCAAATCCCTGGGATTGGAAAGAGTGGGTTGGTGTACCAGTTATGATCCCAGGGATATCTGGTTCCAGGCTTGAATAGTACCCTTTTCTTGACAACATGAGAATGTTGTACTGAAATTCACCATTCCATCATCTGGTCCAGTAATACCCTGAAACCCGTCAATAACAATTCTGCCATTGTGGTGTCAGTTAACCCTCCCGAAAAGGCCTTTAAGGCCAAACCTCCCCTATGCATTGGTGCTTTCTGATGGGCAAGATGAGATTCATTTATGGAGGATTTGAGTGTGACAATAACCACACCTTCTGCTTACATATCACCGACTCCTTTACTGTGGAGGACTTTCATCTTGCGCGTAGAGCCCTCACCAAACATGTATTCAGTCCATGGTCAGACAGTGTGTTAAATATCAACGACAGCCTGGGCCAGGTGGCTTGGGTAGTGGTGGCAAGGGCCCTAACCACTACTAGGAGGTTCGTGGAACAAAGCCGTCAAGCAATCATGATGGGAAGGATACAGGTAAACCTAGCCACAGGGAAGGCTAGGAAACTGGAAGACTCAGCTAGAAATCGAGACTAGATGGCAAGAATGCAGTATAACTGGTGGGAAGTAGGGAAGGTGGCAGTGGCCATAGCATCTATGCAGTCCTGTTGGTTAGTATTTGTATTTGCTGTTACCAGAGACTGATGGTATTTCAAGTGGTACAGATGGTAATGTTGGCTAATAAAGGATATACACCCCAGTATTCACTGCAACTGAAGCTCCCCTCCCAAGGAATACAAAAATTAGGAACATTTACAAAAATCTTGCAATCTAATGAAATGATGGTTCCAGGCCTAGCTTAGGTCATTAGGACTTTGGCAAAGCCGTAAGAGAACTGTAGAACAGCAGACCCAAAGCCCATTGGACTCTAGTCAGATCCCTAGAGCTATTGTTGTGCAGAGGGTCTTGGGGATGCCCAGCCTGGGCCAGTTAGTGCCTGACCAGGGTTCCAAAAGGAGCGACTGAAGTAGGGTAACTGATTAGGATGCACATATATTAATAGCTTTAGAACAGACACATGTGGTTATGGTAGCTCTTTCTAAGCTTGATGGGAAATATAGACAACAAACTGGCATGATGGGTATATAGCTAGTACTTTGGGAACCAAACTAACAATCACAAGTCATAAAACGTAATGACCTTCACAGGATGGTAAACAAATGTTAGGGTGATAAGAGCACAGACTGGGAGTTGGTGGATCTGAGGCATTCCCAACCTCCCAGTGAGATAACAGAGGACATCTGCAGCCTGAATAATTCTGCTCATTAGGTGCATAACTGGAAGTTGTAATGGGCAGTATAGTGAAATGTGATAACTAAAAGATATAAATATGTTACACAGCCTTTCTGTGGGATACACCCTGTAGAATCAGGCTGCATGCTCCCAGCATGTGCTTGCAAATAAAAGTCCTTTGTTACTCGAAGCTTACAGACTAGAAAGTGGTTTCTTTTTCCACAACACCATTGATCGAAGTGACTCTGTCATGCATTAGGTCACTTGAAGGTAGTATCCCCTTCCCTTCCCAGTGTACCGGGAGCTACAGAAAAAAAAAAGTGGATGCATTCGTGACCCTCATAGTCCAGGCTCCATTGCAGCACGCGTATCTCTGTGCAAAGCTGCAGTCCTGGCAGTGGCCACCGCCAGCAGCTCTCTGAGGCGGGACTTCCTCTTGGTGTGGGGCAGATGTCCCACCTCATGCCAATTAAAGGGCTATTTACTGGCTGAAACACAAGCTGGCTAAGTGGAGGCAGCCTCGTTTTACCCTGGGTGATAGGGATCCCACCCCCAGCATAAAGTTCAGCCCTTTTTTTCAAAATTATCACATTCAATTTGTTTGTGAGATTTTTATTATGTTTTGAGCTATGTTTTAAGCTATGTTTTAACCTGTAATTGCATTTTTTAAAATGAATACTTTATGACCTCAATCAAAAGAATGCAATGAAAGTTTGTTATTGTGTTCTAAGACAGAGACTAATGAAAATATTCTGATATATGAGAAATTTCTCAAACTCCATTCTAACATTATTATAAATTGGGCCTTAGATCAATAAAATGACATCAGGTTGAACTGGACACTTTCTTGTTTACAGCATCTATTTCTGATTAGTCAGGCTAATTCTAAAACATTTGGACAATGGAACTCTACTGAAAATGGAAAGGGCAATACAAGAAAAATGTTTTCTTTAATTTTGCTAGTGCAATTAGAAACAACTCACTTATCCTCTGCCACTTTGCTTGCAAACTTATGAATTAAAATCATTAATATCCAAGTCATGGATCGTGCAGTTAATCTCCTGTTGATTAATAATGTTACTGTATATTAATGTTATGGGGTTATCAATACAATTTGTTTAATACTGCAGAATTGAGGGCTGGTTAGCTCATTTGGTTAGTGTATGATTCAGAATTACGCTAACAGTGTGGATTCGGTTCGGTTGCAGCTGAGGTAAACTTGGGATCTGCCTCCTTGCTCTGCCCCGAGAATGGAAGGCAATGGTAAAACACCAGTGACAAAAACTGCCAAGAAAATGGCTCAAGGTGAAGCATCAGCAGAGAATGAACCAGGGACCTGCCTTCGGGCAGAACACACCTGACATAAGCATAAGTGGTTCTTTTTCAGGTCGGCAAGATATAATGAATGGAGTGCCACAGGGATCAGTGCTGGGACCTCAACTGTTTACAAGTTATATATATGACATGGATGAAGGGATTGAAGGGATGGTTGCCAAATTTACTTATGGCACAAAGATAGATAGGAAAGTAAGCTATGTAGAGGATATAAGAAGCCTAAAAACAGATAGAGATAGGTTAAGTGTGTGGGCAAAGATCTGGCAGGTGGAGTTTAATGTGGGAAAATGTGAAAATGTCCATTTTGGCAGGAAGAATAAAAAAGAAGCATATTATCTGAATGGTGAGAGATTGCAGAGCTCTGAGGTGCAGAGGGATCTGGGTGCACTGGTGCATGAATCACAAGAAGCTAGTATGCAAGTACAGTAAGTAATTAGGAAATCTAATAGAATGTTATCATTTATCACAAGGGGAATTGAATACAAAAGTAGGAAGGTTATGCTTCAGTTGTACAGGATATTGGTGAGACCAGGTTTGGAGTATTGTGTACAGTATTGGTCACCTTACTTAAGAAAGGATGTAAATGCGTTGGAAGCAGTTTAGAGGCTTATTAGACGAATACCTGGAATGGGTGGGTTGTCTTATGAGGAAAGGTTGGATAGAAACGTTTGTATCACTGGGGTTTAGAAGACTAAAAGGCGTCTTGATTGAAACATATAAGATCCTGAGGAAGCTTGACAGGGTGGATGTGGAGAGGATGTTTCCTCTTGTGGGAGAATCTAAAACTAGGGGTCATTGTTTAAAAGTAAGGGGTCACCCATTTGAAATAGAGGTGAGGTGAAATTTTTTCACTCAGAGAATTGAGAGTCTTTGGAATTCTCTTCCTGAAAAGGTGATGGAAACAAAGTCTTTGAATATTTTTAAGGCAGAGGTGGATAGGTTCTTAGTAAGCAAGGGAGCAGTAGGTTAATCGGCGGTAGGTGGGATGCAGATTTCAAGTTACCATCAGATCAGCCATGATCTTATTAAATGACGGAGCAGGCTCGAGGGGCTGAATGGCCTACTCCTGATCCTTGTTCGTATGTCCATAATTGCAAGAGGTGTAACAGCTGCCCTTTACCTCCTCCCTCCTTACTGTCCAAGGCTCCAAACTTTCCTTTCAGGTGAATCAGCGACTCACTTGTACTTCTTTCAATTTAGTCTATTGCATTTGCTGCTCCCAATGTGGTCTCCTATATATTGGGGAGACTAAGTGCAGACTGGGTGACTATTTGCGGAACAACTTCGCTCAGTCCGCAAGAATGACCCTGACCTTCCTGCCATTTCAATTCACCATCTTGATCTCATGCCCACGTTTCTGTCCTCGGCCTGCTACAATGTCCCAGTAAAGCCCAATGCAAGCTGGAGGAACAGCACCTCATCTTCCAATTAGATATTTTACAGTATTCTGGACTTAACATTGAGTTCAACACCCTCAGACTATGAACTCTGCCCTCCATTTTGATTTTTTCCAACCCTCTGCCTTCACAAGGGCCAGTCCATCACTTGTTCTCATGATTTGCTTTCAGGGAATGCTTACCCTTGTTCTTCTATTAACACCCTCTGCTAACTGACCTTTATGCCACTATTAACACCTGCCTTAGTCTTTAACACTATCATTACCATTCCCTTTGGCTTGTGCCCATGGCATCGTTGTTAAATGTCTCCTGAGTTCCTACATCTCCCTAACTTTCTATTTTGCTCCACCTGCTCCACCCCCTCTCTTCAACAGTATAAAACCCATCACATTTCTACCACTCTTCAGCTCTGGAGAAGAGTCATACAGACTTGAAACATTAACTCTGTTTCTCTCTCCACAGATGCTGCCAGACCTTCAGAGGTTTTCCAGCATTTTCTGTTTTTATTTCAGATTTACAGCATCTGCAGTGTTTTGCTTTTATTATAACCTTGTAACCTCAGTCACTCCCCTCAACCTTCTTTGTTCCAAGAACAACAGCCCCAACTTCTCCAACCTAACCTTGTAGCTAAATTACTTCGTCCCTGGAACCATTCTAGAAAATCTCCTTTGCACCCTCTCAAGGATCTTCACATCCTTCCTAAAGTGTGATGATCAGAACTGAATGCAAAGGACTACTTGTGGCCTAACTGGAGCTTTATAAAGTTTCAGCATAATTTCCCTGCTTTTGCACTGCAAAACTCCATGAACTCCAAAATCCCATACAATTTATTAACTACCTACTCATCCGTTATCTCCACCTCCCACTGCCCCTAGCAACCTGGGACGCAAGCCATCTGGGCCAATGACTTATCCACTCTAAGCATAGCCAGCTTTCCCAGTAAATCCTTAATATCAATTTTCACCCCATCCCTTACTATATCATCTCCGCTTCTACTGATATTATGTCAGCATCCTCTTCCTTAGTAAACATCGATACAAAGTACCACTAACTACTCAAGCCTTACCCTGCACCTTGCAACGTAGATTACCTGCTTTGTCCCCCATAGGCCCCACCCTTCTCTTACTACCCACTTACTATTTACATGCAGTGGAGATTTCATAAAGAACAAAGGTTAGTTAGGATGTTAAATGGACTGTGAATACAATCCGCTGCTGATTCTAATGCAGTGGGTGGACGAGCTGGCGAGGAGTACTCTTGACCCATGTCAGTCCATTGAGTTTACTTTTGTCAAATGAACAATTATAGGTTTAGCTTGGCTGAGTAAGAGCTTGTAGAAGAGGGAGAGAATCCTGTTGTTGTAGTCCACAAACCAACAAAATGAGTGGAACTAGGAATGAGATGATTCTTAGATAGTTTGAGGAACAACTGTACAAATTAAAAACAGAATCTCAATGGTAATACCCTATAGATTACTAACTGAACCATGCGTAACTTGGCACAGGGACAAACAGATTAGAGGTTTAAAGGTGTGGCTGAATAAGTGGTGTGGGAGGCAGGGATTTCAATTCGTGGGGCACTGGTACCAGTACTGGGGAAAGAGGGAGTTGTTCCATTGGGATGGATTCCTTTTAGAGCAGGGTAGGATCAATGGCCTAATGAATTGAATAACTAGGGTTGTAGATGGGGCTTTAAACTAATAAGGGAGGGGAGGGTGGTCCAGGTAGGGCCTAAATATCTAGGCCTGAAGAGAAAAGTCAAGTCTGTAGAGCAAAGTATTGATTTGATTAAAATCAAGCACATTGGGTCAGGAAGGGAAAGAGAGTTCAACAATGGTAACAAAACATTAACAACTGAGGCCACATCAAGGAAAAATAGTGAAATGTTAAAAGTAAAGGTGCTTTTTATGACCTCATGAAGCATTTGTAACTTGATAAATTAATTAATAGCACAAATAAAGAGAAATAGCTGACAGGAAATGCTCTTGACCCATGTCAGTCCATTTTACAGTCCAGTATTTACTTTTGTCAAATGATTGAGTAGTTGAATCAAGGGGCAGCATTTTCTCGTTGGCGAGTGGGGGGGGGCTGCTCACCAAGGCGTAAAATGACATCACCATGCGTCATTTAGATTGTCAGTTCGATGGGCGCACAGCCAAACTGTCAAAGGCCTATTAAGGCCTGTTAAAAATGAATTAAAACAAATAAATGAACTGCCCATCCAATCTTAAGGTTGGCAGGCAGCCTTCACATAGTTCATGGAACTTCATCCAAGGGCGGGATGTGGTTTCATGAAGTGTTCAAAAGTTCAGTAAAACTTTTTCCAAAATTTCAAGATGTTCCAGCTCATGTGATACTGTCACATGAGGGGAAATGTTTCAAAAGTTTAAAAATCCTTTACTTAAAAGTTTAACACTGAAACAAATCTCCCTGGGGCACAGAGGTGCCTCAGGGAGATCTCTGCGCTCTTTCCCTCCAACCCACCACCACCCACAGATGGAGCGCACAGTGCTTCCGGGCGAGCGTCACAATGGGCAGGCCTTAGTTGACCCACCCATGTAAAATGGTGGCATGGACCCGATCAGGGGCACCGATCAGGTTCACGCCCGCCCCCGCACAACCCCCTCAACAGGGGGAAATTTCTGGCCATGGTTGCAGTGGGACCAAAGTTAGGGACTAAATATTCCAAGGTATTGACTTTTATAAAAGTTAGGCAAAATGGAAAGGAAGTGGAATAGCCTAGGTAATAAAGAATGAGATAATGGCAGTAATGAGAAAGGATTTAAACCCAGAAAATCGGATGCAGATTCAGTATGGGCAGAGGTAAGGAATAACCAAGAGCAGAAGACATTGGTGGGAGTAGCTTTTAGATTCTCCAATCACAATCAGTGTTGGACAGGGTATAATTCACCAAATTAGAGCAGCATTTCGCAAGGGTAATCCAGTAATCCAGGGCGGGTAATCCTTATGGATGAAGCAAACCAAATTGACAAAAGTAACTTGCAGTATAAACTCCTGGAATGCATTTGAGATCAATATGTCGAGGAACCATCTGGGAAACAGATTATTTTAGATCTAGTATTGTGTAACAAAACAGAATTAATTAGTAACCTTATAGTAACAGATTCTCTGGGGAAGATCGTTTGTAATATGATAGAATTAATTAATCTTGAGAGTGATATGGCTAAGTCCGAAATTGTGGTCTTAAATTTAATCAAAACTAATTACAAAGGTAGGAGAAGTGAGTTGGCTGAGGTAATTAGGTTAAAAGCTATTGGAAATTAGATTAAAAACTATGATGAAAGATAAGCAATGCCAAACATTTAAAGGAATAACTTAGAATTCTCATTGGATATACATTTATTGAGGAATAAAAATCTGCTAGAAAAGTGGCACAAGCATGGCTAATTTACGAAGTTAAGGATAGAATTACGATTAAAAGAAGAGGCTTACAATGTTGTCAGAAGGAACAGTAAACCCAAGGAATGGGGAGTTTTTAAAAAATCAGCAAAGGATGACCAAAAAAGTGATCGAGGGAGAAAACAAAATATGAGACTAGACCAGCAAGAAATATAAAACCAGATTGCAAGAATTTTTACAAATATGTAAAAAGAGATTTGTGAAAGTTGCCTTGGATCCCTTACAGACCGATAAAGAAGAAATTATAATGGGGAGGAAGGAAATGGCAGAGGTGTTAAACAAATATTTTGGCCTGGATTTTTGCTTTGGGTTCAGGAAACGGGAGTAGGGCCATTTCCTGATCTCACCAACCCGAAACCACCACCGCCACCCCCCATACCCACATATTTTTGTTTCCAAGAGACATGTGCGGGCTAGGTTCGGGTCTGGTGCCCCCCCACCCCCCCCAGGCAAATCCAAACCTGCGAGTCTGTCTTCATAGTAGAAGGCAAAGAACATATCAGAAAGTGTGGGGAACAAACGGTCTAATGAGAGCAAGGAACTTAAAGTAATTGATATTAGTAAAGGAAAGCTATTAGAGAAATTAGTGGCACTAAAAGCTGACAAATCCCCTAGCGCTGATGGCCTACGTTATAGATTTTTAAAAGAGGTGACTGAAGAGATAGTAGACATTGGTTTTGATGTGGCAGAATTTCTTAGATTCCAGAATAGTACCCACGGATTGGAAGGTAGAAAATGTAACCTTGCTATTCAGGAATGGGGGAACAGAAAAACCAGGGAACTACAGGCCAATTCACCTGACCTTAGCAGTAGGGAAAATGTTAGAATCTACTATAAAGGACATGGTAACAGGGAACTTGAAAAATCACAAGGATTAGACAGTGTTAGCACTGTTTTATGAAAAGGAAATTGTGTTTTACAAATCTATTAGAGTTTTTTGAGGGTGCAACTAACAAATAGGTAAGGGAAAATAGCAGATGTAGCATAAAGGCAGATGTAGTATGTTCAGATTTCCAGAATGCATTCGATAAGGTACAACACAAGGGGTTGTTACACAAGGTTAAGGCTCGTGGGATTGGGGGTACTGCATTAGCATGGATGTAAGATCAGTTAACAGGCAGAAAACAGAGAATAGGAATAAATGGGCCCTTTTCAGGGTGATAGGGTGTAATTAGTGAAATGTTGCAAGGATCAATTCTGGGGCCTCAGTATCTGAACATACCACATCTGCTGTTCTCCCTTTCCTGAACAGCAAGGTCACATTTTCTACCTTCCAATCTATGGGTACTATTCTAGATCTAAGAAATTCTGCAACATCAAAACCAATGTCTACTATCTCTTCAGTCACCTCTTCGAAAAATTTATGATGTAGGCCATCAGCTTCAGGGGATTTGTCAGCTTTTAGTTCCACTAATTTCTCCAGTAGCTTTCCTTTACTAATATTAATTACTTTAAGTTTCTTACTCTCATTAGACCATTGGCTCCCCAAACTTTCTTATATGTTCTTTGTCTTCTACTATGAAGACAGACACACAGGTTTGGATTTGCCAATCTATACTGTGATGACCTGTGACCCAGAAGTAGCACAGCGAAGAAAATTTGTAATTTCTTTAAAAGGTCTGTGGAATCTGTAATTGCTTTAGAATGTTGAAAGGGACTTTTAAGAGTATGTATCAATTTTAAAGGTATCAGTTGTAATTTTCTTGAGCCATAAGAAATACTGGTCCATGTGGCCTGGCAACCCTTGACTTGGAAACAGTACCAACAAGGAGGAAGTTAAGAAAGTAGGCATGAGGCTGGCAGACACAAAAGAAAGCTACAAGCAGAGCAGCTGGAAGGTGAAGGCAGTCAGCGCACAGATGAAGACACAAAGAGACAGAAAGAGGAACACATCAAATTCTTATGTTGAGAAGAAGCAAATCACTCTCAGGAAGAGGTCAGTTTTTCTGTTTGACAGAAAAGGAGACAGGAGCTCTTGGAGGCAATGTGCAAGCTAGTTATAAAGGTAGGAGGGAACGGAGGTTGGGGAGCAGGATTTCTAGTTCCAGTAATTCTTATCTCTGAACACCCAAAAATAACTGAATGTACAGTGGTGCTATTATGTGATCAGGCACTGCAATGGAGGACAGGACTACTCAACAAGAAAGATTATGTCAGAGCAACATGGATGGAGGTGACAGAGCTACTCAATGCTGTTGAATTTCTGGACCAAATCTGAAAGTAGATAAGACAGATTTTTTTGGGCTACATGTGGTTACCAAGCCAAACAAACAGACATGTGATAATCTTAATCAACTGTTTTTCCTGTATCATTATAAATTTACAACAGTATTACACAGGAAAAATTCAGGAAATTTTGCTAACTGCTAATACTTGTAACTACACAGGCATAATCATTGTGTTTTCTTTCAGTGGGCCATATTGACATATTACAGTGCTGGCCAGGTTGGCCAGTAAGTAGGTTAACTGTCAAAACAGTAAGTTATTATAGTATCACAAGGTTCCTTATAACTGCATGTTCAAAAGTTTGCATAAGATATATATTTTCCTAGGTACTCTGTTGTATTTCATTTCACAATCCACTTTCTTTCATTTGTTCCCTTCACACCTGAAGAAAAAGCTGCACATTACAAGAGATAGTGCCTGCAGGAAGAGGCTTAACCATGTCAACTATGACTCCTTGTGAGAAAAGGACATGGAGTCAGTGGAGGGGTGAACAGAGGTTAAATTCAGATGCTGCTTGGCTTTTTAATTGCTTAACCATTCATTCTATCATATATAGGTTGGCATTGTAGCATTTCACAATTAACACACTGCAATCCCTTGCTATGTGCAACTTTTTTTCAAGTGGTATTCTACTGAGACTATTGTAAAATATTATGTTCTTTTGCAGATAAACCAGCAGGGGAGTAAGGCCAGCCAAGTTTCCAGCATCATCAACTTATACAATAGCAAACACCAACTTAGATATATACAGTGTGCGGGTATTCTATTTATTATTTGCAAGAGGGAGCATTTGTTGAAGCAGTGAGCATGAAAATATATATATATATATATATATATATTATATATTTACAGATAGTATGAGTGAGAAGGAAGAGATGTTGGTGGAATTGCAGAAGGAGCAACCTGTGCTCAGAGGTTTTGACCTCACGAGGCTTGCCTACAAATGTTCTTCGTAGCAGAATATAAAAATGTAGGAATTAGCATACATTCCACCCATATTCCAGGTATAAAACAAACACAAAGCACATCAATATATTTGGAGATTTACTGCACTTTTAAATTTGTGACGACAATGTGTTAAGTATCTAAGGCAGACATCTAAAATAGAAGTCCGCCAATGTGTAAATTACAGGCCTAAATGCTTATGAAAGGATCCCTTTTAAAAATATGTCAGCAATGAGTTGAGCCCAACGCCAGCCCTGCTCAAGATGGTTCAGTAACCCCACAGTGGCCAACAATAAGGCAACAAAAAAAAACCTTGCTTGAGGTACTTGGCTCGAAAGTAGGACCACTGCTCCTGCTTGTTCCCCTTCCAATTGCCTTTCCCCCACCAGCCCCCATCTCATTGCTCCATTGCACCCAATTACTTCACTCCTCTTACAACATATCTGAGAGCCACTGTGGCCAAAATAGCATGAAATAGCACAAAGTAAAGCCCAACAGATTACCGCTTTGACAGAGTTCTTACTTAACTGGGGGAATTTGGCGAGTGAGGGAAGGGATGCTGCTCTGGTCTTTTACAAAACAAGGACTCATCCAAGAGAATGAACTAGAGACAGCTAGACCTGAGAGCTGAAGTCAAAATTGCATCACAGGTTAACAAGGCTAGTAAAATAAACAAGCACTGGGCTTTACTTCTAGAGGGATAGAATTGAAAAGTAGGGAAGTAATGGACCTTGATGAGACCACTCTTATAGCACTGTGTGCAATTCTGGTTGGCATATTATAAGAATGATATAGAGGCATTTTAGAGTGTGTAGGTGGGAGGTCCTGTGGCACAGTTGAAAGCGTCCCTACCTCTGAGCCAGAAGCTCCAGGTTCAAGTCCCACCTTGATGGCCTAGATACAGAGAGAATGTTTGCTCTTGTGTGGAAGAGTATAACTAGAGGCCATCAATATAATGTAATCACCAGGGAATGCAGAAGAAACTTCCTTACCCAAAGAGTGGTGAGAATGTGGAAGTCTCGACCACAGGGAACGGTTGAAGTGAATAGCATAGATGTATTTAAGGGGATGCTGGCTGAGCATATGAGAGAAGGGAGCTGAAGGATACGATGATAGATTTAGATGAGGAAAGATGGGAGGATGTTTGAGTGCAGCATGAACACCAGCATGGACTGGTTGGCCAAATGATCTATTTCTGTGCCTTATATCCTATGTAAAATTAATAACTGTTTTGCTCATTAGGGGATGTAATGCAGGCTTCTAATTCAAATGAGGCCCAAGCCCAATTTCTGAAATACAACAAAACCAGGTCTTTTTATCTGTAACCTGACCTGCAAGACACAATTTTTTCCAGAATGCAGAGCTCTTAAACCTTCTATCCTTAAATGACATGCAGCTACATTCTAATTAACTTTGTATAGTGATTCTATTCTTGCAAAAGTGTGTCCTCTTCCATAAGTAGCAACACAGAAGATTTACCAACGTATTTTTATGTGTCCATCTTCCTGAATCAACATTTTCCATTAGAAGTTCTGATGCTCACATTTAGAATGAAAATTGCCTATGTAAACTTATGCTAATTACACTGAGTGGTGGCAAAATCATACCTTAGTTATGCATCTACCAGCTCTTCAATCTTGAAATGCATATGCTGCAATCAATTGTACGCCTGCTTCAAAAATTGCCAAATTGTTATATGAAAATAAATAACAATGTATGAATTTAAAATAAGATTTGCATTACATCTCCATTTACTGGTCCAATTATTTCCTGCCCTATAACCCCCTTTCACCTGAAGATTTCACTCTGTGTGCAAAATCATGGGAGATCAACTAGTAATATTAGAATTTGTTGGTGGGATGTATACTTCATTGAAAACTAGGGTTTAAACCAGGCTTGTCCAATCTTTTCACATGGGGAAGCACATTTCAATTTTTCTCACACTTGGCGGGGTGGGGGGCTGATGAGCAAATTTCAGATGGATAGGGTTTGGCATATCAAACATGAATTTTAAAAACAAAATCTGATGTATGAAAAGAAACAACTTGCTGAGCAAAAAATAGTCACAACAATAAGTTGATTATTGATTTTTTTAAAATTAAGATGATCAATCCAGTGTGAAAGAGTGGGAATGTGTGTGTCCAGCTCACCCCTAGTCTCAGGGTGCTCACTTACTCACCCTTAGCCACTGTGATAGCGGGTGAGAGTGCCTTTCGGAGTGTGGAGATGAGGGTGAATGAGAACCCTGAGACTGGTAGTGAGCCAAACACACACACCCCTCCCTCTCACCGCACCCTCCTCCCTCTCTCACAGGCGTGTTGACTCTCTCTCTCTCTCACACGCACTGCTCACTCTGTCACGCGCGCATTCACTCTCCCACAGGTGCACTCAATCTCTCATGTGCACGCTCACTCTCACGCATGCACTTACTCTCTTTCACGCATGTGCTCACTCTCCCACACGAGCGCTCACCCCCTCTCTCACACGCGTGCTCACTCTCTCACATGCACGCAAATCCTCTCACACGTGCGCTCATCCTCTCTCTCACATGCGCGCTCACCCTCTCTCTCACATGTGCGCTCATCCTCTCTCTCACATGCGCGCTCACCCTCTCTCTCACATGTGCGCTCACCCTCTCTCTCACACGCGCGCTCACCCTCTCTCTCAGACGCGCGCGCTCACCCTCTCTCTCACACGTGCGCTCATCCTCTCTCTCACACGCGGGCTCACCCTCTCTCTCACACGCGCGCTCACCCTCTCTCTCACATGCGCGGTCACTCTCTCACAAGCGCATTCACCCTCTCTCTCACACGCACGCTCACCCTCACTCTCGCCCACATGCGCGCACCCTCACTCTTGTCCACATGCACGCTCCCTCTCTCTCGCACACACGTATACATACTCACTCCCTTGTGCGCGCACTCACCCTCTCATGCACGCACTCACCCTCTCTCTCGTGCGCGCACTCACCCTCTCTCTCGCGCACTCATCCTCTCTCTCGTGCGCGCACTCACCCTCCCTCTCTCGTGCGCGCACTCACCCTCCCTCTCTCGTGCGCGCACTCACCCTCCCTCTCTAGCGCACATTCACCCTCTCTCTCATGCACACTCACCGTCTCTGTCTCTCACACTTATCCCCTCTCTCTCTTGCACTCACCTCTCTCTCTCACACACATTCACCCTCTCACTCACATACACATTCGCTCTCTCACTCAGACACACACACATTCGCCCTCTCTCTGACACACACACATTCGCCCTCTCTCTCAGACACACACACATTCGCCCTCTCTCTCAGACACACACACATTCGCCCTCTCTCTCAGACACACACACATTCGCCCTCTCTCTCAGACACACACACATTCGCTCTCTCACTCAGACACACACACATTCGCCCTCTCACTCAGACACACACACATTCGCCCTCTCACTGAGACACACACACATTCGCCCTCTCACTCAGACACACACACATTCGCCCTCTCACTCAGACACACACACATTCGCCCTCTCTCTCAGACACACACACATTCGCCCTCTCTCTCAGACACACACACATTCATACCCTCTCTCTCAGACACCAACCTCATGCACCCACCCAGCCTCACCCACTGGCACTCACTCACTCACCCACCCTCACACTCATTTACTTACCCAACCACCCTCACACTCACTTACTTACCATCACTCGCCAAATCGGCTTCGGGGGCAAGGGAGGTGTGATGAGAGCAGAGGAGAGGCCTGGAATGAGGCCTGAGGCCTAGCGGCACCCTGCCGAGGTAAGTGCTGAGAGCCAGTTGAATGCGGGGAGAAACCGGAGGAATGCAGGAGGAACTGAGGGAACATGCCCAGAGCCAGGGAAACGTGGCTGGAGCAGTGCCAAAGCATTGAAAGCTTGGGTGAAAGCATTGTGAGCGGAGGTCCTGCATGCTCAAGAGTGCTGGTGTTTGCTGTTCCTCCAATCACAGCCTGTTTCTCTTCCATGTTTGTTGCTGATAGGTTCAATAGTGAGCCTATTAGCAGCAAACGTAGGAGAGAAACAGGCTGTGTTTGAGGGAGCAGTCCCATGCAGAAATCTTCAAACTCACTGCCCGTGTGGGAAAATGTGACGTTATGCACTTTGGCAGGAAGAATAGAAGAGCTGAATATTATTTAAATGGAGAAATACTGCAGAAGCCTGCAGCACAGAAGGATTTGGGAGTCCTCGTGCATGAATCACAAAAAGCTAACAAGGAAGGCAAATGGAATGTTGGCCTTTATTTCAAAGGGAATGGAGTGTACCAAAGGTTAGTCTTGCTAAAACTATACAAGGCACTAGTTAGACCACACCTACAATACTTATCTAAGGAAAAGTGTATTGGCATTAGAGACAGTCCAGAGGAGATTCACTAGGTTGATCCCAGGAGGGATTTTCTTATGAGGAGAGGTTGAGTAGGTTGGGCCTGTACTCATTGGAGTATAGAAGAATGAGAGGCAACCTTATTGAAATATATAAGATTCTTAGAGGGACTTGACAGTGTAGAATTGAGAGGCTATTTTCCCTTGTGGGAGAGTCAAGGACTAGAAGGCATAATCTCAGAGTAAGGGGACACCCACTTAAGACAGAGATGAGGAGGAATTTCTTCTCTCAGAGGGAAGTTAATCTGTGGAACCTGTGGATCTGGGTCGTTAAGTATATTCAAGGCTGAGAGAGGCAGATTTTTAATCAGTAAGGGAATCAATGGTTATGGGGAAAAGGCAGGAAAGTGGAGTTGAGGATTATCAGATCAACCATGATCTCATTCAATGGCAGAGCAGACTTGATGGGCTGAATGGCCTAGTTCTGCTCCCTACATCTTATGGTCCTATTGGTATTTTCAACAAACGCTTCAGGGGCCTCATGGTGGGGCTTCGTGGTCCGCAGGCTGAGTGTTGGACAAACCTGATTTAAGAATTTGCTAACACTATTTCTAACACTTGCCTATTGCATTTCCCAGTAATGCCTTGGATGATGCTCCAAAGAAAATTCAATGTTAGTTGGAGATAAGGGAGCAACGAGCTGATAGAAAGGAACGGGACTAATGAGGTCACACTGGAAACAAGGAGGAGAGAAGTACCAGTGATTTGGGGAAAGGATAGAAAGGAAAAGGCTGCAAACCACATTTTTCTTGCAGTTTCCACTAAAAAATGCATTCTGGAGCAATTGGCACCTGCTTCTCCACCACACCATACTGCCTGGCCATTTTAAAAAAAATTATTCATTCATGAGTTGTAGGTGTCGCTTGCTAGGACAGCATTTATTGCCCATCCCTTGAGAAGGTGATGGTGAGCCTTCTTCTTGAACTGCTGCAGTCCATGTGGTGTAGGTACACCCACAATGGTACTAGGAAGGGAGCTCCAGGATTATGACTCAGCGACAGTGAAGATACAGCTCTCTAGTTCCAAGTCAGGATGGTGGGTGGCTTGGAGGGGAACTTGCAGGTGCTGATGTTCCCATGCATCTGCTGCCTTTGTCATGGGTTTGGAAGATGCTGTCGAAGGAGCCTTGGCGAGTTCCTGCAGCGCATCTTGTAGATTGTACACACTGCTGCTACTGTGCATCAGTGGTGGAGGGGGTGAATGCTTAAGATGGTGGATGGGGTGGGTGTCAATCAAACAGGCTGCTTTGTCTTGGATAGTGTTGAGCTTCTTGAGTGTTTTTGGAGCTGCATTGATCCAGGGAAGTGGAGGGTATTTCATCACAGTAAAAATAAAATAGACAAAGAGAGAAGCAAAATGGGTTCGGGGCAAGAGAGAGAGAGAAGAAAACAGCAAACTTGTCAATCTTGTGTCCTCACTTTGCATAGTATATATTCTGCACTGTTTTATTGAGTTTCTATTGACAAGTTTTGTCTAATGCAGGACACTGCAATACAACTCATCCATCACCCCTTCCTTACAGAATCCCACTAGTTAATATGAAAAAAACCTTGAAGTAATTTGCTCTAATCTGCCAATCCACCCTTAATTCTCAGGCTTGTTCTTTCCTCTTTTAACTTATCTCACAGTTACCTATTGGTTCTATGCTCTTACCGTTCTTGGTGGAGCTGTTTGGGCTGTTTAAATTGAAAATTCTGGTACAAGTGAATCTTTCTGACTGCCTCACTCACTTACTGGATTACTCTCCATTATAACTTGGCTCATATGCGCAATACTCATTTGTGCAGATGTTGAGTTTGTGGAAAATCCAGCCCATGAACATAAACTGCATTTGGTCTTCTAATTTCATGTGATATATTTACTCAAGTAAAATACCAGCAAAAACATTAACCTCTATGTCCTTATGGTTCTAAAATCATTGGCAGAACTCCCAGTACCACTGACATACTCACTTTGTAATTTATTTTCCTGTAACAAGATCTCAAAATCTCCCTTCCATACTTTTCCAGTATTGGGTACCTATATCACATGAACATGCTGACATATTTCCTACATCTCTGACATTTAACATGCAATATTATGTTAATTTTCAGTGGCATGTGCTATATATTGTACAAACATTATAGCCCCCACCACTTAAAGCAGGCACATTGATCTTAATACTTATTACTGCTATGCAATTTTGATGGATTATACTTCAGAGGATTCCATTTAAATCCCTTTAATTTCCCTTGCTACTGCCTTTACCTGAACTATCCTTTACTAATCAGGTAGGTGGGAGTTGTAAATTATCACACTTTCATATCTGTCTCGGGCTGAATATACATGTAATGTTTTACATGTTTTTTTACGCTGTCAGAATGAGGCAAAAAACCATGAACTCCTCACTTGTACTTCCAGGCTGATGATTTTGGCCAAGATTACTTAACCTTGCTTCAATCTCTTCAGATGAATTTTCCATATAATCCCATAACCAAGGAGTATATTAGATAACTGCGATAAAAACAGAAAATGCTGGAAAAACTCGGCAGGTCTGGCAGCATCTGTGGAAAGAGAAATGGGGTTCATGTTTTGCATCCGTATGAGCAAAATAGAAGGTGAGGGATAGATTGGGGGTCAGGAGAGATAAGTGACAAAGATGTCATGGGCACAAGACAAAGGGAGTGGTAATAGTGTTCAAGACTAAAGCAGGTGTTAATGGTGGCATAAATTTCAGATAGCAGGATGTGTTAATAGCAAAACAAGGATCAGCATTTTCTGAAAGCCAAACATGAGAACAAGATTCAAACTGGCATTTTGGGGCGGGGAGGAGGGGAGGTGGCATGGAAAAAAAATCAAACTGGAGGACATAATTCATGGTCTGAAGTTGTTGAATTCAGTGTTAAGTACAGAAAGCTGTAAAGTGCCTAATTAGAAGATGTGGTGCTGGTCCTGCAGTTTGCATTGTGCTTCACTGGAAGATTGTAGCAGGTCGAGGACAGAAAGGTGAGCAGGAGAGGAAGCATATTTGGGGCCTTGGATGGTGAGAAGGGAGGAGGTAAAAGGACAGGTGAAGGTGCTGTGACAAGGGGATGAGGTGTTGGGGATGATAGAGGAGTGGATCAGGGTGTCATGGAAGGAATGGTCCCTTCAGAAGACACAGGGGAGGTGAGAGGAAGATGTGTTTGGTGGTGGTATCATGCTGGAGTGATTTTTTCTTTTATATTAGATAACTGCACCTTAACAAGGTGTGAACCACACACTGGACACCTATTCCTGCGCGCAAAAGTTGTCTGGTTTATCGAAGTGTAAGCAGCTATTTTGTAATTGACAATATTGGTAATAGCAAGTTATTTTCCTGGATTATATAATTGCCCAATTTAAATGTGGGCTATTTAATCATGGGGACTGTGCATAGATTTAGCTATTTCCTACTGATCCATGGCTTGCCCACCAGCTCTACATATCTCTTACTATTATAACAAATATAAATGAAACTTGCTCCCAAATTATATTCAATTTAGAACTTCAGTAATACTTACCTTGAAGGCATTTTTGTAGCCAAAGAAAACACCTTGAAGCCTCTCTGCAATGTCAATTTGTTAGAGATTTTTTTTATTTGTTCATGGGATGTGGCCGTCGCTGGCTAGGCCAGCATTTATTACCCATCCCTAATTGCCCTTGTTCAGAGGGCATTTAAGAGTCAGCCACATTGCTCTGGGTCTGGAGTCACATGTAGGCCAGATTTCCTTCTCTAAAGTAAACCAGTCACATGTAGGCCAGATTTCCTTCCCTAAAGTAAACCAGTTTTTATGACAATCGGCAATGGCTTCATGGTCATTATCATCAGACTTTTAATTCCAGATTTTTATTGGATTCAAATTTCACCACCTACCATGGTGGGATTCAAACCCAGATCCTCAGAGCATTACCCTGGGGCTCTGCAATACTAGTCCAGCGAGAATACTACCATGCCACCACCTATATTTCCAAGGTGCAAGGTTACCACAGACAAATATTGAGGTACGGCTTTCAGGGGAGCCAGTTAGTTGTTAGTTCAGTTGGCTCGAACATGGTGCTTAATAACATCAAAAGTACGGGTTTAGTTTCTGTAACAGCTGAGGTGGTACTTGGGGCCTGTCTCTTTTCCTTGCCCCATTGTGAGATCATGGCAAGAGATGTGTGGAGAGTCATGATGAGCAACCTTTGGACACCAAGGATACTATACAAAGAAAGAAGGTTTTCAATCACATTGCTCAATGAGAATGAGCAAGAGTTATCACAGGCATGAGCCTATCCTTACAAAGAGCCATTAATAGAAAGGCAAAATACTGCAGATACTGGAAACCCGAAATATAAACAGAAAATACTGGAAATACTTGGTAGGTCAGGCAGCATCTGACCAATGGTGACCAAACTGATACATTAACATTATTTCTCTCTTCATCTATGCTGTCTGACCTGAGTGTTTCCAGTATTTTATGCTCATGTACCAAAGAACCATTATTCTATAAACTGAACCAACTTAATGTCCACCCAGGATTTATTTTCGTACCATTGATGCAGAGCCCTTTCAGTTAAACACTGAATCATCCAATCAGCCAATAGTGTTGGTAAAATGTGATACAAACAAAATGGCCTCATGTTTACCAATGACCAAAGAAATTGTTTAAAAACATCACTAAGTTGAAACATTAAAGATTAATTTTGGGTGACTTCAACGTTTGAAAGGTTATGTAATCATTATGGCTCTGATTTTAATTCAGGGCGAAATTGGGAGAGCAGCAAACCTGCTCCTGACATCACAAGCTTGAGGCCTGGGCAATTTTAATGTTTCATGGCTATCCACCTGTTTATGTTGAGAAACAGAGAGTCTTCCCATTTTCTTCACACAATCTCCAGCTGGCTGCTCAAGGCCTATTTAAAGCAAGTATGCATTTCTTAAAATGAGGTTGCATTGCATGCTTTCAATTTTTTTCTATCATATTTCTACAATGAGGGGAATTTCAGAAATGGATCAGAGGTCTCCTCCAGCTTTTTATATGCCTCCCTGGAGATCCTGATGGAGGTAGTCAGAGCACATAAGAAAATATTGTTTCCCAGCACCTGCAAGGGCATGCCCAAGATAACTGTCCAACAGTCTGAACAGAGAGGTATCATGATATCTGTGCAGCAGAATCTTCCCAAGGACCTCGGTTCAATGTAAAAAATGGTTCCGTGTAGGGAGAGGCTCAAGTACCTAACAAGAACAAGTGTAAATACAGCTCTTCATCTCTCCAGATCTCTCAATGCCTGCCAGCATTCTTTCACCCCTCACCTTGCACTCCCAACAATTAACTCTCCTCCATTAAATTCTTCAGCATGTGAACACAAGAGCACTTCTTTCTCATTCTAAACACACTCACCTATTCCTTTGCTCTTTTCATACCTGACACTGATAGCATTTGTTCTCAGACCCTAACACTTGCAGAATCAGCAACTTCTCTCAGAACTCCTCTCTCACTTCATATTTTAGATACGTGCCTTGCTGTTCATTATCTCCTCATCCTGATGCCATCTTGCTTCTTCTACAGGTTCCAGATCATGTGCCAAATGAACAAGCCCTACAAATCTGTATTTTCCTTTCAAAAGCACACCCTAACTCCTGCCTTCTATTTCTGCAGGACAAAGCAAAAAATAATGATAGAGACAGGAACAAAGCCTAGGGAGAAGCATCTGACCTCATAGACCTCAGCTAAACAGAGCACAAAGTCCTGAAAATTGGTAGCCCTGATAAAGCCATAAGCCTCAGTAAGGAGAGGCTAGCAGTTTATCTGAGCATATGTCTGTATATTACGTGTAACTTTTCAATCACTTCAGCAAATATTCAGAAAGCATTGCAGCATCAAGCTTAATTCTGGTGGTCTAAAATGGGCTGCCAAGTTACTAGAAGCCACTTTGTCCTTCTGGCATTGACTAATCTCACATTGCATGAGTTGATACTTGAGTGAAAAATGAGTTCAAGGGAATTATTTATTATTATGGCATAAATTCATTACCTTTATCACATTTGCCACATTGCTCTACTGTTTGATTTTATAGCAGCTTCTGAATCTGCATTGCCAATATGACATTGGTACACAAGTTGGCTGAACGTATTCAATGTTCTTCAGTGATGGATTGAGGGAATGGTGAAGGATGTGAAAAGGACCGTTAATACAAAGGGTTTTTTCTTACTTGTCTGGACAGGGAAATGACTGGTCACTGGAAGAGTTCTGCAATTAACTTATCCTTCACATCTCTTGCCACAAGATGTTGAGGTGGCCTTCCTTCATTCACTGCTTCCTATGATCTTCCATGTCTGATGAGAACTGCTGACGCTGCACATTCTTCAAATGTATGACAAGGCTGTGTAGGATGCAACATATAATTATGATGCAGGAGGCTCTTTGTAAAGCATATTGTAGGGAGCACCCTGACAAAGCAATGAACCTAAATCTTTTTTTGACATGCTTTATGATGTTCTCAATTATGATTCTAGTGGTCCAATATCTTTGATCATGTCTGTTGTTTAGGTGTGGAGTGTCATGAACCAAATGTGTAGCAGGGGTCATCACTTATTTGTCAGCAGCCACTTGTCACATTCTTGGCAAGGTCAAGTATTAAGGTGGTGGCTAAATTTTGTTCGATAAAAATATTCAGAGCTGCCTGGATACTGTATACATATTTGTATTATTCTATTTGTAATCAGAGACAAGCTATGTATTAATTACATGGTAGCTTTTCCTATTCGTGGAAATGGCTTGCTGGTATTCCAGTGCCCTAGTGCCACATATGTGATATATCACCACAGGCGTAAGGGAAAACAGTCACCATTGCAAATCCAGAATTACATTGGAAAACTCAGCAGGTCTGGCAGCATCGGCGGAGAAGAAAAGAGTTGACGTTTCGAGTCCTCTTGACCCTTCAGCAGAACTGTTCTGCTGAAGGGTCATGAGGACTCAAAATGTCAACTCTTTTCTTCTCCACCGATGCTGCCAGACCTGCTGAGTTTTTCCAGGTAATTCTGTTTTTGTTTTGGATTTCCAGCATCCGCAGTTTTTTGTTTTTATTTTTTTGTTTTTACCATTGCAAATTCCCAAGCTTCCTTGTGTTGACTACTGATGCCAGTGGGGAAAAAAAGATTTCCCATTTGTTAGCCATGGGATGCATACATTTTTTATTATATAAATGGATATGTTCGTTTGGTAGTTATGCGTGAGACTTAGCTGTTTATGTAACTTCCATTTCCCTTCAGATCTTATTATGTAACAATGTACAACATCTCAATTTCTGATTGTCTATCAAAGTGTGAATACAGGCTTTAAGCTTTACTCCATGCCACCGGCTAAATATTTTTTGGTACATTTCAAATCAGGTTGTATCCATTATCATGTTATAGCATTCAGCTATTTTTTAATTAGAAAAAATTTGAAAAAGAGAGTTCATTTTAGATGTTGTATTTTAAAGCATAGTGTACTCACTATATCTATTGTGTATTCACCTCAGCTTTACCAGTCTACCTGTTGCAGATGATTCTGTCCATGACAGTATTGATCAGAGTGACCACCACACCGTCCTTGTGGAGCTGATGTTCCATATTCACACTGATTGTGTGGTGTGGATAGATTCATAATGAATCTAGCAGCTCAAAGCTCACCATGTGTCGTAGGCCATCAGCAGCAGCCGCATTGTATTCCAACCTAATCTGTGGTCTCATGGCCCAGCATATCCTAAACGCTACAATTTCCGTCAAGCCAGGACACCTACCCTGGTTCAAAGAGGAATGCAGGAGAACATGCCAGAAGCAGCATCATGCATACCTAAAAATGAGGTGCTCACCTGGTAAAGCGCAGGACTACAAACAGCAGAAGCAGAAAGATAAGGGATCCCACAACCTATTGATCAGATCAATGTTCTGCAATCCTACCACATCTAACCATGGATAGAAGTGGACAATTAAGCAATTAACGGGGAGTGGATCCATGAACATCCTTGTTCTCAATTATGGGGAAGCTCAGTACATCATTGCAAAAGACAAGGACAAAGAATTTGCAACAATATTCAGCCAGAAATGCCAAGCGCATGATTCATCTTGACCTCCTCCTGAGATTCCCAGCAGCACTGATGCCAGTCTTTAGTCAATTCTCTTCACTCCACATGAAATCAAGAAAAGGTTGAGAACACTAGATAACATCCCATCTGTAGACTTGTGCTTCAGAAGTAGTTACTTCACTGGCCAAGCTGCTCCTGTTCAACAATGACACTGACAAGTGAAAAAACTACCCAAGTATGTCTTATCCACAAGAAGCAGGACGTATCCAAACCAACCAATTAATGCCACATCAGTCTACTCTCAATTATTAGTGAAGTGATGGAAGGTGCCATCAACAGTGCTCATCAAGCACTTATTCACTAATAACCTGTTCATCAATTCTCAATTTGGGTTCCACCACAACCACTCAGCGCCAGACCTCATTACAGCCTTTGTTCAAACTTTGACAAAAGAGCTGAATTCCAGAGATGAAGTGCAAGTGTTGTGCAATTGTGTTGTAGTAGAGATGAGATTGAGTGCCCTTGTCATCAAGAAACTTCAGTAAAGTTGAAGTCAATGTGAAACAGGGGGATAAAGCTCCACTGATTGGAGTCATACATAGCACACATAGCACAAACAAAGATAGTTGTGTTTATTGGAGGCCAATCGCCTTAGCCCCAGGTCATCCCTGCAGGAGCTTCTCTACA
The DNA here is from genome assembly GCF_017639515.1 of Carcharodon carcharias. Lineage (NCBI taxonomy): Eukaryota > Metazoa > Chordata > Chondrichthyes > Lamniformes > Lamnidae > Carcharodon > Carcharodon carcharias. Next base: position 82,184,363 of record NC_054478.1, on the reverse strand, counting down.
TAGTATCCCAGGCCCAACTATCTTCAGCTGCTTCATCAAAGGCCTTTCCTCCATCACAAGGTCAGAAGCATAGATGTTTGCTGATGACTTCACATTGTTTAGTTTCATTCATAATTCCTCAAGTGCTGAAGCAGTCCATGCCAGCATGCAGCAACACTTGGACAACATTCAGGCTTGCGTTTATACATTACAAATAATATTTGCATCACATGAGTGCCAGGCAATCACCACTAGAAACAAGAGAAACTAACCATTTCCTCTTGACCATTCAATGGCATTATCATCACTGAATCCCCCACCATCCACATCCTGGGGGGGTACCATTAACCAGAAACTGAACTAATTCAGCTACATATATACTGTGGCCGCCAAGAGCAGGTCAGAGACTGGGAATTTTACAGTAAGTAACTCATCTCCTGACTCCCAAAAGTCTGTCCACTATGCACAAGTCAATAGTGTGATGGAATACTCTCCATTTGCCTGGATGAGTGCAGCTCCAACAACACTTAAGAAACTTGACACCATCCAGGACAAAACAACCTGTTTGGCACCCCATCTAGCACCTTAAACATCTAACATCTAGCACCTTAAACATTCACTCCCTCCACCACTGGGGTCCCATGGCAGCAGTGTGCATCATCTGCAATATGCACTGCAGCAATTCATCAAGGCTCCTTCAAAGCAGCTTCTAAACCTGCAACCTCAACCACCAAGAACAAAAAGGACCAGCAGCTGCAAGTTCCCCTCCAAGACACACACAGTCCTGACTTGGAATAGATTGTAGTTTCTTCTTGCTCACAATATTGGGGATAACGTACTAGTATGGATTGAGGATTGGTTAACACTCAGAAGACAGAGTCGGCATGAATGGGTCTTTTTCAGGTTGGAAAGACGTAACCAGTGGAGTGCCACAAGGATCAGTCTTAGGGCCTCAATTATTTACCATCTATATTAATGACTTGGAGGAGGGGGCAGAGTGTAATGTATCCGAATTTGCTGATGATACAAAAATAGATGGGAGGGCATAAGGAATCTGCAAGGGGATATTGATAGATTGAGTGAGTGGGCAAAAACCTGGCAGGTGGAGTTTAATGTAGGAAAGTGTGAGATTATGCACTTTGGTAGGAAGAATCAAAAGTCAGACTATTATTTAAATGGAGACTCCAAGAGTGCAGCACAGAGGGACCTGGGTGTTCTTGCACATGCAGGTGCAGCAATTAATTGAGAAGGCAAATGGAATTTTGGCCAGTATTGCTAGAGATTGGAGTTTAAAAATAGGTAAGTCTTCTTACAACCATACAAGGTATTGGTGAGGCCGCACCTGGAGTACTGTGCACAGTTTTGGTCCCCATATTTAAGGAAGGATATACTGGCATTGGAGGCAGTTCAAAAGAGATTCACTAGGCTGATTCCTAGGATGAAGAGATTGATTTATCAAGAACAGCTAAACAGGTTAAGCCTTTATTTATTAGAGTTTAGAAGAATGAGGGTTGATCTTATCGAAACGTACAAGATTCTGAGGAGGCATGACAGGTTAGTGTTGAGAAGATGTTTCCACTAGCGGGGAATCTCAAACTAGGGGACATAATTACAGAATAAGGGGACACTCATTTAAAAGTGAGATGCAAAGGAATTTCTTCTCTCAGAGGGTAGTGAATGTCTGGAATTCTCTACCCCAGAGAGTTGTGGAGGCTAGATCACTGAAAGTATTTAAAGAGGTGGTAGATAGAGTTTTGAAATATCGGGGAGTTGAAGGTTGTGAGGAGCTGGCACGAAAAAGGAGTTGAGGCCTTGGGCAGATTAGCCATAATCTTATTGAATGGTGGGGCAAGCTTGAAGGGCCAAATGGTTTACTCCTGCACCTATTAATTATGTTCTTTTGATCACTGCCTTTGGGTCAAAATCCTGGAACTCCCTTCGTAACAGCACTGTAAGTACCTTCACTACATGGTCTGCAGTGGTTCAAGAATTGCAACTCATTAGCACCTTCTCAAGATTAATTAGGCAAGAGCAATAAAGTCTTGCTTGTGAAGCCCATATCCCAAGAATTATTTTTTTTAAAATGCGTTAAAAAAATACTCTAAGATTATTATACAGTTGAGATAATAAGCTTAAGACGCTAGTTTTGATGTTTCTCCGTAAAAAAACAATTTGATAACTAGGCTTCATAATCATTAATCTCCTCAAACTGGATTGCATATACAAGCTGCTGGGCCTAGGCACTTGTCAGGCGTCTGACAGGCCTTCCTTTTCTGGCTGTGAACAGTGGGATATAAAACGTAGTGTCACTGGCGCACACATATCAGCAGTGAAGGCTGTAATGAGATTGGAATGCAATCAGAAATCTTTTTAAGTCAAGCTGGATGACTCACCCATGTGAGAAAGCATAGCATATTCACTATGTTGTATTATTACACTAAAAGGAGTTGTACTGACTGAAAGAACTGAATCTGATTGTGACTGCTGCTCTGTATGTTCATTCTTCTTGGAATAAAGCACTTTAAAGATTTGTATCGGACCTCGTCTAACCAAGTGACTGTGGCATCTGCTTTTGAAGAGTGAAGGAGCACCCATTGAAAGATGTAAATATCCAGTTCAGATCACAAGGGGATAAAATTATACTACATGCAAATAGATATTGGACTATATAGGGCAACTCCTACAAAATAAAGACATTCACATTCTTCATTAGAATGACTACTGCCTCTAAACCCAAACAGGTAAAATGAGACAGAGAAAAGAAGCACGGAGAGCAAGGCAGGGTACACAAAGAGGAAGGGAGCAAGGAAAGTGAAGGGTGTGGGGCAACAAAAGTGAGAGGGGTGGGAGTGAATAGATGGAAGGGAGAGAGGAGGGGGAAGGGAGAGAGGAGGGGGAAGGGAGAGAGGAGGGGGAAGGGAGAGAGGAGGGGGAGGAGATGGGGAAGAGAGAGGGGGAGGAGATGGGGAAGAGAGAGGGGGAGGAGGGGAGGGGTAACGGGGGGGAGGCAGAGTGGGGGGGCAAAGGTGGGGGGGAGAGGGAGGGGCAACGGGGGGAGGGAGAGGTGGAGTGGGGGGGGCGAAGGTGGGGGAGAGAGGGAGGGGCGAAGGTGGGGGGGAGAGGGAGGGGCGAAGGTGGGGGGGAGAGGGAGGGGCGAAGGTGGGGGGGAGAGGGAGGGGCGAAGGTGGGGGGGAGAGGGAGGGGCGAAGGTGGGGGGGGAGAGGGAGGGGCGAAGGTGGGGGGGAGAGGGAGGGGCGAAGGTGGGGGGGGAGAGGGAGGGGCGAAGGTGGGGGGGAGAGGGAGGGGCGAAGGTGGGGGGGAGAGGGAGGGGCGAAGGTGGGGGGGAGAGGGAGGGGCGAAGGTGGGGGGAGAGGGAGGGGCGAAGGTGGGGGGGAGAGGGAGGGGCGAAGGTGGGGGGGAGAGGGAGGGGCGAAGGTGGGGGGGAGAGGGAGGGGCGAAGGTGGGGGGGTAGAGGGAGGGGCAAAGGTGGGGGGGAGAGGGAGGGGCGAAGGTGGGGGGGAGAGGGAGGGGCGAAGGTGGGGGGGAGAGGGAGGGGCGAAGGTGGGGGGGAGAGGGAGGGGCGAAGGTGGGGGGGAGAGGGAGGAGGGGGAGGGGCAGGGGAGGGGGAGGGGCAGGGGACGGGGGAGAATGGGAAGGGGAGGGGGGAAGGGGAGGGGAAAGGGGAGGGGAGGAGAATGGGGAAGTGGGGAGGGGAAAGGGGAAGTGGGGAGGGGAGGGGCGACGGGGAGGAGGGGAGGGGTGACGAGGGGGAGGGAGGGGCGACGGGGGGGAGGGAGGGGCGACGGGGGGGAGGGAGGGGCGACGGGGGGGAGGGAGGGGCGACAGGGGGGAGGGAGGGGCGACAGGGGGGAGGGGAGGGGGAGGCGAAGGTGGGGGGCGAAGGTGGGGGGGAGAGGGAGGGGCGAAGGTGGGAGGAGGGGCGACGGGGGGAGGGAGAGGCGGAGTGGGGGGCGAAGGTGGGGGGGAGAGGGAGGGGCGAAGGTGGGGGGGAGGGGAGGGGCGACGGGGAGGGGAGGTGCGACGGGGAGCGAAGGTGGGGGGGGGGAGTGGGAGGGGCGAAGGTAGGGGGGAGAGGGAGGGGCGAAGGTAGGGGGGAGAGGGAGGGGCGAAGGTAGGGGGGAGAGGGAGGGGCGAAGGTAGGGGGGAGAGGGAGGGGCGAAGGTAGGGGGAAAGGGAGGGGCGAAGGAGTGAGGGAAGGGGGGAAGGAAGGGGGGAAGGAAGGGGGGAGGGAAGGGGGGAAGGAAGGGGGAAGGAAGGGGGAAGGAAGGGGGGAAGGAAGGGGGAAGGGAAGGGGGAGGGGGAAGGGAGGGAAGGGGGTAGGGGGAATGGAGGGGCAGAGGGGGAAGGGAGGGGCGGAGGGGGAGGGTGGAGGGAGGAGGGGGAGGAGGGGGTGGGGGAAGGGGGAGGGGAGGAGGGGGTGGGAGGGGGAAGGGAGGAGGGGGAGGGAGGAAGGGAGGAGGGATGGAGGAAGGAGGAAGGGGGGGGAGGGAGGAAGGGGGAGGGAGGGAGGGAGGGCCGAAGGGGGGGAAGGGAGGGGGGAAAGGGGGGTGGGGGGGGAAGGGAGGGGGGAAAGGGGGGTGGGGGGCCGGGGCGCGGGGGGAAGGGGCGCGGGGGGGAAGGGGCAAAGGGGGCGGGGCAAAGGGGGGGCGAAGCAGGGTGGGGGGCGGGGGGAAGGGGCGGTGGGGGGAAGGGGCGCGGCGAAGGGCAAGGGGGGGAGGAGGGGAAGGGGAGGAAGGGGGAGAATGGGGGGGAGAATGGGGGAGGGGAGGGGGGAGAATGGGGGAGGGGAGGGGGGAGAATGGGGGAGGGGAGGGGGGAGAATGGGGGAGGGGAGGGGGGAGAATGGGGGAGGGGAGAATGGGGGAGGGGAGAATGGGGGAGGGGAAGGGGGAGAATGGGGGAAGGGAAGGGGGGAGAATGGGGGAGGGGAGGGGGGAGAATGGGGGAGGGGAGGGGAGGGGGAGAATGGGGGAGGGGAGGGGAGGGGGAGAATGGGGGAGGGGAGGGGAGGGGGAGAATGGGGGAGGGGAGGGGAGGGGGAGAATGGGGGAGGGGAGGGGAGGGGGAGAATGGGGGAGGGGAGGGGGAGAATGGGGGAGGGGAGGGGGAGAATGGGGGAGGGGAGGGGGAGAATGGGGGAGGGGAGGGGGAGAATGGGGGAGGGGAGGGGGAGAATGGGGGAGGGGAGGGGGCAGAATGGGAGAGGAGGGGGGAGAATGGGGGAGGGGGGAGAATGGGGGAGGGGGGAGAATGGGGGAGGGGGGAGAATGGGGGAGGGGGGAGAATGGGGGAGGGGAGGGGAGAATGGGGGAGGGGAGGGGAGAATGGGGGAGGGGAGGGGAGAATGGGGGAGGGGAGGGGAGGGGGAGAATGGGGGAGGGGAGGGGAGGGGGAGAATGGGGGAGGGGAAGGGGGAGAATGGGGGAGGGGAGAATGGGGGGGGGAGAATGGGGGGGAGGGGGGGGAGAATGGGGGGGGGGGAGGAGAATGGGGGGGGAGGGGGGGAGAATGGGGGGGGAGGGGGGGAGAATGGGGGGGAAATGGGGGGGGAAATGGGGGGGAGGGGAGGGGGGGGAAATGGGGGGGAGGGGAGGGGGGGGAAATGGGGGGGAGGGGAGGGGGGGGAAATGGGGGGGGAGGGGAGGGGGGGGAAATGGGGGGGAAATGGGAGTGGGGGAAATGGGGGGGAGGGGGGGAAATGGGAGGGAGGGGGGAAAATGGGGGAGGGGAGGGGAGGGGGAGAATGGGGAGGGGGGAGAATGGGGGGGAAATGGGGGAGGGGAGAGGGGGGAGAGGGGAGGGGAAGAGGATGAGGGGAGGAGGAGGAAGGGAGGAGGATGAGGGGGGATGAGGGAGGGGGGGATGAGGGAGGGGGGGATGAGGGGGAGGGGGGGGATGAGGGGGATGAGGGGGAGGGGGGGGATGAGGGGGAGGGGAGGGGGTGATGAGGGAGAGGGGAGGAGGGGAGGAGGGGATGGGGGGAGATGGAGGAAGAAGAGGGGGAGATGGAGGGTTGGGTGGTGCGAAGATGAGCAGAAAGAGAGGTTGAAGGTGGGTGATGGTCCTGGAGGTGCGATTTCACCGAATGGCCGTTGTCACCAATTTTCAACGACTTACAGGACATTATTTTAAAAAAGTAAACGTTGACTACTTCAGTGTCAAAACCAAACCCACTCGGGTCCCTAGGGAACCATGTGTACATCCTCCCGGCCGAAAATCCCCGCTCCTCTCCCGCCGCCTGATCTTTGGGACACGGCGGCTGTTGTAAAACTGGCTGTGTGCGCGCGCGAGGGGCGAGTCCCTGTGGTTGGCTCGGATCCGCTGCCACTCAGTGCGGGTGCGCAATCGCTCGGCACAGTTTGTGCTGAAGTTGAGAGGAGAGGCGGAGCGGGAAGTGTGGTTCGGCAGCAGAGGACAAGCTCGGGAAACGGACAAGATCCCCCAGCAATATACATGGTAACAATCTTTTAGTACATTCTACAGAAAAGAAGCACAAAGTGTCATTATTAGGTTGCGTCTTTGTGTGAAAGCGCCGATCATCGTCTTAATCCAACACATGCTTTGAGTTCCATTTCATGTCCAGGTTTTGCGACAGTGACGATCAGCAGAAACATTTTCCCAAACACTGCACCTCCAGCTAATGGTGCAATGCTCTGTTCTGTTGGCTGGCTGGATCATTCAGCGGCTACAGAGCTGAAATTTAACTGGATGGAGCCGGTAAGCTTCCCGTCACGTTTGAACGGGGAAATGTTTGAATGCTGCAAGTGTCAGTTTTTTAGATAAGGGATTACTGGATTGTATAATGAACTCTCAATGTCTGTGCCACCACTTGGGACGATACAATATTGTTATTGTAAATCTGGCAAACAGCAGATCAGTTAGCATCTATGGAGACCAGACAAGTTAACCTCTTCTGGTGTAACGCTTCATTAAAGCTGAGAGAAATGTATCAGTAAGAGAGTGGTAGGGAAAAAAAAACGCATAAAAATAAGAGTAGCATGACCTGCCATAACCGTTGTCAATCACACAGAATTACTCTTCCTTTCTTAAAATTATCTGCTACTGTAGCGTCATTGCTGAATGTTGTAAATATTGCATAATGTAATATTTGTTAATTTATTTCAAGTGTTTACCTTTTCTTGTAAAGTGTTGTGAACTCTGTAATGATTGATAATTCCCTCAGTATCTATTGATTGTGTTGCATTCCAGAAATACATCACGTTATCGTTTCCAGCTGCAGCCATACTATAATGTTTTTGATACTGGTACTTAGTTTCAGAGCAGTGTGAATGTGAAACACTGATATTTGCTGGGACAAAGTAAAACTGTATGTACAAACCTGAAAATATAGAGCGCTGATTACTGAAACAAAATTTGTGAAATTCTCAAACGTCGGTGAAGAGCTGGGTGTCCCACCATCTACCTTTCCTGGTATGAAAACTTGAAGGCGGTGGATAATTAAATTTTAGGTTTACTCAGCTGTATTTTGGATTGACCCTTATACTAATCTATTTCATTTGACTAGAGAATACTGCTTATTCTGTATAACGTAACACAAGACCTGCACTGAATTAAGACAAAATCTGAGGTAAACTGATCTATGAGTTATTTGGTATGCTTGATATGTATTGTATTTTGTGAATTTCCCAAGAATGCTTCTTGCGCAGAATTTATATGTAACCTATATTTAGGGACATGATTTGAAGGCAAGAACATAGCTCAGGTTTCAGGTGACACTTAAACCTTTGGCTCATCTGGTTCAGTTGATTAAGGCATTAAATAACTGAAACATTAGAGAAGACCAAGAAATTCCCAGGTTCAATCTCAATCTGTAATGAATTTGCTAATCTCAGCATATGACACCAGAATGAATGTGACAATTGGCGTTTGTGTCCCTTGGTTAAGGAAGATAAAATCAATTGATATTCCTGCTGCTAATTGGCATCTGCTAGAACTGTAGGTGTGTGAGGACAGGATTGGGCTCACACAGAAGGACCACTTGGGGATTACACTAAATATTTGCTTGGCTTTACTGTCCCTGATCACTCCTGTGAGCAGACATCACACCCTATGATCCAGACTACCTAATGTATAAATGGATGATCACGTAACACCAGAGTCATAGCAAGGAACCCTTTACTCTGTATACTGAAATGTTCCAGAGCCTCCAAATGAATTGTCCCTCTTTACAAAAGCTGCACTGAAAAGCACTTCACCAAATAGGAGGTACAACTTCAAACCAACAACTGGTCAATTTACATGAACAGTTTTCAAGTTACAGAGTACAATTTCTGTATGCTCCTTGGTTATGGAAAATGATAAAAACACAACTTACTAATTGTCCAGATGGACTTGCCTTCCCAGGCTAAGTTTCTGAAACTGAACAGATTAATAAAACATGAATAGTTTCTTGCTGCTGTAATGAAAGCACCAATCACCCTCTGTATCAGAAACAGAGCCCCTCCCATAAATCCCTTAAATCTGCCACCACAGTTTCTACCCTGCGGTGGGCACTTAGTTCTTGATCTGGGAGCAGGCTGTTGCCATTATTTGTATCAGCTAAAGCCCTCATTCCCTCACACTAGGTGCAGCTGGAATGGAACAATACCTGAAGCATCAGATGCTATAAGGAGCAACCCCGCAATAACCTGAAATGTTTGAGATTATACTAATGACCTTTTCTTTTGAGTGTGTTATGATCCCCATAGAGACTGATAAATTTCAAAAAGATAATTGAATTCTCAGTGATAAAAACAAAAAACAAAAAACTGCGGATGCTGGAAATCCAAAACAAAAACAGAATTACCTGGAAAAACTCAGCAGGTCTGGCCGCATCGGCGGAGAAGAAAAGAGTTGACGTTTCGAGTCCTCATGACCCTTCGACAGAACTAGGCGAACCCCAGGAAGGGGTGAAATATAAGCTGGTTTAAGGTGGTGGGGGGGTGGGGTTGGGTGGGGGGAGAGAAGTGGAAGGGGGTGGTGTGGTTGTAGGCAAAAGCAGTGATAGAAGCAGATCATCAAAAGATGTCACAGACAGCAGAACAAAAGAACACATAGGTGTCGAAGTTGGTGATATTATCTAAACGAATGTGCTAATTAAGAATGGATGGTAGGGCACTCAAGGTATAGCTCTAGTGGGGGTGGGGAGAGCATAAAAGATTTAAAAATATCTTAAAATAATGGAAATAGGTGGGAAAAAGAAAAATCTATATAATTTATTGGAAAAAAACAAAAGGAAGGGGGAAGAAACAAAAAGGGGGTGGGGATGGAGTGGGGAGGTCAAGACCTAAAGTTGTTGAATTCAATATTCACTCCAGAAGGCTGTAAAGTGCCTAGTCAGAAGATGAGGTGTTGTTCCTCCAGTTTGCGTTGGGCTTCACTGGAACAATGCAGCAAGCCAAGGACAGACATGTGGGCAAGAGAGCAGGGTGGAGTATTGAAATGGCAAGCGACAGGGAGGTTTGGGTCATTCTTGTGGACAGACTGCAGGTGTTCTGCAAAGCGGTCGCCCAGTTTACGTTTGGTCTCTCCAATGTAGAGGAGGCCGCATTGGGAGCAACGAATGCAGTAGACTAAGTTGGGGGAAATGCAAGTGAAATGTTGCTTCACTTGAAAGGAGTGTTTGGGCCCTTGGACGGTGAGGAGAGTGGAAGTGAAGGGGCAGGTGTTACATCTTTTGCGTGGGCATGGGGTGGTGCCATAGGTGGGGGTTGGGGAGTAAGGGGTGATAGAGGAGTGGACCAGGGTGTCCCGGAGGGAACGATCCCTACGGAATGTCGACAGTGGGGGTGAAGGGAAGATGCGTTTGGTAGTGGCATCATGCTGGAGTTGGCGGAAATGGCGGAGGATGATCCTTTGAATGCGGAGGCTGGTGGGGTGATAAGTGAGGACAAGGGGGACCCTATCATGTTTCTGGGAGGGAGGAGAAGGCATGAGGGCGGATGCGCGGGAGATGGGCCGGACACGGTTGAGGGCCCTGTCAATGACCGTGGGTGGAAAACCTCAGTTAAGGAAGAAGGAGGACATGTCAGAGGAACTGTTTTTGAAAGTAGCATCATCAGAACAGATGCGACGGAGGCGAAGGAACTGAGAGAATGGGATGGAGTCCTTACAGGAAGCGGGGTGTGAGGAGCTGTAGTCGAGGTAGCTGTGGGAGTCGGTGGGCTTGTAATGGATATTGGTGGACAGTCTATCACCAGAGATTGAGACAGCGAGGTCAAGGAAGGGAAGGGAAGTGTCAGAGATGGACCACGTGAAAATGATGGAGGGGTGGAGATTGGAAGCAAAATTAATAAATTTTTCCAAGTCCCGACGAGAGCATGAAGCAGCACCGAAGTAATCATCGATGTACTGGAGAAAGAGTTGTGGAAGGGGGCCGGAGTAGGACTGGAACAAGGAATGTTCCACATACCCCATAAAGAGACAGGCATAGCTGGGGCCCATGAGGGTACCCATAGCCACACCTTTTATTTGGAGGAAGTGAGAGGAGTTGAAGGAGAAATTGTTCAGCGTGAGAACAAGTTCAGCCAGACGGAGGAGATTAGTGGTGGATGGGGATTGTTCGGGCCTCTGTTCGAGGAAGAAGCTAAGGGCCCTCAGACCATCCTGGTGGGGGATGGAGGTGTAGAAGGATTGGACGTCCATGGTGAAGAGGAAGCGGTTGGGGCCAGGGAACTGGAAATTGTTGATGTGACGTAAGGTGTCAGAGGAATCACGAATGTAGGTGGGGAGGGACTGGACTAGGGGAGAGAGAAGGGAGTCAAGATAATGAGAAATGAGTTCTGTGGGGCAGGAGCAAGCTGACATGATCGGTCTACCGGGACAGTTCTGTCCCAACCGCTTCCTCTTCACCATACTGCACTCGTTGCTCCCAGTGCGGTCTCCTCTACATTGGAGAGACCAAACGTAAACTGGGCGACCGCTTTGCAGAACACCTGCAGTCTGTCCGCAAGAATGACTCAAACCTCCCTGTCGCTTGCCATTTTAACACTCCACCCTGCTCTCTTGCCCACATGTCTGTCCTTGGCTTGCTGCATTGTTCCAGTGAAGCCCAACGCAAACTGGAGGAACAACACCTCATCTTCCGACTAGGCACTTTACAGCCTTCCGGACTGAATATTGAATTCAACAACTTTAGGTCTTGACCTCCCCCCTCCATCCCCACCCCCTTTTTGTTTCTTCCCCCTTCCTTTTGTTTTTTTCCAATAAATTATATAGATTTTTCTTTTTCCCACCTATTTCCATTATTTTAAAATATTTTTAAATCTTTTATGCTCTCCCCACCCCCACTAGAGCTATACCTTGAGTGCTCTACCATCCATTCTTAATTAGCACATTCATTTAGATAATATCACCAACTTCGACACCTATGTGTTCTTTTGTTCTGCTGTCTGTGACATCTTCTGCTGTCTGTGATGATCTGCTTCTATCACTGCTTTTGCCTACAACCACACCACCCCCCTCCACTTCTCTCCCCCCACCCAACCCCACCCCCCACCACCTTAAACCAGCTTATATTTCACCCCTTCCTGGGATTCGCCTAGTTCTGTCGAAGGGTCATGAGGACTCGAAACGTCAACTCTTTTCTTCTCCGCCGATGCTGCCAGACCTGCTGAGTTTTTCCAGGTAATTCTGTTTTTGTATTGAATTCTCAGTGATCAACTTAAAGGAATTGCACAATAAGATTTCAAGTTATAAGACTTTCACAAAGAAGCTAAAAATAACATTGACTAAATGTTGCTTAGTGGGCAATTAATAGTCTAAACTACAGAAAAGATAAGCCTTCTTAATGTTTTAACCTGACTAATAAACCCAAGTTGCATATGTATACATTACAGCACGCTCTACATAGGATTACAGTCTTCATTGTCACTTCCAGCTTCCAGTGGGTTCACGTCTCGCTGTTTTGCCGAATCATAATGTCAAGTGACCATGGGTGAAAATGGCTACCCTGATCAGGTCATTTCACCCTGTATATCAGGCTGAATATAGAATGTTCCAAGTGAAGATGAAAAGCAAATAAGAGAAGCAAAGAAAGAGTATGGAAAGAGACTGGCAGCCAACATAAAAAGGAATTCCAGAGTCTTCTGCAGGCATATAAATAGCAAAAGGGTGGTTAAAGGAGAAGTAGGGCCTATTAGGACCAAAATGGGGATTTACGTATGGAGGCAGAGGGCATAGCCAAGCTATTAAATTAATACTTTGCATCTGTCTTTATCAAGGAACAATGTGCTACCCAGGCTGTGGTGAAAGAGAAGTGTTTAAAATTGATAAGGAGGCGGTATTAGATAGGCTGTCTGTACTTTAAGTTTATATTTAGCAAATGTTGTTCAATCCACGGAATAACATCTAACATTGGACACTGTGTTTTGAGTTTTGCAAGCACAGGCTTGTTCGGTACGATCTGTAACTTGCCCATTGTGAACAGTAGCTGGATGTGATCCGCCAGTCTTTGGGATGAATGGCCTACATACCTAGCATTACACCGGCACTGAAATTCATATACTGCATTACTCATTTGTGTGATGGGCAGAACGTCTTTCTTGCTTGACAGCAGCATCCTGTTAATGGCGAATACCATTCATGTTGCTACTGTATAGTAGCAGCATGAAACAGCTAGCTTCAACCGTTGCTCAAATTACTTCCAAGGTAATCTGAGGTAGACTGGGCACTTTTCAGGGCTGAAAGTGTTGGCCTTAGGCTTGTTCATGAGTTTGTGTGATATACAGCATGAAATGATCTTTGTAAGGAACTCAGTCCTAGCTTTATTTAGGTGCAACCCATCAAATATTAATCAGGGAGAAATAGGCTTTAGTGCACAGCACCAGAAATAGTATACTAGTAGGTTTAAAACAAAAAAACAGCAATTTGATTTTAGAATACAAATCTGATGATCCAAGGAGTTCCAGTTTGAATTCTTTTAATTCTTACATGTTTTTAATGTAAATTAGTTATTTTTTGGATGTGACCTGTATACAATGTTTATACATAGGTGTCCATTATAACTACACAAGAAATATTTTGTCCTTATTCAACATGACAGCTTTCCTTGTGTATGCTGTTTCTTTTAGCTCAGTGCACTTTCCTTTGGTATATTGGGCGTTGTGTCTTTGCAAGCAAAGCCTGCATAGAAATATCTGATGTATGGAATATTGCATATCTTGTATCTTTTCAGTATAGGGTAGCAACTATCCAAGAGTTGGACTTTTCCACAAAACCTTTGTATCCACAGGGACTTCCTTCATGTCAACTGTGTAGCTGGCAGATGGAAGAAACTACTATTAAATACAGAGTTTTCATCATCATACTTAATAGGAGCTATTTCCCAACAGACAACTTGCCAATCCGGAGGCAGGAAATCAGGCAGTGGGCAAAAAGACTACATTTGAATGGCCTGCATCAGTACTTTTTGAGGCTGAGGGAATGGTAAAATATTTGAAAGTGAAGGGAAACACCACTTTAGATCAGCAGCCAGCATTTTTCAGAATGTACAACAGCACGGACATTAAATGTGAGAGCCTTTAAGGTTCAAGAATGAGTGCAATAAAATGTGACACCAAGAGTCTGTATTCAACTGTTTTAAGCCAAGTTTGCGTTAGTGTTGTGCTCATACTGTGCTCTATGCCACAACCTAGTCTTGTGACCGTTCTGTTTATAGTTAAGCTTGTTTACTTGGCTATCTTGATTAACTGACCTTCCCTTAACTTATTAATTGCTGAACAAAAGTCATGATGAGTTCAACAATACAGTCATATTATGACTGGTACTTTAGTATCATTTAAGCATAACTCATCTGATTATAATTTAGATGAATTGAGAACTAGATTAGCAACAGAAAACCAGGGACAGTATTTTCCTGTGGGCTTCAAGATCCCAGCATCAAGCTCAAATGAGTGTCAGAAACTGCACTGTCTGAGGAGTGTGATCACCTGTGATTTTCCCTGAATTGGCCAATTAGTGGCCAGAGGGCAGGCTCGTCATCCAGTTAAGGACAGTGGTGGACTGTAGAAGCTAGAGGGCCAATTGGAGGATCTCCAGTTGGCAAGCAGTAGCATGATGCCATTGAGGGTAAGTTAAGGTTCAAGAATGATCAACTCTACCTCCAAGGTGGAGGCGTCATCTCTTGAACTTTTCTAAATTTAAAATTAAAAAAGGCCTTAGTAGCTGGGCCACCACTGTCCCTCCACACAGTGGCCTGTGGCTGCTGCTAAACCCAGACAGGCATGGTGAGCTTCTAAGCCTGCCAAGAGCACCCCCACCCACCAGCAGTCTGTCACTAGGAGGCCATCTCCAGGCAACTACACTGTCTCCTGCTCCCTGCGGAGCCCTGGAAGCTGTCTGGAAAATCCTAATTGATCTCTGATGACAAATTTTAATTAGCTCAGTTGGCTACCTGCTGCTTCTGGATGAGTAACCCTGCCAACTCTAATCCTCCAAGCCATAGTGGCTGGATAACAACACCTGCAAGCATTGGGTGTGGCTACCAGTATTGCCACGGTAGATAAGATGCAGAAACCAAGCAAGCCATGTGGGAAGTCTGGTCTCCTGCATCCACTGCAAAGCTGCCCTGTGTTCTAAGACCTTTGGAATTCATGCAGTGCAAGAGGGCGTTGGGCTCACCAATGCAGGAAATCTGGTTCCGAGGGGCAACTGGAGGTTACAATAAGATACAACCAAACAAAAGCCATATGCAACATACTAGCTGCAACAAAAGAGAGTGTGCCAGAGACCTCCATAAGCATAAATGCACATGCATGAGGTTAGTGGCAAGACAGACCAGGGTGAAGATTTAGAGTGGAGAAATCTTCAATTAGAAAGCGGACAGGCTTTCCACATCGTAAATGTGATGAGATTTGTGGATGAAGTCACATTGTTAGAGGCTTTTGCTGCTATTAGCATCATATGCCCTAAGAAAAGTGGCAGACACACGCTCACCACCAAACTCAACACAGCGGCAAGCATGATCATATTACTAGTCAGAATCCTAAAAGTCAATGATACAACCTACAACAGCCAAACTGACTGTGTACAATGGGTCATCCATTAATTGCACCAGTATATTGACATTGAAATGCAACTATGGCAGATCTGCATGGAAACCCTAAGTATTCTACCTGGTGGACACAAGCAGACCAACAGTAACAGGGTTGCTGGTATGTACGGAACTCAACATTGTGACCACACACGAGATCACCAATACACCAACTGTGCCAGAAGAGGCCAAAAAATAATCACATTGAGTCAGTCCACAATCTACAACAGATGCACCCAGGCAGATTTGACACTATAGGAAATTTCAGAGGTGATGCTGTACTATACCTCAGAAGATGCAATCCCAGCAATCGACTCTCCTAGAAAGTGCAGTGTGCACATACAGGAGAAACTAAAGAGTGAGTTGGGTGACAAGGAACCTAACAGCATTATCCGTCATGTGCATCAGCATACCAATTAGTACAGCTCTATCTCGTGCTTACTGAAAAAAGATGGCACAATACAGGTATGCTTGGACCCAAGAAGTCTAAATCTTGCTCTAAAGAGATGTCCACACAAGATCCCAACATTAGAGGAAGGCTGCGTTTGCTGCCAGTGCCGTGCATGAGCAGTTGTACTGTTCTACTTCATTATGTCAATACGAGCGAGTGAGTTGGCAGCGGCAAGGAGCAAAGATGTTGCTGCTCAAATCGACATGCCCATGTTTCAGGCAGC
This sequence comes from Carcharodon carcharias, assembly GCF_017639515.1. Lineage (NCBI taxonomy): Eukaryota > Metazoa > Chordata > Chondrichthyes > Lamniformes > Lamnidae > Carcharodon > Carcharodon carcharias. The sequence goes on along the minus strand of NC_054478.1, from coordinate 82,168,658 downwards.
TTGGTATCTGGCCTCTCTTTCTTTATTTTTGACTGGCTATCTGTGTAACTGAATTAGTTCATTCAGTTTAGAAATTTGTCTTGAACATTTGAATAGCTGGTCAGGAACTGCTCCTGATCTGCAGAGCTTATTTCCATATAGCACACAGCCACATCAAGGAAGCTTGAAGTCCATCCAGGTTAAATAACATGAAAAAGACCATTGTTCCGTGTAAATGTAGCTTATGCGGAATTAATTACGAGAAATGACTAACATAACCCCACCCTGTGAACGAATAAAAAATCTTTTTATTCCCCGAAACAGGCAGATGGTGTATGCATGTAGTGACATCATTGATGCACATGCAGACCGTACTGGCAATCTGGGCACAGCAGAGTGATGTCACTGGATTTCTGCACATGCGCAGAATACCATTTTGCATTGGCAGGAGACACGGTGTTAGGGGAATTTGAATCCCAAATTCACAGGAGCAAAGTTTTTTTGTTCAAATTGGACGCCACTCATGGGTATTGGTTCATTTGGCAGAGGAATCTCAAGCGACCATTGCTTTCAGGCACCATTCAGAAGGTATTGCTTCTAGAGATTACCCTTTGGTTTATTCATTAGTCAGGATCTGTTCCAGCAGCATATGGACAGAATTACAGAACATGTTTCTGGATGCGCATGCATTGTCGATGATATTGTGGTGATGGGCACAACCAAAGAAGAGCATGAGTAAAATTTATGCTTGCTAATGGCAGCAGCTCGTCCTAAAGGGCTCGTCTTCAACAGCAGGAAATGCTAGGTGAATGTGGGTCAGATTAATTTTTTTGGCTCTATTTATTTGAGTTCCAGGATCCACCCTGACCCGGGTAAACTCAAAGACGGACACCATGTGCCTACTTCCCAGGTAGAGAGAACTTGCAGAGATGCCTTGGATTATTCAACTTCTTAACACCATATATGCCCCACTTCATTGATAGAGCATAATCATTTCGAGGGCTATTAAGGAAGGATGTTCCATATGAATGGCAGGATAACCATCAAAACATGTTCGAGTCACTTAAACAGGCATTGTTAGAAGAGACGTGTTCTACAATACTACGGCTAAAGATGGGAGATGGTCTTGGAGGTCGACGCATCTCAAGAAGGGTTAGGAGCGTACATTATGCAAGACAAGAAATCAATTGTATTTGGCCCCAAAAGTCTATCTCAACGGCAATCCAATTATTTGAATATAGAGCCCGGGACACTTACTCTGGTATTTGGTATCACAAGATTCCACGTGTACCTATTTGGTAAACGATCATTTTGGAAACTGACCACAAACCATCAGAAATGATTTGGTGCAAGCCATTGAACAGCGACTTCCATTAGAAATACAGAGATACGACTTTGAAGTCCTTTACAAACCAGGTAGCAAAATGGTTACTTCAGATTCACTGAGCAGGTTCCCAAACCCAAAAAAACGCGAATGTATTTGATAGACCTGCAAGTGGATGGCATAGACATCGAAGTAGAAGATTTATTCAGTGTTGATTTGATGAGTTTTTGGTCAATGTAAATGCAACCAATTTCAGGAGGAAATAGTGAATGATCCACAAATAAAGGCATTATGGAGAGTTGTTGTAGAAGGTTAGTCTGAGACAACACCCTGCAATGTTTTTGGCTATACAGGTATGAACTAGGCATTTCAAGAGGCGTGATTTTTCAAAGGAAAGCAGGTGCTTGTACCTGAAACTCTTTGCCAGGACACATTGCCATAGTTACACCGGGGACATATGGTCATAGAGCAGCCAAGGTGCCTGGCAAGGAAACTGTATTGACCAGGGATCAACAACAATATCGAAAAGGTAGTGAGGATGTGCAAAGTATGCCAGAGTCACCAACCACACCAACAAACCATTACACCTTTATAGGGTTTAGTGTATTTTCATGGCTTGTTCTTATGAATAACTTTGTAATACTCTTTCAGTAACAAAGCAGGATTGCTAACAGTTCTACATTGACATCTTTTATGCCACCTTGCATGAACACAAATATACAGGAAAGGAAATGTTTCTAGACTGAGAGATGGCATTTGTGGACACTTGGTAAACTTGAACCAAGTGTGGGTAGAAATCTCCTATTTTGGGACTATGTGTTGAGTAAAGGTCATAGGAGTTGTATAAAATTACTGCCTTAAGCACCTTTGTTTGACTAAATGTTGAGAAACATCTTTTTCCAAATTGACATCTGTGTAAGAGCAATGGTAGAAATAAATAGGTCAGAGAAGTTAGGTGTGAAACCAGTGTCGTAGAACGCAAGAAATGTCAGACAAGTATGAATTTTTGTACTTTTTGAAAGGTCAAAAACAGGAATGATCTGACATTAGCTCATGAAGAAGGTGCAGATGTGGCGGGCAGTAATGGATGGCTAATGAAGTAACTTGGAACCAACGAAATGGGTAGGACTGAGTTTTACCTAATATGGCATTTGGCCAAAGCTGAAAAGGGCATAAGAGAAGAGCTTGTTGAGTCTCTCAGTGCGCACTGAAGAGAAACTGGACTCCAGTCAACAGAACACAGCAAGAGCCAGCTCTACAGTTAACTAGAGAACTGGTATTCGAGTGAATTGATTGTATACCACCTCCTTTGTTAAGTTTCACATTTTTGTACTTGTGATTAACTTAATGGCCTGTAACTTCTGCACCCCCTAGGGTTGGATTTGGGAGGTACCCCAAAGATGCTCCGGGGAAGCCCTCTAGGAAGTTCCTAGGTAAAGGTTTGCATGGCAATTGCCCTGAAGTGCTAACTTCCTCTGGATAATTGTGCTGCACTGGGAATCATTCGAAAATGCGGTTTAAATCGCAAACATTGGATGGTTCCGCTGGTGTTAATACCAATAGTTAGCTAGGAAAGCTTAGGAGAATTATAACCTCTTCTAACTTCTGAGTAACTATTGCAAAGACCCAGACCAACCCTAAGGGACTACTCCCTCCCAGCCCTCCCCCCCACAAAGGGCACCCCCCCCCGACCACCCCAACCTCCAACACCCCCAGAACTGTGACTCCTGCACACCCTTCTGAACCTCAGATGCCCCCCCATCCTCAACCCCCAGGGTCTTGGACCCCCTCCTCGATCTTGGACCCCACCTGAACCCCAACACACACCCTCCGACCTTGGACCCCCCTCAATCTCAGACACCCCGAATCCGCCAGAGCTACACTTTGCTAGGGCCTGTGAGGAGTCTCTCGATGCAGGCCCCAAGCGGCTCCAGTGAACGGAAGTGCCAATGTAAGTTTCAAGACCAGGTAAGTGTGCATTTATTTCTTCTAATTCCTGTGGGCCAACACTTTCTAATGCTAGTCGGAGGTTACGGCTTAATAAATTCTTTGAAACTTTTAACATTTCCTTACCCAACTTGGTCTATAGTTCATCTGAACTAAGGGTCCAAAGATTGTATTAAAGAAATAAGACATAAACGAAGGAACTTGCACCCTCATTAGGTTCCAACGCACCCTTAGTCCAAAATTGGAACAGATTTATTCACTGTCCCTGGAAATGACTTTCTCCTGGTCACTAATTACTTTTCCAAATGTCTAATCATCAGACAATTGAAGGATACCTTGAGTGCATCCATGGTAATCGCAATGAGCGCAATATGTTTGGTACATCTGAAGAGATTACATTGCACAACCAGCCACAATGTATTGGCGGACCTTTAAGGTGCCAAATGGGGCATAAACCATGTGACAGCCTCGCCGCTCCATCCCAGATCTAATGGCCTTGCCGAGCGAATGGTCCTCACCATTAAGGCATTAATCAAAATGTGCAGAGAATCAAAACAAGATCTCCATGTAGCCATGTTACACATTGAGGGAAACACCTTTAGACATGGGCTTACCATCAGCAGTGGAAATCATGTTTAGGCAGGTTAGGACAATCTTGCCAAGCCATCACCTGTCCAAATTCTCAAGAATACAGGAGAAACTTCTCGAAAAGCAAGGGAGGATCAAGACGGCACCTGACCGACATGCAGGTGCAGAACTACCTAATCTGCACGCAGGACAAAAGGATTTGGGTCATATATCCCACCCAGAGAACCTGGTCCATATTTAATGTGTGCAGTGATCCTATGAGATCACAAAACTGAATGGGATGACGTTAAGCTAGCGAAGGAACTTGTCCCACTGTATAACATCCAGCACTCCTATTGCATTTAGAACAAATCCCAAGATGAACTCAGTGAAATTGTGGAATACCGCCATTAAACAACCAGCACTCCAATAATACAAAGGATGCCAATGCACCTACAAGTCAAGAACACCGAAGTGATGAGTCTAGATCTCAGGAAAATTATACCATCATGAGATCTGGGAGGATTAATAAGCCACCAACACATTTTACAGACTCTTTAATCTCTTAAATGATGAACAGAAATCTAGAGATAAAAACAAAAAAACTGCAGATGCTGGAAATCCAAAACAAAAACAGAATTACCTGGAAAAACTCAGCAGGTCTGGCAGCATCGGCAGAGAAGAAAAGAGTTGACCTTTCGAGTCCTCATGATCCTTCGACAGAACTTGAGTGAATCCAAGAAAGGGGTGAAATATAAGCTGGTTTAAGGTGTGTGTGTGGGGGTGGGGAGGGGTTTAGGTGGGGGGAGAGAAGTGGAGGGGGTTGGTGTGGTTGTAGGGACAAACAAGCAGTGATAGAAGCAGATCATCAAAAGATGTCACAGACAACAGAACAAAAGAACACATAGGTGTTAAAGTTGGTGATATTATCTAAACAAATGTGCTAATTAAGAATGGATGGTAGGTCACTCAATATTTTAAAATATCTTTAAATCTTTTATGCTCCCCCCACCCCCACTAGAGCTATACCTTGAGTGCCCTACCATCCATTCTTAATTAGCACATTCGTTTAGATAATATCACCAACTTTAACACCTATGTTTTCTTTTGTTCTGCTGTCTGAGCCATCTTTTGATGATCTACTTCTATCACTGCTTGTTTGTCCCTACAACCACACCAACCCCCTCCACTTCTCTGCCCCCCCAACACACACACACAACAGAAATCTAGCTTCTGTGTAAATAATTTTTGCAACCACCTTACTGTGTATGAGTATTTACTCTTTTTGAATGAAATGTTATCTTTGGGGAAAAGAGCGATGTTGTGTTATCACTTCAACAGCATTTGCAAATGATGTACACATGTTGCCACAGAACCACGATGTAATGCAGCATGTGACCAGCACGCTGTGTTGCTGTTGCTGTTAATGTTGATTGTGGCTATTGCTGTGTGTTTTGAATCTCTAGAGTATACCTGTTTGTTGAGCTCTCCTGTAATGAGTACATATGAGTTGTAAAACAAAAACAAAAATACCTGGAAAACTCAGCAGGTCTGGCAGCATCTGTGGAGAGGAGCACAGTTAATGTTTCGAGTCCGGATGACCCTTCAGATGCTGCCAGACCTGCTGAGTCTTTCCAGGTATTTTTGTTTTTGTTTTGGATTTCCAGCATCGACAGTTTTTTGCTTTTATCACATATGAGTTGTATCTTCAAATAAATAGAACCTACTTAATAGTTTATCAATCCTGTGTGTATGATTGGTTAGTTTGCATAAAGAAGCCAGAAACACAGCAACTCACGTTGGCACAGTTTGTAGGAAGAGAGATGGAGGCCAGGATCTAGGATTCATTTAAGAAACAACCAGATGCTGTACTGAGGAGATTTTTTTTCGTTCATTCATGGGATGTGGGCATTGCTGGCTAGGCCAGCATTTATTGTCCGTCCCTAGTTACCCTGGTGAAAGTGCTGGTAAGCCATTACAGTGCATGTGGTGTAAGTCCATCTACACTGCTCTGAGGGAGGAAGTTTCAGAATTTTGACATAGCATTGGTGAAGGAATGGCAATGGAGTCAGGATGGTGTGTGACTGAGAGGGAACTTGAAAGTGCTGGTGTTCCTATGCGCCTGCTACCCTTGTTCCTGGTGGTAGGGCTTGTGGGTTTGGAAAGTGCTATTGAAGGAGCCTTGACAAATAGGTGCAGTGCATCTTCTAGATGGTTATACTGCTACCAGTGTGTATCGATGGTGGAAGGAGTGAATGTTTGAGGTGGTGGATGAGGTGCTGATCAAGTGGGCTGCTTTGTCCTGGATGGTGTTGAGTTGCTTGAGTGTTGTGGGAGCTGCCCTCATCCAGGCAAGTTGAGAGTATTTCATCACACTCCCAACTTGTGCCTTGTGTATGGTGGACAGGCTTTGGGGAGTCAGGAGGTGAGTTACCCATGGCAGAATTCCCAGCCTCTGACCCTGCTTCTGTTGCCATCGTATTTATGAGGCTGATCCAGTTAAGTTTCTGGTCAATGGTAACTCCCAGATGTTGATGGTGGGAGGTTTTGAGTGATGGTTAAACTGTTGAATGCCATGGGGAAATGGTATTCTGCAGGGATGGGATGAAATATGCTGAACGATGATGTTCTTCTGAGCCCATCTTCTGCAGCCCCACATCAAATATTAATTTTGAAATAGCTTACACATAAGTTGCTCTAAACAAAACAGTGCCTCACTCTGCAACCGTTGTCCTCTTGCACCATCACACAATCTATAGTTAAAAATAACTTCAAACAATAGGATGCACTCATTCTGATTATGTTAACACAGACCTGAGAGATTATTCAGTTAGCGAATCATGTATATGTTCCTGTGAAGCTCCTTGGGACGTTTTTAGTACTTGAAAGGTGCTATATAAATATGTCATTGTTATACATGGCTATTTTGCTGGCTCACTTCTCTCTGATAAAACTGCTTTCGAGCACATTATTCTGCATCCCTGTACAAAATAATATTTCTTGCTATTGGCAATAGTTGCTTGTTAGTTAATTCCTTCCTTTGTTTTAACCATCAAATTTAATTGAAGCAAATATAAAAGCAGGATTAGGAGCCTAATGCAAAATATTTTGATCAGTAAAACAGTTGAAACCATAAACGCTGAACTAAGCACCAAACCATAATACTATAGGCATTGCAATTCTCTTCATTTGAAACGAATGCAATTCAGTATTCTCCTATGAGCACAGAAACACAATTTGGAGTCTTAACACAATAGGCACTTTTAGCTTTTTGAGGAAAGCGCTATGAGATTGACACTCAAGTAAACATCTAAAACTTCTTAAGTACAACTCACTATCTTTCAGTGCCCTGCATACTGACAGTGGTCCACTAGGCCTTTTGAAGGAGGCAAGTTTTCTGTTCTCTGTGAAGTCATAGAATCATTGAACTTTACAGCAAAGGAGGAGGCAATTCAGCATATCATGCCTTATTGGCCTTATCAGTAATCTCATAAATAGGGCCCAAGCCATTTGCTCACTGTGCAAGCTTGATGTCAAAATCAGGCACATCAAAGCTATCCTGCCGGATAATGGCTATGCCGATCAGATTATTGTTCACTGTATGTCACAGGTTCTCACGAATGGGCCAATGGCTGCACTTTCGGACCTGAAAAGTGCATCTACCTCAAGTTACCCTCGAAAGGTAAAGTATCTCAAAAATTTGAGAAACAGGTGAACCTACCCGTTTCACGCTACTACTATGCAGTGGCAACGTGAGCTGTGTTTTCCACCTACAGAATGCTGCCATCAAGCCAAAAGGTTATTCTGCCTACCACACAAACGAGTAATGTGGTATATAAATTTCAGTGCTGGTGCAATGCCGGGTACATATAGGCTGCATGTCCCAACATCTGGTGGATCGTATCAAATGTACCTTTGGCTGTTCACAATAGGCAGAGCACAGATTGTACTCAACCAACCTGTGCTTGCAAAACTCAGGACATAATGTCTAATATTAGATGTGATTCTGTGATTGGGCAGCACTTGCTGAATAATCCTGAGTGTGCTAAGAATTACAGTAACAACCAATTTAAGATTATCAGTTAGGCTTGAAATGTAAATCACTTACGCTCGCTAGAAACTACATATATATGCAGAGACCTGCCCTGTGCAGGTAAAAAGGAGGATATCCAGATGTTGCACCTTTTTTGAATAAATCTAAAGGTTCTTGCAAAACCTTCAGTAAAGAGATTTCAAAGAGCTCTGAAGAAGAATCATATGGACTCAGGACATTAACTCTGTTTCTCTCTCCACAAATGCTTCCAGACCTGAGTTTTTCCAGCATTTTTTGTTTTTATTTCAGAGTTCCAGCATCCGCAGGATTTTGCTTTCATCTTAATAGTACTATTAAGATAAAAGCAAGTTCATTCAGTGGAATTACAATGGCTGAATAAGTATCAATTACAAAGGAAAAAAATTAGATCCAGCAGTTCTGAAATAAAATCAAAAAATGTTAGAAATGGTAAGCAGGCCTAACAACACATGAAAAGAGAAAATAGTAACGTTTTAGGTAGAAACCCTTCATTAGAACAATGATGACCAGTATTGAAGTGCAGGATGCCTACTTTAGCATCATTAATTGTTCAACTGTTAAACAGCTTGAAACCTTTTATTTGACCCAAGCAAAAATATAATACCAAAGAAGGATTACATTATATTGAGAGACTTGAGTGTAGGAAATATCAGCCAGATCTCCAGGTGTATATTGGTTAAACCATCCATAGGACTGATTGGTGTTATTTACCCTTGTAGACATACCCAGCTGTACCCAATAGTTGAGTGGATACGGTTTACTGATCTCAGCCTGAGTATCTGTAGTACCGTACAATTTGCCTTAATACCTCTGGATTATGGAAAGAGATGATTGAGCAGAGCTGCTGCTCCGATGGGTACTTAGTGACCCATGCTATAAATGGTTATGTATATATGTTGGGTGAGGTTAGGATCAGGCTTGACTACAATACACTTGTGCAGTTGACACTTCCTGCCAAGGCTTACCTTAGATTAAAAGGCATGACCCCTTGAATGAAGTGCTGGAAGCTATTGAGTCATCCCCAGCAAGGAATAAATGTCTTTAGGGAAGGGTGGAAATTTTTAAAAATTGTAATTGCTATTTGTTTTTTAATGCCATGAGTACATATCTGCTCAAATTATTATTGATTGTTTTTCTTTCAGCACCCAATGGGAGTCTCTATTTGATATATGAAAACTATCATTGACTCATTTCACAGATTCAAATTCTCCTGCAAAAAAAACAAGCCTGGAAGCTAACAACATGGCAAGTTTGGATATTGGCACAAATTCCTCTGCAAGCTTTGTTCCTTCAATGTCTATTGATCGACTTTTCCCAGCTCTCTTAGAGTGTTTTGGCATTATTCTTTGTGGATATGTTGCGGGACGAGTGAACATCATCACTTCTACGCAGGCCAAAGGTTTAGGAAGTTTTGTCTCGAAGTTTGCACTTCCTGGCCTCCTTTTTAAGAATATGGTGGTTTTAGACTTGGCTCACATAAACTGGAGTTTTCTTTGGAGTATTCTTGTGGCTAAGGTTACAGTTTTCATAATTGTCTGCACTCTGACTCTCGTGATAGCAAGTCCAGAAAGCCGATTTGGTAAAGCTGGACTCTTCCCAATTTTTGCTACACAGAGCAATGATTTTGCTTTGGGATACCCTATAGGTAAGCCTATTATAAAAAAGTTTCATTCAACTTGACTGTTTTAGTATTCAAGTTTAGTAGTTCATTAGTTCCAATTTTAAACTGCTACCTCATTTATGTGGCTCAAAGAGAAGCAATTAAAGCTATGGGGAGGGATTATAGATGGTCACTTGGTACTCAGATTCTTTGTGCCCCCGCCCCCTCCTTGTGTAAATGCAAGAGTTTCATAAAAAGTACTGACGATTAATCCAAGACTTGTGATAAGTGTCTGTTAGCGTTAGACATATGTTCCAGACATTGCGAATAGTTGCTTCCACTGTGCCAAATTTTGTGATTTAGTTGTAGAAAATACCCTTTGCTTGTTTAAACAAAACGAGTCACTCAATAGGCTAAAAAAAGTTGCATAATTTGAATGAGAATTTAAGATTGTGACATTATATGTAATGGGGTGAAAGGAAGGAGAGAATTCCAAAAAGACCATAATCAGAGAAATGGAGACTTCTTGGATGGCATAGGACCCAGTGAAGGTGAGCTGCTGAGCAAGGCAGGGCAGTTGAATAGGTGGTCTCAATCTTGCCAATTGGAGGTAAGGGTGGAGGGGGCGCAGGAAAATAGTTCAATTAGACAGTTGATTATTTCAGAAAAAAGCTCCAGAGATTGTATTTGCTATTCATGATCCTGGGTAGTGGACAGTTTTTGACAGAGGAAGATGAGGCTCAGTAATGCTTGATGCATCCCTATATTTCCTCATTCCATCATCGGCAACTGTGCCATCAGCTTTCTAGGCCCTCAGCTTTCAAGCTCCCTCCCAAAGACACTCCATCTCTTGACATCTCTTTCCTCCATTAAGACATTCCTTAAAACCTACCTCTTTGACCAAGCTTTTGGTCTCATGTCCTAATATCTCCTTATGTGACTTGGTGTCAAATTTGATTTGATAAAGCGTCTGTGAAGCATCCCAGGATGATACAATACATTAAAAGACACTATATAAATTAAAGCTTTTGTTGATATGAACCAGAAAGATTTAATGATGGTTGGATAAACTAATTATGCACCATATTCATGCAAGTCTTTGTCTCTTGGACTTATAGTGAAAATAGGGAATCATACCAAAGGGATTAACCTGGTTGGGAGAGAGTAAATGTTTTGCTGGGGACAAGGGCACTAAAAGTGATGGAGAGCACATCAATGGCTGCAAAGGTAAGATGGAGAAATAGAGAATTAACAACCGAGGCAATTGGGATTTATACCTATTGTAGATAGCATTGTGAGGAATATGACATTACATATTGAATAATTCACTATACTGTGTAAATACTTCAGATAAATCTTGAATTACCAGGAATTTAACATTCTGTTATGGTAATCTAATGGTTTTATATGTATTTCAGTTGAAGCTCTGTACAGAGATACATATCCAGAGTACCTTCAATACATTTACCTGGTGGCTCCCATATCATTGATGTTATTAAATCCAATTGGTTTCATCTTCTGTGAAATACAGAAATGGAGGGAAAACATGAACACCCAACAAAGCAAACTGAAGACTGTTGCACTGGTACTGTTACAGGTTTTTAAAAACCCAATTGTGTTTATGGTCATTGTTGGAATTTGTGGGAATTTTATCTTTGAACAAAAGATTCCGGTGATTATCGGAGAATTTCTGGATGGTCTGGCAAGCTCTTTCAGTGGTTCAGCTCTCTTTTATCTTGGACTTACAATGGTGGGGCAGATCAAGAAACTGAAAAAAAATTCGTTTGTTGCAATTATTCTCCTGATCACAGCCAAACTGTAAGTAGAAAAATCTTGCCATCTGATATAAGTACAATTATTGCCTGATTCAATTAATTTAAATTTTCTATATTGTGCATTTAATACGGTTGCGAAGCTTTTTTTAATATCAGGATTCCTGTTGTGAAATCAAAAAGTTTTCACAGCTGCCTTTTCCTAGATGCAACAGAGGAAAAGTATATTTTATTAGAAATGGGAAGGCAAGTGTAAATGACCACCCATAAGGTTAGACGGGATAGTCACATGGGCAGATAAGTGGCAGATGGAATTTAACCCTGAAAAGTGTGAGGTGATACACTTCAGAAGGAGTAATTTGACTAGGAAGTATTCAATAAATGGCATGGCACTAGGAAGTTCTGAGGAACAAAGGGACCTTGGCATGTGTGTCCATAGATCTCTGAAGGCGGAGGGGCATGTTAGTGGGGTGGTGAAAAAGGCAAATGGGACACTTGCCTTTATCAATCGAGGCATAGATTACAAAAGTAGGGAGGTCATGTTGGAGTTGTATAGAACCTTGGTGAGGCCACAGCTGGAGTACTGTGTGCAGTTCTGGTCACCACATTATAGGAAGGATGTGATTGCACTGGAGGGGGTGCAGAGGAGATTCACCAGGATGTTGCCTGGGATGACACAGTTAAGTTATGAAAAGAGGTTGAATGGACTAGGGTTGTTTTCGTTGGAGCAGAGAAGACTGAGGGGTGACCTGATCGAGGTGTACAAGATTATGAGGGGCATGGACAGGGAGCAGCTGTTCCCCTTAGTTGAAGGGTCAGTCACAAGGGGACCCAAGTTCAAGGTGAGGGGCAGGAGGTTTAGGGGGGATGTGAGGGAAACCTTTTTACCCAGAGGGTGGTGACGGTCTGGAATGCACTGCCTGGGAGGGTGGTGGAGGCAGGTTGCCTCACATCCTTTAAAAAGTACCTGGATGAGCACTTAGCACGTCATAACATTCAAGACTATGGGCCAAGTGCTGGTAAATGGGATTAGGTAGGTAGGTCAGGTGTTTCTCACGTGTCGGTGCAATCTCGATGGGCCGAAGGGTCTCTTCTGCACTGTGTGATTCTGTGATTCTGATTCTGTGATAGAAGTAGGAGGAGAATGTAGAAGTAAACAACATAGGGAAATTCTGTCAGTCTAGAATTGTCCAGTAAGTAAGTATACAGTTCTTGATACCTATGATGAGGATATGGACTGAGGCACAAGGAAGGGTTATCTAGAGCAACATGGTGTTTGGATTCATAGGATGAAATCTTGTTCCCTCCCCCATGGTGAGTTTGGTGGGGAGGGGGCATTTAATCAGGCAGGAAGGTGGTAGGTAGGGACCCTGCCACCTTTCCACCTTCACCCCAATTAAATCCATGGTGGAAAGGCCCGTGGAGGGCCTTCCCACCCCACAGCCAATTGAGGCCCTAAAATGGGCAATAAATACCCACGTATGGGCCTCCTTCCATTTTTGCTCATATTGCCCCAGCAACAGGCGGGTAGCTCACCATTGGGGTGTATGACAAGCAAACCCTAGCATATTTTCCTGTGGGCTGTCGGGAAGGGACTTCCTAATTTATTTAATAGCACTCGGTGCCTGATCAAGGAACCCAGCATCAGGAAGGGGGAGCCCACTGAAAGCCATTTGCCTGCCCTTGCTGCTGACCCCAACCACGCGACCCCCTTCAGTCACCTGTGCCTGGGTACCTCCTCAGTCCGAGTACCTCCAGTGGGTGTAATACTGATAGCAGCTACCACTCCCTGGTAGCCCTGTTGAGTACAGAAGAGTTGCCGGTGAATCAGTCCTTGATCCCAAGTGAAGGCCCACTGCTGGTCTGTCAAGTGCCTGCGTAGCAAAGATGTGGTGGGCCTTCCTGAAAAGAGGGATCTCGCCAGCTCTTTAGCTGGCGACGGAGACTCCCATCGCTCCAACAAAATTCAGCCCATGGTTATTGACAAGGGCAAAAACTATGAGTTAAGGCAGCAAGTGAGTAGTTCTTGTTGTGAATCCTATAATTAAGGAGACAAACATTTTGGGAGGAATTTTCCCAGGCAAAGATGTGTGATGGAATATTCTTTGCTTGCAGGAAATTAAATCCAATTAATGTGAAGTCAGCTCGGGATCCTCCCTTCTTTCGGGTTTCATTGGGGCAAGATTGAAGGCCAGCGGAAAACCTCTACTGGGTCTGTCGGGAAACCAATTAAGAACTGTTTTGTTGCTCCATTCTGTATTTAATAGCCATAGCTCCTGTTCCCTCACCTGTTAGCAACTTGCCAGGGTCAACAAGGCGAATGCACAACAGTGAAACTGGCAGATTGGGAAGGCTTTGCTTTGTGAAACTGAAGAATCCCCAGCCAAGGCTAGAGGAGAGGCTTTCTAAAAATTTATTTAGGGGATGTGGGTGTCGCTGGCTAGGCCAGCATTTATCTTGTATCACTAATTGCCTTTTGAGAAGGTGGTGGTGAGCTGCCTTCTTGAACTGCTGCAGTCCCTCTGGTGTAGGTACACCTGCAGTGCTGTTAGGCAGGGAATTTCAGGATTTTGATCCAGCAACGGCGAAGGAAAGGCAATATATTTCCAAATTATTTCCAAAATTGTCCTTCTAGATGGTAGCAGTCATGGGTTTGGAAGCTGCTGTCTAAGAAGCCTTGGTGAATTTCTGCAGTGCATCTTGTAGATGGTACACACTGCTACCACTGTTCGTCAGTGGTGGAGGGAGTGAATGTTTGTGGAAGGGGTGCCAGGCAAGCAGGCTGCATTGTCCTGGATGGTGTCAAGCTTCCTGAGTGCTCTTGGAGCTGCACACATTCAGGCAAGCAGAGAGTATTCCATCACACTCCTGACTTGAGCCTTCTAGTTGGTGTACAGGCTTGGGAAGTCAGGAGGTGAGTTACTCATGGTAGGATTCCTAGTCTCTGACCTGTTCTTGTAGCCACAGTATTTATATGGCTAGTCCAGTTCAGTTTCTGGTCAATGGTAACCCCCAGGATGTTGATAGTGGGGGATTCAACGATGGTAATGCCATTGAATGTCAAGGGGCGATGGTTCGATTCTCTCTTGTTGGAGATGGTCATTGCCTGGCACTCGTGTGGCGTGAATGTTACTCGTCACTTGTCAGCCCATGCCTGGATATAGTCTAGGTCTTGCTGCATTTGGACATGGACTGCTTCAGTATCTGAAGAGTTGTGAATGGTGCTAAACATTGTGCAATTATCAGCGAACATCCCCGCTTCTGACATTATGCCGGAAGGAAGGTCATTGATGAAGCAAATGAAGATGGTTGGGCCGAAGACACTGCCCTGAGGAACTCCTGAAGTAATGCTCTGGAACTGAGATGATTGACCTCCAACAACCACAACCATCTTCCTTTGTGCTAGGTGTGACTCCAACCAGTGGAGGAGTTTTCCCCCTGCTTCCCATTGGCTCCAGTTTTGCTAGGGCTCCTTGATGGCACATTCAGTCAAATGCTGCCTTGATGTCAAAGACTGCCTTGATATCAAAGGCAGTCACTCTCACCTCACCTCTGGAATTCAGCTCTTTTTTCCATGTTTGAACCAAGGCTGTAATGAGGTCTGAACTGAGTGACCCTGGCGGAACCCAAACGGAGTGTCAGTGAGGAGGTTACTGCCAAGGTAGTGCTGTTTGATAGCACAGTTGGTGACCCTTTCCATCATTTTACTGATGATGGAGGGTAGACTGTTAGGGCAGTAGTTGGCCGGGTTGAATTTGTCCTGTTTTTTTGTCCTGGGCAATTTTCCACATTGCTGGGTAGATGCCTGTGTTGTAGCTGTACTGGAACAGCTTGGCCAGGAGTGCAGCAAGTTCTGGAAAACAAGTCTATTATAAGTACTATTGCCGGAATATTGTCAGGCCAAAGAACTGTCTAGTGATCACGTGGAGTGAATTGAATTGGTTGAAGACTGCATCTGTGATGCAGGGGCCCTCCGAAGGAGGCTGGGATGGATCATCCACTCGGCACTTCTGGCTAAAGATTGTTGTGAATGCCTTATCTTTTGCACTGATGTGCTGGGCCCCTCCATCATTGAGGATGGGGATATTTGAAGGGGATATTTGCCTCACCCACCCCTATCCCATGTTATTTAGTTGTCCACCGCCATTCACAACTGGATGTGGCAAGACTGCAGAGCTTAGATCTGATCCATTAGTTGTGGGCTCACTTAGCTCCGTCTATCACTTTCTGCTTAAGCTGTTTGGGACGCAAATAGTCCTGTGTTGTAACTTCACCAGGTTGATACTTCCTTTTTAGGTGTGCCCTCCTGAACTGTTCATTGAACCAGGGTTGATCCCCTGGGTTGATGGTAACAGTAGAGAGGGGGATATGCCGGGCCATGAGGTTACAGAATATGTTCAATTCTTCTGCTGCTGATGGCCCACAGCATCTCATGATTGCACATCCATTGTCCGTTTGAAATCTATCCCATTTAGCCCACTTGTGTTACACAGCACGATGGAGAGTATCCTCAATGTGAAGACGGGACTTCGTCTCCATAAGGACTGTGTGGTGGTCACTCTTACTCCTCTGTGGTGAGAATAAATATGTTTTTCCCTCTTGTTAGTTCCCTCACCACCTGCCGCAGACCCAGTCTAGCAGCTATGTCATTTAGGACTTGGCCAGCTCAGTCTGTGGTGGCCAGCTCGGTCTGTGAAGGTGCTGCCGAACCACTCTTGGTGATGGACATTGAAGTTCCCCACAATGAGAACATTCTGCGCACTTGCCATCCTCGGTGTTTCAATGGTGTTCAATATGGAGGAGTACTGATTCATCAGTTGTGTGTGGGCAGTACATGGAAGTCAGCAGGAGGTTTCCTTGCCCATGTTTGGCCTGGTGCCACGAGACTTGGGGTCCGGAGTCCCTGTGCCGATACCTCCTGCGGTGGGACAGGGTTTGCCGTTGTCGTTTCTGGTGCCGAGAGTGGTTTGTCCAGTTTTTACAACAATAGTTTCATGGTCATCATTGGACTTGTAATTCCAGATTTTTATTGAATTCCCCTTACCCTGGGTCTCTGGATTACCAGTCCAGTGACAATACCACTACACTGCCGCCACCACCTCCCCTTCTCTTCAAAGCAATTCTTCTCTGAGACTACTTTCACTGCTTGACAGCTGCTAACCAACTTCTTGGAAGGCATTTCATTTGTCTAACACTTAATCTACTTGGACTTCAGCAAGGCTTTTGATAAGGTCACATATGGGAGATTGATAACGAAGATAAGAGCCCATGGGATCCAAGGCAATTTGGCAAATTGGATCCAGAATTGGCTGAGTGGCAGGAAGCAGAGGGTGATGGTCGAGGGGTGTTTTTGTGACTGGATGCCTGTATCCAGTGGAGTTCTACAGGGATTGGTGTTGGGTCCCCTGCTGTTTGTGGTATATATAAATGATTGAGACTTGAATGTAGGCAGGTTGATCAGTAAGTTCGCAGATGACACAAAAATTGGTGAGGTGGTAAATAATGAGAAGGATAGCCTTAGATTACAGGAAGATGTAGATAGGCTGGTCAGTTGGGCTTATCAGTGGCAAATGGAATTTAATCTGGATGAGTGTGAGGTGATACACTTGGGCAGGACAAACAAGGCAGGGGAATACACGAATGGTAGGACTCTGGGAAGTACCGAGGATCAGAGGGACCTTGGTGTGCATGTCCATCTGCCCCTTAAGGTAGTGGGACAGGTAGACAAGGTGATTAAGAAGGCATGTGGGATAATTGCCATTATTAGCTGAGGCATAGAATATAAGAGCAGGGAGGTTATGCTGGAACTGTATAAAACACTGGTTAGGCCACAGCTAGAATATTGCATACAGTTCTGGAATCCGCATTATAGGAAGGATGTGATTGCACGAGAGAGAGTGCAGAGGAGATTTACCAGGATGTTGCCTGGGCTGGAGAGTTTTAGTTATGAGGAGAGATTGGATAGACAGGGGTTATTTGCCTTGGAGCAGAGGAGATTGAGGGGGTATATGATTGAGGTGTATAAAATTATGAGGGGCATAGCTTGGGTAGACAGGAAGGAACTTCTCCCCTTGGTGGAGGGGTCAATAACCAGGGGGCATAGATTTAAGGTAATGGGCAGGAGATTTAGAGGGGACGTGAAGGAGAATTTTTTCACCCAGAAGTTGGTGGGAATCTGGAACTCACTGCCTGAAAGAGTGGTAGAGGTAGAAACCCTCATAACATTTAAAAAGTATTTAGATGTGCACTTGCAATGCCATGGCATACAAGGCTATGGGCCTAGTGCTGGAAAATGGGATTAGAATAGTTAGGTACTTGTTTGACCGGCGCAGACTCGATGGTCCAAAGGGCCTTTTTTCTGTGCTGTAGACCTCTGCGACTCTATGATATTTTCAGCTACACTTCCCAGCCACGCAAGCATTGCCAGCAATTGATAAGGTGCCTGTCACCAGAGGATCACTACCTGGCACCTGATAATGTTTTCCTTTCCTGTCTTTGAGATCCTGAATTCGCTTGACGCGCTGTCCCCAGGTTGGAGAGATAACACTGCTGCTGCTCGGGGAGCCCATAGTTGGGAAGTTAATGCCGTGGCTTTGGGAAAGGGCCTCGACAAACCTGTCCATTTGTCAAGTAGATTCCTGACCCATAATTGGGCTAGCATCTCAGCAGGCACTAAGTCTCAAAAATTTCGCCCTTTATTTTGTAGCCATGATTGAGGTGTTACAGGACATAACAGAGAATTGAAAAGCTTATGAAAAGTGACCAGAAGTTGTGGTTCATGTCTTAAGAAAAAGTAAAAGCAACATTTTTTTGTACTGCATTTGAAGAGTCGGGGTGTATGTTAATGTATGAGACTTTGAAGATAGTTAAGATAGAAAAACATGGAGTAGGAGAAAGTTTTGAATGGATATCACTGTGGCTAAACCAGAGAAAGGAAAGGTTATTAACAGAGTTTCAGAGACATGAAAGGGGGCAGTGATAGCAGGTTGCCAAAGCAGGTTAGTGTTAAGCAATTGTTTTTAAATTGTATATAAATGATTTATTGAACTGGGAACAGAAATAAAAATGTCTAAGTTTATCGATAACACCAAATCAGAGGAAAAACAAAGGGATCTGGATAGGTTGGAAAGTTGGGTTGATTAGTGGCAGGTGATATTTAATGTGTACAAGTGGAAGAGAATGATATTAGATAAAGATTTGGCAGATAACCTGATGATTCTAGCTTACTGTATTTGCAGATATGTTATTCCATTTCATAGTAATTCAGTCTTTGTGAAGCATGTTGATGAGTTTGTACATGCAAATTGTTATTACAAATACAAATTGTCTTTCTTCTCTCATTTATGCTATCACATTAATTCTCTCTTTTTCTTGTCCCGGTTCTTTACTTATTTTTGTGTGTTCTTTCTCAGCACACAAATACTGTGCCCTGCAAGCTCTCACTCTAGGGACAAACTTTAGAGGTTGGAGGCAGGGAGGGTATTTAATCGGGCATAAGAAAGTGAGGTGGGTATCCCACCACCTTCCCACCTCTACCTGGTTCAGTCTGTTGCGGGAAGGTTCGTGGATGACTATCCCGCCCCAATACTAATTAAGGTTTGGGCACTTAATGCTGACTTAAGTGTCTCATTCTGTCGCCATTGGTATTCAACCAACTGTGCAGACTCTTCATGTGCTTTCTCTTTCACACGCCTGTGCTCTCATGCTTACATCAATTTTGTTCATCTTTTTTTCTTCGTGTTTGCTTTAACCCTCCCTCCCCATTGTATGGTGTGTCCCAATCTCAACTACTGGCTCACGCTCGCATGCACACACCTGCATTTGTTCACTGCTCCTTTCACTTTTCACTTTGTTCTTTCTCACTATCTTGCATGCATGTGCTAGTTCTGTCTCTCATGTATATATTCTTTCTTTCTCTTTCATGTGCTTGCTTTCTCTCTTGTATATGACCTTTCCTTTTTGTGCATGTTATTTTGCAGCTGTGTGCACTCGTCCTGAATCATGCTTGTTCTTATCTCACACATTCTCACATGCATTTCTCTTCCTCTTCTGGTCTCTCTTCCTCTCTCATGTACTCGTGTTCTTTTGCTTATTCGCCTTTTCCCTTCATTCACTGCACACTTTTCCCATTGACCACTCCTGTGTTCTTGTTCTTTCTTCTCCTACCTTTGCATATTCTCTGTTTCCATACCACAATAGTCTGATTTTAACAATTCACAGAGATTTAAGTGATAGGTTTGAAATTGTTATCAAACTTCTCAAAAGGACAATATGATGAATAATTTGTTGTTTCATTTAAGTTGTAATGATATATTTGTTTCTAAAATTCTTAGATTGGTCCTTCCTCTCATCAGCCGTGAAATGGTGGAATTACTTGACAATGGCAATACTGAGGCTAACTACACCAGTCTCTCGAACTATGCATTTTTATATGGCATTTTCCCAACAGCACCAAGTGTAGCTATATATGCAAGTCAGTACAATATGGAAATTGAAATTGTAAGTATGTAGAGGATCACTCTTGTATTTTTAATTTCAGAAAGGAGCAGTTTTTACAAAACAAGGATATATTAACATACGAAATAGGAGCAGAAGTAGGCCATTCGGCCCCTCGAGCTGTTCTACCATTCATTAAGATCATAGCTGATCTGTTTGTTTCGAATTCCACATTCCCATCTCTCCCGATAACCTTTGATTCCCTTACCTAACAAGAATCTATCTACCTCCACCTTAAAAATATTCAATGACACTGCCTCCACTGCCTTCTGAGGCAGAGAATTCCAAAGTCGCACAACCCTCTGACAGAAAAAATTTCTCCTCATCTCTGCCCTAAAAGAGTGACCCCTAATTTTAAAACAGTGCCCCGTAGTTTTGGACTCACCCAAAGAGGAAACATCCTTTCCACGTCAACCTTGTCAATACCATACACTTATATACTTCAATCAAGTTACCCCTCCCTCTTCTAAACTCCAGTGGAAACAAGCCCAGTCTGTCTAACCTTTTCTCATAAGACAAACCGCTCATTCCAGGTATCAATCTAGTAAACCCCCTCTGAACCGCCTCCAACGTATTAATGTCCTTCCTTAAATAAGGAGACCAAAACTGCACACAATATTCGAGATGTGGTCTCACCAATGGCCTGTATAACTGAAGCATAACATTCTTAGTTTTATGTTCACTTGCTCGGGTAATAAAGGATAGCATTCCATTAGCCTTCTTAATTACTTGCTGTACCTGCATACTAACATTTTGTGACTCATGCACTAGAGTACCTAGATCCCTCTGCACCTCGGAATTCTGCAGCCATCCTCCATTTAAGTAATACTCTGCTTTTTTATGCTTCCTGCCAAAGTGAACAACTTCACATTTTCTCACATTATACTCCTCTGCCGTATTTTTGCCCACTCACTCAACCTATTTATCTATCAGCAACCTCCTTATGTCCTCTTCGCAACATACTATCCTACCTATCTTTGTGTCAATTGCAAATTTAACTATCATGTCTTCACATCCTTCATCTAAGTCATTGATATGAATTGTAAAAAGTTGAGGCCCCAGCACAGACCACTGGGGGACTCCACTTGTCACATCATGCCAATCAGAAAAAGACCCATATATGCATACACTCTGTTTTCTTCCAGCCAGCCAATCTTCTATCCATGCTAATACAATGCCCTCTATACCATGAGCTTTTATTTTCTGCAATAACCATTGATGTGGCACCTTATCAAATGTCTTCTGGAAATCCAAGTACAGCACATCTATAGGTTCCCCTTTATCCACAGTGCATGTTATTCTTTCAAAGAACTCCAATAAATTGGTTAAACATGATTTCCTTTTCACAACACCATGCTGATTCTTCCTGATTAGTTTGTGTTTCTCTAAGTGCCCATTTATAACCTACTTAATGATTGATTCTAACACTTTCTCCACGACAGACGTCAGGCTAACTGGCCTATAAGTTACCTGTTTTCTGCCTCCCTCCCTTGAATAGAGGTTTATATTTGCTACTTTCCAATCTGATGGAATCTTTCCAGAATCTAGGGAATTTTGGAAAATTAACACCAATGCATCTACTACCTCATTAGCCACCTCTTTTAAGACCCTAGGGGATAGATATCAAGGGCATCATGGATGGGCAATAAATGCTGGCCATTCATCCATTATAGGATGAAGTCCATCAGGACCTGGTGACTTGTTAGCCCGCAGCTCCACCAGTTTTCTCAGTACCGCTTCCCTAGTGATTGTAATTTCACCAAGTTCCTCTCTCCCTTGCACCTCCTGATTTACAGCTATTATTGGAATCCTCTATTGTGAAGCCAGAAGCAAAATATTTGTTCATTTCATCTGCCATTTCCTTATTATGAACTATTAACTTCCCATTGTCACTCTCTTGAGAGGACCAACACTCACTTTACTTTTTTCCTTTTTAAAATACCTGTAGAAGCTCTTGCTATCCATTTTTACATTTCTAGGTAGCTTCCTCTCATACTCTAATTTCTTTCTCCTGATTAACCTTTTAGTCATTCACTGTTGCTCTTTATATTCTGACCAATCATCTGACCTGCCATTTATCTTAGCGCAGTTATATGCTGTTTCCTTAAGTTTGATGCTTTCCTTAACTTCTTTAATTAGCTACAGAGGTGGGTCCTCCCTTTAGATTTTTCTTCAGAGTAGGAATATACTTATTCTAAGTATTCTGAAATATCCCCTTACATGTCTGCCATTGCTTCTCTATTGATCTATCCCCTAGCCTTAATCCCAGTTCACTTCAGCTAGCTCAGCTTCTATTTTTTTTATTCATTCATGAGATGTGGGCTTTGCTGGCTTGGCCAGCATTTATTGCCCATCCATAATGCCCTTGAGAAGGTGATGGTGAACTGTCTCCTTGAACTGCTGCTGCCCATGTGCTGTAGGTACACCTGCATTGCTGTTAGGAAGGGAGTTCCAGGATTTTGACCTCGCCACATGCCCACATAGTTGCCCTTATTGAAGTTTAAAATACTAGCCTTATTCGCACTCTTCTCCCTTTCAAACTGGATGTAAAATTCAATTATATTGTGGTCACTGCTGAAGGGGTGCCTTTACTCTGAGGTCATTATTTAATCCTGTCACATTACACAATACCAAGTTTAATATAACCTGCTCTCTGGTTGGTTCTAGAACACGCTGCTCTATGAAACTATCTTGAAAGCATTCTCAGAACTCCCCATCTAGGTTACTACTGCCAATCTGATTTTTCCAGTTTATATGTAGATTAAAAATCATCCAGAATTATTGTCATCCTTTTATCACCAGCACCCAATATTTCTTCTTATATACTTTGTCCTAAATTGTGGTTATTTTTAGGGGGCCTGTAGACCACTCCCACTAGTGATTTCTTTCCCCTACTATTCCTCATTTCCACCCAAACCAATTCTACATCCTGAGCTCCTGAACCAAGGTCATCTCTAACTATTGCACAAATGCCATCCTTGATCTACAGTGCTGTCCCTCCACCTTTACCTAGCTTCCTATTCTTCTTGAATGTCATATGGGTATTTAAGAGTTTTTACTCTTAAGTTACATATTTAGCCTTTATATGATTCTCATATACTAAGTAACTCAAACCTCAGTAAAGTTTAGAATGAATACTGCTGGATAAACTTAATATATGCTTACCAAGCAAAACCTTGTTTCTTTTCAGTGGAATTACTGACTTTGTGGACTGAAGTCAGTACGTAGAGGAAGCACCTATTTAGCTAATCATGACTCAGTGAAATAGCATGCATTTTTCTTCTGTTTCTACATCAGTGTTTATAAATAATAAATATATATATAAATTTATTTTTGTAGGTGACCCCTGGGATGGTGATAAATACATTTGTATCTGCTCCCATTATGTATGTGTCCGCATGGCTTTTGACAATTCCATCGATGCACACACACGGGATGCAATCTGCAATTCAGACCGTCAGCTTTGACATAAGCATAGTCACCCTCTTTTTTCTGGTTAGTATATAGCTTCTGTAAAAACATTTCTTTCTAATATTAGACATCTGCTGAAGTATACTATCACTGCTCTTAAAAAGTTATTTGCTTTTGGCAGTAAAGCTAATGTTAGTTTTTAATCTATGTGGCTGGTATACATTTTGAGAAGTTGGTTGTTAAGTTTTATATAATTAAAATATCAATAGTTCACTGAAAATGATCTTTTTGGATAATGATGCTTCCAGATTCCAGCAACACCAGTGCAATACTGTCAAACTCCAGAATTCATCACCCTGGTCCTGACAAAGACCAGGATCATCACCCAATTATATCATTGCTCAGGAATGCCCCTTAGCACAGCTAAATCCTATTCCTCCTAACTGCCAAGCATTTATCTCTAGTTGCTAAATGCTAGGTATTCACTTCCAATGGCATAAATATGCTTGTTATAAAACAGCGATCTATTAGCTATTTATATATAATTCTTCTCATCAACTTTACCATTATAAATTCCTATGTCCACATTTGTGAAGGAAATAAAATGATTTCTGCACACCTTGTCCAATGTCTCTCACATTTTAACCTACCTCAGCTGAAGACTACATTCAGTCTTGAATCTGTGCAGCAACACAGGCAATTAACTAGTTTGTAATTGGATATAACCACAGTAGCAACATTGCAGGATGGAATTCCCAATAATTTCAGCTAAAAAATGGAGAATTCAAAACGCAATTGTTAATATTTTAATGGTGAGTGCATATGCTCATCACATCCTGCTCTATTTCAGCATTACCTCGACAGAATGACCATATCCATGTTGTTAGACTAGTATTTAATGCTGAGTTTTAGATGAGGCGGAGCTTTCTCAGATTGGACATTAGGATGACCATGTGGCTCATACAATTTTTAAAAAAAGAATTGCAAAGCCTGAAGTAACTACTTCCAGTTGATATTGAAATGAATTGAATATTCTGTACATTGGCATATGAATTACACAATTGAAACAGGGACCTTTGTGGCACAGTATGTGTCTGGTTCATTGTTTCAATTTATTGTATGGACTGTAGTTTGTATTGTGTCAGTATGTTGTTTTTACATATAGATTAATTTAATCGAAGCAGCTACTGTTTCTGTGGGCTATGAGTATTCAACTTTGAATGGATTTCAGTAGTTTCTGTCCAATTTCACCCCACAAAATTGCATTAATATCTCACCCAAAAGACAACACCTCTGTCAGTGCAGTACTCCCTCAGTACTGCACTGACGTGTCATCCTAAATTATGTGATCCAGTGTCTGGAGAGGAGCTTGAACTTAGCCTTGGAGACGAGTGCTACCACTGATCCAATTGCGATGAGTGAACCTAAATTTACTGCTGAAATTTATAACAATCCATAAAAAGCGTTAATCAATTCAAACTAGTTATATCAACTCAAGTTTACTTCTGTGTTCCAAGTTCCTGAATATCATCTGTGTAAGATCCATGATTGACGAGGAGGCCTACCCTGGCACAGCTAGTCATTCCCCACTGCCACAACTCCTTCCCAACTATTACTCCAACTCCTCTTTTGCTGTCCTTACATGTTCTCCCCTACAAACGCTGACTAGCTTGACGCTAGCTTGTCTGTCTTATTTATTTAAATTTCATAGACCCTAGCAAAGTGCACTTCAGTGCTCAGCCACTTGAAGGAGTAAGCTATCATGGTAGTCATCAGCACTAGAGATCTTCATTAAAACAAAGTAAACACACAAGTACAATTTGAATCCTAGCTGTGCAGATGTTGCATTAAAGCTTTATTTGCATCTTCCTGGTGCCACTCCTTGCCCATCTATTTGCATGTGACCCCGGTACTCATTTATACTCCTCCATTTCTAATTATATTTAATGGCTCTGGTGCATATCCTGCTAATAATGCATTTATAGAAATATACTCTCAATCTGGCTCCTAATTCTCCTCAAGATGTGGTTATTTGCATTATTACACCCTGTTCTCGAAAGTAATGGCCCAGGTTACTCAGCAACTGAATGACGCATTCTGCAATGTATTCTCTTAATCTCCTGTTTTTCTATAAAACTTATATTATCTAATGTACCTATGAGATCCATCATAACTGTAATAATTTTTTTATTTAGTTTTTCTGAAACATCTGAAAATCACACAATTAACAGATCTTGAACTGTCACACACTTGATTGACTCAAATTTCATACATCTAAAACAATGACAAGTCACAACTGGACATTTAAGGAAGCAAATTATGAAGAGTACCATTGTTAAAAATGAAACAAAACAGGAAAATAAATTAATAAATGCTACTTACTTCTGACCTTAATAATCTAGCCTCTCCCCGAGGAGCCATGTACAAGTCACTCCAAGCTGAAGCATCAGGAAGCAGTTAACCATTTCTGTTTGTTCAGTTTCATTTGTTTTAAACAAACATCCCCACACAAATGTAGCTCCTAATTCACCCCAGAACGTGCCTATTTAGGATACTTCACAATAGTTAAGTAGCTAGATCATCACATTTCTGCTCAAGCCTAGTTATACTTGGTGGCCTCAGTTAGACCAGGTTAAAAACAGCTCTAAATTAGCAGCAGATGACTTCGCAGACAGCAGTGCCATTATATGTATTAGCAAAAGAACTATGAAAATGCAAATACTCCCATGCTACTTAATATTGCTACTTGATACAATAGATCTGTCATAAATAAACATATCCTCTGAATTATCAAGAATTATGGAAAATTGCTATTATTTATAAATTAGTTAATATTACCACAGAAAAAGTGTTTTAATTCTGTACTGTTTCAAGGATATTTTGAAAAGCTCATAACTTCAGCAATTGCAATTTCAATTTGAAACCATTTATGTAACTACACAACTTTGATCTTTCATATAGGTTTGGTCTGTGGCTGTGATGCTTCTGAGTAAGAAATTTAAGCAATTGCCTCATTTACTCTCTGTTAATCTGCTGCTTGCACAGGTAAGGTTCTTAAATTATTAATTATTAGGGGCAGGTTTTATGATATGACTGATATTTATTTAGAAATAATTGCACATTTTCTGAGGGTACTGCAACCTAAGGCAAATTGTAGCAGAATAAAGCATCTCCAAATGTTACGAAGAAGCAGGTCCTGAGCCCTCACTTACTGACAGCTGGACTGGATCAGCAATTTTACCACAGGCAGCCTGTTAATTGACAGCCTTAAAGACTGCCATCCAATTAAAGTCAACAAGTGAGTTCCCCAATGCTGCCAGCAGCCCCACAAAATAGCTCTTATGTAAATTGGCTGCCCGTCTCCGTGAGACTGGCAGCTGAACCGGCATGCAGTCCACCACAGGGAAACTTCCCCAGTGGTGTGACTGTGTTGGAAGGCTATCCTGATGCTGTTCCCTGGCACTGTACTGACTTCCCTCCCAGCCTGTTGCCCATGGCAGATTTTGGAAGGACAGGAAGCTGGGAAAAAGAGGTGGGATAGCTCTGTTAATTAAGGATGACATCAGTACAATAGTGAGAGATGACCTTAGTTCTAAGGATCAAGATGTAGAATCCATTTGAGTAGAGATAAGAATTAGCATTGGTAAGAAGTCGTTTGTGGGAGTGATTGATAGATCCCCTAACAGTAGCTAAACTGTAGGACAAAGTATACAGGAAGAAATAATGGGGGTCTGTGAAAAGGCTACTGCAACAATCATGGGTGATTTTAATCTACAGATCTAATCTACACATTTAATCTATAGATTGGATGAATTGGATTGGCAAAGGTAGCCTGGAAGATGAGTTCACAGAGTGTTTTTGAGGCAATTTCCTTAGAGCAGTACATTCTAGAGCCAACCAGAAAACAAGCTATTCTAGACCTGGTAATGTGCAATGAGAGAAGATTAATTAATTACCTCATAGTGAAGGAGTCTGTAGGTCGCAGTGATCATAACATGATTGAATTTCACATTCAGTTTGAGGGTGAGAAAAGTGAGTCTAAGACTAGCATTTTAAACTTAAATACAGGGAATTACGAAGGTATGAATATAGAACTGGCCGAAGTGAACTTGAAAATTAGGTTAAAGTGTAGGATATTAGAGATGTAGTGGCAGATATTTAAGGAGATATTTCATAACATTCAGCAAAGTTGCATTCCAGCAAAAAAGAAAGGCTCTAGGAGAAGAATGCACCATTCATGGCTAACTAAGGAAGTTAAGGTTAATATCAAATTGAAAGAAAAAGTGTACAATTCTGCAAAGATTGGTGGTAGGTCAGAAGATTGGCCAGAATTTTAAAAAAACAAAGAATAACTAAAAGGAGGGAGAAATTTGAGTATGAGAGAAAGCTAGCTAGGAATATAAAAACAGATAGTAAGAGTTTCTACAAGTATTTAAGGAGGAAAAGAGTAATTAAAGGGACCATTGGTCCTGTAGGGAATGAGAATGGGGTATTAATAATGGGAAATAAGGAGATGGCAGAAGCATTGAACAGATAAGGTGAGGTGGATTATTCCATTGTGTTGGTTCTCACTGCAACAAGCCCAGTCTGGTAGCTATATCCATCAGCACTCCATGGTGGCAGTACCAAATCACTCTTGGTGGTGGACATTGTAGTCCTACACACAGAATACATATTATACCCTTGTTTCCCTTAACATGGAGAACTACTGTTTCATCAGCGGAGGGACAGCACTTTCTTCGTCATATTTGACCTGAAACCATGAGACACCATGGGGTCCAGAATCAATATTGATGATTCACAGGGCTGCTCCCATCTGACTGTTTATCACTCTGTCCCACCTCTGTGTAAGTGGAAAGGTCATATCGAAGGAGAAGTTGTCAGATAGCTATCATGCTGCAAATGTGACTAATGTACATTGAGGGCAGCTGATTTCTAAAAATATTGAAGTTATTTGACACCAAATGGATATTTTTTAAGTGCTCATTAAACTTTTTTTCTTGGACTAACTATGGAAGTGAAATAATCAATACTTCTTCTGATACCTGTATTTGTTGGAATATGCATATACTTAAAAAGTATATGCAGACTGTGAATTGAGAAATGGAAAACAGGCTTGGAAGCACTATTATGCATTATTCAATAAAAAATATTATGATGGCATTCTGTATTGTTCATTAAAGCATAGCCTAGATGCAGAATGCTAAATCTGCATTATAATTGAGGAAAGCGAGAATAAAGAATGATATCTTATTGTAATACTAATATACTGCAGTATTCTTGCTTTGAGCGTATTTCTTAAGCCCACATGTATGGCTAAATCCTGATCGCATACCACCAATTTGGGAAATTATTTGTCATGAAAAATCTAAACGATTGGATGCAAAACAGCAAGTAATAACTAGTGAATAAAAATGGAGGCTTCCTTTTCAAAACAAATGCTATGACCAAAATTATTTGGTGAAACTGACCTTCATATGCCTTGTGACCAATGGCCAAAAGTGCTGGGAGTTGATATGAGGATTTATGATTAATGCACTCAGTTGTGGTGTAGCAATTTTATGATTGAAACAATTGAAATTTTATACTACAACTGAAGGAAATTAAATGGAGTATTTTCAGTGTTCAACCTGAATAAAAGAGAAATTCAGCTGACTTTGTAGGAAAAGAAATGTCAATTCTGATTCTTATTCTTACAATAAACTGAATATTAATCACTTGGTCCATTGAATTTTAAATTATTTTAAAAATTGTTTTCCAGACTATGGTCTGTTTGGGAATGATCATGTGGTATGTTATCACCAAGCAAAATAATCTACTTGGTCAAGTCCTGGTATTCATTGTGCTATATAGTTCTTTATATAGTACGTATGTATGGACAGGTAAGGTGCCTAAAATGTAAATCATTTTAGAAGGTTTTTTTTTAATCCACTCATTTTGTTTTGCTCATTTGTATGCTGTAATGATTTCTTGCATAACTTCCAGTGGGGATGGCGTTACCCTGGGAGTCCTTAACATTGACTCCAAACCCCACGAAGTCTCATAGCATGATGATGAAAACATGGTCAAGAAAACCTCTTACTGATTACCACCTACCACATCTGCACCCCCACCACTTGCCCCAACCCCCCACCACTTGCCACAACCCCCTCAGCTGATGAATTGGCACTCCTCTGTGTTGAACACCACTTGGAAAAAGCAGTGAGGATGCCAAGAGCACAGAATGTACTCTGGGTGGGGGACTTAAATGTCCATCACCAAAAGTGGCTCGATAGCACCACCACTGCCTGAGCTGGCCAAGTCCTAAAGGACATATCTGTTAGACTGGGTCTGCAACAGGTGGTGAGGGAACCAACAAGTGGGAAAAATCTACTTGATCTCATCCTCACCACTCTACCTGTCGCAGATGCATGTGTCTATGACAACATTGATAGGAATGTCCACCACACAGTCTTTGTGGAGACAAAGTCCTGCCTTCACATTGAGGATACTGTTGTGTGGCACTACCAACATGTTAAATGGAATAGATTTCGAACAGATCTAGCAATTCAAAACTGGGTATCCATGAGGCGCTGTGGGCCATCAGCAGCAGCAGAATTGTATTCAACCACAATCTGTAACCTCATGGTCGGGCACATTCCCCACACTTCACTGAACCAGGTTTGATCCTCTGGCTTGATGGTAACGGTAAAATGCAGGAGAGCATGCCAGGAGCATCACCAGGCATACCTAAAAATGAGGTGTAAACCTGCTAAAAAACAGGACTACTCGCGTGCCAAACAGCGGAAGCAGTATTTGATAGACGGAGCTAAGTGATCCCACAACCAAAGGATCAGATCTAAGCTCTGCGGTCCTGTCACATGCAGTTGTGAATGGTGGTGGACAATTAAACAACTAAGAGGAGGAGGAAGCTCCGCAAATATCCCCGATCTCAATGATAGGAGAGCTCAGCACATCGGTGCAAAAGACAAGGCTGAAGCATTTGCAACCACCTTCAGCCAGAATTGCTGAATGGATGATCCATCTTGGCCTCCTCCTGAGGTCCCCAGCGTCACAGATGCCAGCCTTCAGCCAATTCAATTCCACATGATATCAAGAAGCGGCTGAAGGCACTGGATACTGCAAAAGGTATGGCCCCTGTCACCATTCTGGCAATGGTACTGAAGGCTTGTGCTCCAGAACCTGCCAAGCCCCTAGTCAAGCTGTTGCACTATATCTACAACACTGGCCTCCACCTGTCAATGTGGAATATTGCCCAGGTATGACCTGTCCACAAAAAACAGGACAAATCAAACCCAGCCAATCACTACCCCATCAGTCTATCTCAATCATCATCGAAGATGTTGTCGACAGTGCTATCAAGTGGCACTTGCTTAACGATAACTTGCTCATTAACTCTCAGTTTGGGATTCACCAGGACCATTCAGCTTCTGACCTCATTACAGCCTTGATCCAAACATGGACAAAAGGCCTGAACTCCAGAGATGAGGTGCAAGTGACTGCCCTTGACATCAAGGCAGCATTTGACTGAGTGTGGCATCAAGGAGCCCAAGCAAAGCTGGAATCAGTGGGAATCAGGGGAAAAATTATCCACTCGTTGTATCTTACCTAGGACAAAGGAAGATGGTTGTGGTTGTTGGAGATCAGTTATCTCAGTCCTGGGACATGGCTGCAGGACTTCCTCGGGGTAATATCCTAGGCCCAACAATCTTTAACTGCTTCATCAATGACCTTCTCTCCATCATAAGGTCAGAAGTGGGGATGACTGCACAGTGTTCAGCACCATTCGTGACTCCTCAGATACAGAAGCAGTCCGTGTCCATATGCAGCAAGGCCTGGTCAATATTCAGGCTTTGGCTGATGAGTGGCAAATAAAAGTTTTGCCACACATGTGCCAGGCAGTGACCATCAAGAGAGAATCTAACTACTTCCCCCTGACATTCAATGACATTACCATCGCTAAATCCCCCACTATCAAGATCCTGGAGAGTTACCATTAACCAGGAACTAAACTGGACTAGCCATATAAATACTGTGGTTAAAAGAGAAGGTCAGAGGCTGGGAATTCTGTGGAGAGTAATTCACTTCCTGACTCCCCAAAGCCTGTCCACCATCCACAGGGCACAGGTCAGGAGCTTGATGGAATACTCTCCACTTTCCTGGATGAGTGCAGTTCCAACACTGAAGGAGCTCAATACCATTCTCAAGGACAGTTAAGGATGGGTGATAAATGCTGGCTTAGCCAGCAACGCCCACATCCCATGAAAGAATAAAAAAAAACATCCAGGACAAAGCAGCCTGCTTGATTGGCACCCCATCCATCATCTTAAACATTCACTCCTTCCACGACCAACACAGAATGGCAGTCATGTGTACCATCTACAAGATGCACTGCAGCAACTCACCAAGGCTCCTTTGACTTTCCAAACTCATGATCTCTACCACCTAGAAGGACAAGGGCAGCAAACGCATGGGAAAACCACCACCTGTAAGTTCCCCTCCAAGCCACACACCATTCTGACTTGGAATTATATCGCCATTCCTTCACTGTCACTGGGTCAAAATCTTGGAACTCCCTTCCTAACAGCACAGTGGGTGTCCCTACACCACATGGACTACAGCTGTTCAAGGAGGCAGCTCACCACCCCCTTCTCAAGAGCAATTAGGAATGGGCAATAAATCCAGGCCTAGCCAGCGATGCCACATCCTATGAACAATTTTTTAAAAAATGTTTTACCAACTTTAATTTCTCATTTAGTGTCTCAGCCTTTCATGCTCTCGTTGTTTTCTCTCCTTTCTGTCTTTCTTTTTTATTCCCTTTCCATAACATTTACTATTTCCTGCCTCTTCTCACTTTCTCTTTTCTCCCTTTTCTTTCTCTCCCTGTTCTCCCTCACTAGCACTCTCTCTCTGCTTTCCCATTATTTGTTCATCTTCTCATTTTCATGCCCTTCCCTACCTTTTCTTTCTCTTTCCTTTGTCTTCAATCTTTTACTATTCTCTTTTTTACTGTCTCACTCAGTTTCCCTTTCTCTCTCCCACTCGTTTTCTCTTTCCTATTCATTTTTTCTTCCTTGATTTCTATGTTATCCAATATCTTTTCTCTTTCACTCCGTCTCTTTCACTCTCTTCATGCTCCGCTCCTCCCTCTCTTGTATTCTGTGAGGATCAGACCTCTGGCTCTGTTGTTGTTTCACCAGAAAATCATCAGAGTTGCAACATCAAAGTGCAGGTGAAAATGATGTTAGTTTTTTTAAGAACAGACAGCTCTGATGCTTATTTCGCTAATTAGAGCTCTGAGTAAAAACACAACTGGTTTACTGAGTTCTTGCAAAATGGTTTAAAATGTCCCCAATCAATTTCTTTCAATAGGTCTCATAGCATTGTCATTACTTCTGTTGGAGAAAAATGCATCCAAGCAAAGAGGATTCTTCATTATTGCAGGATGGGGGTGAGAAAACTTCGAATCTTTCATTTTTGATGTTTGCTCCAAAAGTTTATTTTTGGGAGTGGGAAATTATTTTGCATGTTCAAATCATATCTGTGGGTGCAGGAAATGATTGTTTAAGTCAACAGCAAACTAAAGAAGAGTGGGACAGAGAGACATGCTATTTATTTTATATGATTATGGCGGAAGTAATGTTTCCACCCCTGTTTATTCGTCTGTAAACAATGCATTTCAAAGGTTGTGGACAGATTTCAACAAAACTTGGTACACAGGTAGGGTATGGCCCAAGGAAGAACTGATTAGTTTTTGGTGATGATGCGAATCCGAATCCTGGAATTTTTTAAAGGATCTTGCCATCTATTAGTCCAAGCCTGGATATTATCCAGGTCTTGCTACATAAGGACGCAGACTGCTTCAGTATCTGAGGAGTCACAAATGGTGCTGAATATTGTGCAATCATCTGTGAACATCGCCACTTCTGACCTTATGATGGAGGGAAGGTCATGGATGAAGCATCTGAAAATCGTTGGGCCTAGGACACTACCTTGGTGATCTCCTGCAATGATGTCCCAGGACTGAGATGATTGACCTCCAACAACTATAACCATCTTCCTTTGTGCTAGGTATGACTCCAACCAATGGAGAGTTTTCCCCCTGATTCCCATTGACTCCAGTTTTACTAGGGCTCCTGGATGCCACACTTGTTCAAATGCTGCCTTAATGTCAAAGGCAGTCACTCTCACCTCACCTCTTGAGTTCAACTCTTTTGTCCATGTTTGGATCAAGGCTGTAATGAGGTCAGGAGCTAAGTGGCCCTGGCAGAACCCAAACTGAGCATCAGTGAGCAGGTTATTGCGGTGTAAATGCCTCTTGATACCGTTGACGCCACCTTCCATCACTTTGCTGATGCTCAAGAGTAGACTGGTGGGCCGGTAATTCGTCTGGTTGGATTTGTCCTGCATCCTGTGGATAGGACATACCTGGGCAATTTTCCACATTGCTGGATAGATGTCAATGTTGTAGCTGAACTGGAACAGCTTGGCTAGAAGTGCTGCTAGTTCTGGAGCACAAGTCTGCAGTACTATTGCCAGAATGTTGTCAGGGCTCATAGCCTGTGCAGTATCCAGTGCAAAGCTCAGGTCATTTGACGGTACTGTTATTTGTTACTGGCATTTGTACAGGTAGATCTACAGCAGGATGAATCAAATCCCATAAAAGTAAGATGCTCAAGCTGTTTAGAGGAGCAACTGACACCACTAAACTTGTAGGTATCCAAAGCAGGCCTAATTTTGCAACTCTAACACTTTATTTCACACCTTTATACGTGCTGTCACAGCAGTGCTTGCATGTTAACCAGAGGCATCCATCTTGAAACCAATGTGATCCAAAACCTTGATACCAGTACTGAAAGTCTGTTTTAAAGATTGATTATAAGTTTTCTGCCCATGGTCAATGTTACTAAGACCCTGATGGTCATCTCAGATAGTATTCCTTTTTAATTTCTTTGGCAATGCATTATTGTGATCCATTATTCTAGCAATTAATAGTTCCATGTTTTTGTTTTATTAGAATACCAGCATTCATTATGGGAATGCTATTGATTACTGGTCGTCCAAATACACAAACAGTGGGAGATTCAGCATTCTTTTATGGAAATACTCAGGTATGAATTAAATGGCATTTTCTGAATCACCCTCAAAGTATATAAGATCCTGTATATGCTGTACTTCTAGCATCGAAATTCAATCTACAGAGATCCACATTTCCTTCCAACTGTTGTACTAGAATAATTCAAACCAGTGTTGCATTTATTACTGACATACAAGTGAAAAGAAAGGTGAAAGTAATTTACTTTTGATATACTTTATTTTGAAATGCTTGAAATTTGATAGTCTATAACTGTTGGAGTCAAGATAGAATATACTACTAAAATGTAATGCTTAAATTGTCAAAAGAAAACCCTAAAAAAATCTCCGAGGATTGGTGAGCTTTAATAGTTACGGCTTACAATGACGGAATCCTCAGGAAACATGGAATTTACGGCACAAACAGTCCTTTCGATGGGTCTTCATGCTCCATGCGAGTCTCTACTCATTTTATTTACCTCGTCTTACCCTATCAGTATATTGAGTTGAAGAACAAAAGATCTTTCAGATTACTTGTTAAAGAACAATTGAAGCTGAGAAATATCACTGCAGGCTGGCTATTGCTCTGTGCTCACCCAGTGATTTTTTTTTGTAGTGTGGGGTACCTATGGACCATTATTTAGGTCAGTCTTAATAGCTGGCACCAATAGAGCAGCTCTAGGGTGCACAACTTGTGCACTGAAATAGCTTAGGAGAAGAGCAGATTCACAAAATGACGGGCCCTGATGCTGCTGGTTTGCTACGAACACAAGAAAATCAGACGTAGTTTCTTAGATTTTCTTTAGGATAAAAGGGGAGAGGTAGTTTGATCTGAGAGTATTGAAACTCCCTCCATTTTTCAATCATAGGACAAAGTTGTACGCAAAGAACTTTCTGCAGTGGTTTTTTTAGGTTCTGAGCCATAAAAATAAATTAGCTCCCAAAGTTCAATCAGTGCTTAGTTAACTGATCTCAGTCAGGGAGGCATAAGTGGACCTATAATTAGCCTCAGTGACATGGAAGAGAACAATATCTTTGTGAAATTGCCAATAAAGGAGTAATTATATTGTAATTTGCTACATTAAGGCAATGTCTATCTATTATAACATTAATTAGGTTTTTGAAAGATGCATCTGCAATACATTATGGTATTTGCTAAAAAATTAGATGGATGGGTAAAATTTAGCATATGTAGTCTCACTGCTCACTAATGTTAGCAAGATTGTTCATATAATTATAAAGCAGCATAGTTCCAAGTTTTATGTCAACACATGACTAATTGTGGAAATGCAAGGTATTCTTTGTTGTAGTTGAATTGGCTGAAGCTCCAATTTTGTCTTAGCTGGGATTTGGGAAAAATAACTTTAATTGAAAAGCAGCACTGCAAATATCCATTATTTTTCTATTATGTTTTTGCAACTTATGTACAGTCTTGCATGGAATGAAACATCCCAAGGCAATTCACAATAATCAGCGATTGTTGGCGGGGCGGGGGGGTTGAAATACGGAAGTGAGTAAAGGGTACCCACACTGAACAATAACTAAGCAGAAACTTAGGGAAAAAGACTTGATATTTGACTGGAGAGTTGAATTTTGAAGAGGCTTTTAGTGGTGTAAAGAGATGTGTAGTGTTTCAGAAGAGATTTTCAGCATGTATGGTCATGATGGTTCATGGATCTGCCACTGCTGGTGGATCGAAGGCAGCTGGGGATGGAGCATTGCACAGCAATCCACACAAAGAGGAGTGAACTGGGAATGTTAGAGCTGCAGGAGATTACAGAGGTAAAGTGGAAAGATGCCAGGGTTTTATAATCAAGCTAATGTTTTTGCATTTAATGTGATGGGAAATGAGCCAGAGCCAGAACTGGGGTCTTAGAGATGCTAACAACAAAACTTTATATGAGTTGGGAACTGTGCAAGCTGCAACTCAGAAGGTTGGCTGGAAGAACAGGTCTCCCAGTGACAAAGGCAAGGATGTGGGTTTCATCAGCGATGTGGTTAAGCAGGGAAAAATGAGACAGGATTGGAAAAACTGATCAGAGTCTTTGCTGTCTCCTTTCTGACTTTCAGGGCT
This sequence comes from Carcharodon carcharias, assembly GCF_017639515.1. Lineage (NCBI taxonomy): Eukaryota > Metazoa > Chordata > Chondrichthyes > Lamniformes > Lamnidae > Carcharodon > Carcharodon carcharias. The sequence continues at coordinate 82,132,343 of NC_054478.1, read as the reverse complement.
TGAAGACTTAATTGCCTTAATTCCTGCTAATCTGTTCAGAACTAAAAGCTTTTCTACAGTTATTTCATAGTGTCACAGAGTCTTAAAGACCAGATTGCGTCCATTTGACCTGTCATTCCTATACTGGCACTACAAAAGAGCTGTCCACATTAGCCTCAGCTTTTTCCCTATAACCATGCACATTGGTTCTCTTCAAATGTATGTCCAATAGTATAAAAGCAAAACACTGCGGATGCTGGAAATCTAGAACAAAAACAAAAATACGTGGAAAAACTCAGCAGGTCTGACAGCATCTGTGGAGAGAAACACCGTTGACATTTCAAGTCCAAATGACCCTTCATCAGAACTAAAAAATATAGAAATGAGATGAAATATAAGCTGGTAGAAGGGGGTGGGACAGGTAAAGCTCGATAGGGAGCCAGTGATAGGTGGAGGCCAAGAAGAGACTGCCAAAGATGTCATAGACAAAAGGACAAAGGGGTGTTGACGGTGGTGATATTATCTAAAGGATGTGCTAATGGGGACATTAAGGGTAGCAAGCAGGACAAGCTAGTGGCAGATGATCCTAGTGGGGGTGAGGTGGGGGGAAGAGAACGAAATGGGCTAAAAGGTGGAGATGAAAGAATAGATCGAAATAAATTGCCACCACCAAACACATTTTCCCTTCACCACCACTCCCACCCCCCACCCCCTGGCGGCTTTCTGCAGGGATCATTCCCTCTGGGATACCCTGGTCCACTCCTCCATCACCCCCTACACCTCAGCCTCTTCCCACGGCACATTCCCATGCAACCGCAGAAGGTGCAACACCTGCCCCTTTACTTCCCCCGTCCTCACCGTCCAAGGGCCCAAATGCTCCTTTCAAGTGAAGCAGCATTTCACTTGCACTTCCCTCAATTTAGTCTACTGCATTCGTTGCTCCCAACGCGGTCTCTACATTGGAGAGACCAAACGCAGACTGGGTGGCCGCTTTGCAGAACACCTTCGGTCTGTCCGCAAGCATGACCCAGACCTCCCTGTCGCTTGCCATTTCAACACACCACCCTGCTCTCATGCCCACATGTCCGTCTTTGGCCTGCTGCAATGTTCCAGTGAAGCTCAACGCAAACTGGAGGAACAGCACCTCATCTTCGGACTAGGCTCTTTATAGTCTTCCGGACTTAATATTGAGTTCAACAATTTCAGATCATGAACACTCTCCTCCATCCTCACCCCCTTTCCAATCCCCCCTTTTACAATAATTTATAATTTTTTTACAAATATATTTTTTTTTCCCACCTATTTTAAAATTTATTTCGATCTATTGTTTCATCTCCACCTTTTAGTCCATTTTGATCCCTTCCCCCCACCCACACCCATGAGGGCCATCTGCCACTAGCTTGTCCTGCTTGCTACCCTTAATGTCCCCATTAGCACATCCTTTAGATAATATCGCCACCGTCAACACCCCTTTGTCCTTTTGTCTATGACATCTTTGGCAGTCTCTTCTTGGCCTCCACCTATCACTGGCCTCCTATCCAGCTTTACCTGTCCCACCCCCTTCTACCAGCTTATATTTTATCTCATTTCTATATTTTTTAGTTCTGATGAAGGGTCATTCGGACTCGAAATGTCAACTGTATCCCTCTCCGCAGATGCTGTCAGACCTACTGAGTTTTTCCAGGTTTTTTTTGTGTATGTCCAATAGTCTTTGGAATCCTAAGGAATTGGATTCCACCACTATTTCAGGTAATGTGATCCAGAATGTCAAAACCCAGTATGAAATAATAGCTCCATATTTCTCCTCTGGGTCTTCTGCCAACTTATTTTAAAGCTATGACCTCTGGCTACCAATCCACTTGCCAGAAGCAACAGTTCTCCCTACTTACTCTGTCAAAACTTCATTACTTAAAATATCTCTATTACGTCTCTCCTTAATCATCTCTTGTTCTAAGGAGAACAATCCCAGCTTCTTCAATCTCCACATAACGGAAACCCCTCATCCCTGGTGTCGTGCTGATGAACCTTATCTGTTGCCTCTCCAAGGCCTTGACATCCTTCCTAAAGTGTGGCTCCCAGAATAATAGAAAATAATCTAGCTGAGCCTAACAAGTGATTTATAAAGGTTCGGAATGACTTCCCTGTTTTCATATTCACTGTCCCTATTTACAAAACCTAGTATCCCATGCACTTTCTCAATTGTCTAATCAACTTGCCCTGCCATTTTCAAAGATTTGTGCATATGTATTCGCCAGTTCATTCTGCTGTCACAACTCCCTCAAAAAGTTCCATTTAGATTATACTATTTCTCCACCCTGTTCCTCCCAAAGTGTATCACTTCACACTTAAATATATTAAGTTGCATCTTCATATGTATGCCCATTTTAGCAGTCTGCCTATGTCCTTCTGAAGTAAGTTACTATCTTCATAACTATTTACTATGTTGTCAAATTCTGTATCATTTGCAAACTTCAACATTGTACTGCTTATACCCATTGATATTGATATAGAACGAGAAAAGCAATGGTCCTGATAAAGATCCTTGGCAGATTGCACTGTCGTACTTTCCTCCAGCCAGAAAAAAAAATCTATTCACCACCACCCTTTGTCTCCTATCCCTTGGCCAATTATGCACCCAATTTACCACTGTAGGCCATGCTCTGCATTGTATATCTACTTTTACATTTTTACCATCATTTTTTTAAAAATGGCACAAACATGTAATGTTTCTGCCATACTGTTATCTTTCACAATTGCATTCTGACTTTCATCTAAATTTTCTTCAAATACTCTTTTAATTTTATTTCAACTCTTCCAATGTACTCCTGGCCAGCCTTTCTCGTGTTTACACTCCATCATCCAAAACTCTACTGTCGTGTCTTAACTCACACAAGGCCTGAATTTTTGCAGTGATGGCAAGGTTCTCCAGCTTAGCCAAAATGGTTCTGGAGCCCCAATTCCAGAAGTGCCACCCTTGAACCCAGCACCCACCGTTTTTGCTTCGGTGGGGGGGGGGGGGCAAACAGGGACAAGTTGTAATTTGCACATCTGTGGTTCATGGAGGTAGCTGCACATGTAAGAGTGCAGCTGTCTTCAAACACATCCAGTTTTCGTTAGCAGGATATCCAAAACAAGACTTGTGGGCTTTATACTTTTCAAGAGAAAGTCTAAACTTATCAGAGTTCTTTGTAGCGGTAAGGTTCCCTTTTGGGGAGGTCCAGAGACACCTTTGGGAGAGGTCAAGTGCCCTTTGGGATTGTTAAAATTAGATATGAATGTGTGTAAGAAGTTGATGAACTCATTGGAACTGTCAAGCTGCCAAGGCATTTAAATCCCCTTGGAACTGTCAAGGTTTTTAAATCATTTGGCCTTTAAATTTTAAACAAAGTCTGTAGTTTTTAAAAAATCAGTGTTTGCCTGAGGTCCATCCATGGTGGATGTAGGTTGAATTAGCATGGAGGGTGTAAGGGCAAACGGTGGTAGGTGGGGGCCATTGGTTGACATAAGTTGGCACTAAGGTGGCATAGGGGCTAGTAAGGGTCGTGGGGTGGGCAGAGAGGAATAGGTTGGCATGAAGGGCATAAGAAACCATGGGGGTGAGCTGGGTGCTTGAAGTGGCAAGAGTTGGCTTGGATGAAGCATATTGTGTGTGTGTGTGGGGGGTGGGGGGGCTAGCGGGCTTTTTTTCGCAGCCAGGACAAAGTGCCAAAGCGCTGAGGCCAGCCTCAGCGCACCCCTCCCCCGCCCCCACTCCTGGACCATCTGTGTTACTTTCTCTCGAGTCGGGTTTGTGAAGTGTGGGACTTTTCCTGACCCTGCACTCCCAACTTGGGAGCAAAGATTCAGGCCCAAGTCCCAATCATCCAGCATTCTCATGCTCACTGGCCTACATTGTCCCCTGGTTAAGCAAGGCCTTCATTTTAAAATGCTCATTTTTGTTTTCAAATCCCTCCATGGCCTCGTTCTCCCTATCTCTGTAGTGTCCTCTAATCAAATTATCCTTCCAAATCTAACTGCTGCTCCAATTCTGGCCTCCTGCACATTCCTGACAAATGAGTAATCACTCTCTGTGTGGAATTGTGTTTGCCTTTATATCCCTGGTAATGTGACAAGCCATGATCCAAACAAAAACCCTTGTTTCTGTATTTAACTTATTGGATATGTCAAAAGCATTCTTGTGACCTCCTACACTTCCTACTGTTAAATAAACATTCCACCATATTAAATGTTGCATAATATTTACTGCACAGAAACAGACCAAACCTCAGCCCACTGTACTTCATCTACATTTGTGAACATATTCTTCTACTTCTTTCTTTCTCATATGTTCATCTAACTTCTCCTTGAGTTCTACCTTCTAACCACACTTTAGGCAGAATTTTCCCCCTGTCGGGGGGGGGTGGAATTGATGGGTAGTCGCGTGCGGGTGCACTTCTGATCGGCGCCCCCAATCGGAGGCACAGGGCCATTTTATGTGGGCGGGCCAATTAAGGCCTGCCCAGTGTGATGTCCACAGGTTAGCTCTATGCACTCCCTGTGCAGGCGGGTGGGGGGGGATGCCTAAAATTGAGAGTGTGCTTTTTTGCGCATGAGCACGAAAGAGCGCATTCATCTCCCTGAGGCTAAGTGCTGCCTCAGGGAGATGGCCTCTACTTTCAAAAATATTAAAAATAGAAGAAAAAAATGTTCCCTTACATGGCCCCTCGTGTCAACATCACATGAGTTGGGACATGTTCATAGTTTCCAAAAAAACTTTATTGAAATTTTTAAAACCCTACATGAAGCCTCATCCCACCTGTGGATGAGGTTTCATGTTTTTTCTAATTCTCTCTGGGGTTCCTGGCCTGCCCGCCAACCTTAAGGTTGGACAGGCAGGCCCAACGCAAACTGGAGGAACAACACCTCATCTTCCGACTAGGGACTTTACAGCCTTCCGGACTGAATATTGAATTCAACAACTTTAGGTCGTAAGCTCCCTCCCCCATCCCCACCCCCTTTCTGTTTCCCCCTTCCCTTTTTTTTTCCAATAAATTATAAAGATTTTCCTTTTCCCACCTATTTCCATTATATAAAAAAAAACCCCCACTAGAGCTATACCTTGAGTGCCCTACCATCCATTCTTAATTAGCACATTCGTTTAGATAATATCACCAACTTTAATTTTAACACCTATGTGTTCTATTGTACTATTGTCGTTGACATCTTTTGATGATCTGCTTCTATCACTGCTTGTTTGTCCCTACAACCACACCCCCCCCCCCTCCACCTCTTTGTCTCTCTATCTCTCCGCCCCCCACACACACACCTTAAACCAGCTTATATTTCAACTCTTTCTTGGACTCGAACGCAAGTTCTGTCGAAGGGTCATGAGGACTCGAAACGTCAACTCTTTTCTTCTCCGCCGATGCTGCCAGACCTGCTGAGTTTTTCCAGGTAATTCTGTTTTTGTTTTGGATTTCCAGCATCCGCAGTTTTTTTGTTTTTATCTCTGTGTTTAATTGACTGCCACTGCTCTTCAAGAAATGCCTACCTCCTTGAAGAAGTTCTGTTCCTCTCTGCGACAAGATTTCCGTATCTCTCTGTTGTCTTGCTCACCTTCCTTGCTTTCCATTTCCCTCCTAGTGTTTGACAAGGTGTTTACTAAAACCCGCTTTCACAGCCATATCTCCTTTCCCAGTGACTGTCTCCGTCTCCGACTTACCCCACGTGGATTTCAACTGAAATTCCACCCCTCATGTTTCGAACCCACCCAGGATTACAGGTATCTCCGGGACATAAAACGTTTCTCGGACTGCTGTTCCCGTCACATTCTGAAATCCACACTCAGTGCCATGCGCCGCCATATGAACACACTCGACCTCTCCCTCCAGCAGCACCGCCGTACCCTTTTTCAAAGCTGCGCGTGCCCCCAGTTTCATTTTATCCTTCGGCTCATCCGACGCCTCAACAAGAAACTTTTTCTCTTTCTCTCAAGTGCTAAGGAACGCAAGCTGCAACAACTCATCGACACCAACACCCATCTAGGACCCTCCACCCCTGCCTGTTCCTCCGTCCCCACCCTTTCTTCCAATCCCAACCCCAGCCGTGTATTCACTATACCCCCTGACCTTCCCCTCTCCGATGCTGAACGTCCAGTGCTCAGCAAAGGACTTAGTTTCATACCCTTACGCCCTCACCTCAATGAATTTCGGGCTCGGCATGATGCTGAACTCTTCTTCCGCCGTCTTCGTCTCCGGGCTCACTTCTTTGGGCAGGAGTCCTCTCCCAGTTCAACGGATCCTTTTACCCATCTCCAATATTCTCCCTCCACCTGGACCCCTCCCTCTGAATTCTTACCTTCTCTTGATCTTTTCATTGAGAACTGTCGGCGCGACATTAGTCGTCTCAATTTCTCTGCTCCTCTCACCCATTCTAACCTGTCTCTCTCTGAACTTACTGCACTCCATTCTCTCAGGTCCAACCCTGACATTGTCATCAAAGCCGCTGACAAGGGTGGTGCTGTTGTTGTCTGGCGCACTGACCTCTACCTCGCGGAGGCTGAGCGTCAACTCGCAGACACTTCCTCCTACCTCTCCCTGGACCATGACCCCACCACTGAACATCAAGCCATTGTTTCCAGGACTGTCACTGACCTCATCGCCTCTGGGGATCTCCCTCCCACAGCTTCCAACCTGATAGTCTCCCAACCTCGGACGGCCCGCTTCTATCTCCTACCCAAAATCCACAAACAGAACTGCCCCGGTAGACCGATCGTCTCAGCTTGTTCCTGCCCCACAGAACTCATTTCTCGTTATCTTGACTCCCTTCTCTCTCCCCTTGTCCAGTCCCTTCCCACCTACATCCGTGATTCCTCTGACACCTTACGTCACATCAACAATTTCCAGTTCCCTGGCCCCAACCGCTTCCTCTTCACCATGGACGTCCAATCCCTCTACACCTCCATCCCCCACCAGGATGGTCTGAGGGCCCTTAGCTTCTTCCTCGAACAGAGGCCCGAACAATCCCCATCCACCACTACTCTCCTCCGTCTGGCTGAACTTGTTCTCACACTGAACAATTTCTCCTTCAACTCCTCTCACTTCCTCCAAATAAAAGGTGTGGCTATGGGTACCCTCATGGGCCCCAGCTATGCCTGTCTCTTTATGGGGTATGTGGAACATTCCTTGTTGCAGTCCTACTCCGGCCCCCTTCCACAACTCTTTCTCCGGTACATCGATGATTACTTCGGTGCCGCTTCATGCTCTCGTCAGGACTTGGAAAAATTTATTAATTTTGCTTCCAATCTCCACCCCTCCATCATTTTCACGTGGTCCATCTCTGACACTTCCCTTCCCTTCCTTGACCTCTCTGTCTCAATCTCTGGTGATAGACTGTCCACCAATATCCATTACAAACCCACCGACTCCCACAACTATCTCGACTACAGCTCCTCACACCCCGCTTCCTGTAAGGACTCCATCCCATTCTCTCAGTTCCTTCGCCTCTGTCGCATCTGTTCCGATGATGCTACATTCAAAAACAGTTGCTCTGACATGTCCTCCTTCTTCCTTAACCGAGGTTTTCCACCCACGGTCGTTGACAGGGCCCTCAACCGTGTCCGGCCCATCTCCCGCGCATCCGCCCTCACGCCTTCTCCTCCCTCCCAGAAACATGATAGGGTCCCCCTTGTCCTCACTTATCACCCCACCAGCCTCCGCATTCAAAGGATCATCCTCCGCCATTTCCGCCAACTCCAGCATGATGCCACCACCAAACACATCTTCCCTTCACCCCCCTTATCGGCATTCCATAGGGATCGCTCCCTCCGGGACACCCTGGTCCACTCCTCCATCACCCCCTACTCCTCAACCCCCTCCTATGGCACCACCCCATGCCCACGCAAAAGATGCAACACCTGCCCCTTCACTTCCTCTCTCCTCACCGTCCAAGGACCCAAACACTCCTTTCAAGTGAAGCAGCATTTCACTTGCATTTTCCCCAACTTAGTCTACTGCATTCGTTGCTCCCAATTTGGTCTCCTCTACATTGGAGAGACCAAACGTAAACTGGGCGACCACTTTGCAGAACACCTGCAGTCTGTCCGCAAGAATGACCCAAACCTCCCTGTCGCTTGCCATTTCAACACTCCACCCTGCTCTCTTGCCCACATGTCTGTCCTTGGCTTGCTGCATTGTTCCAGTGAAGCCCAACGCAAACTGGAGGAACAACACCTCATCTTCCGCCTAGGGACTTTACAGCCTTCCGGACTGAATATTGAATTCAACAACTTTAGGTCGTAAGCTCCCTCCCCCATCCCCACCCCCTTTCTGTTTCCCCCTTCCCTTTTTTTTCCAATAAATTATAAAGATTTTCCTTTTCCCACCTATTTCCATTATATAAAAAGAAACCCCCACTAGAGCTATACCTTGAGTGCCCTACCATCCATTCTTAATTAGCACATTCGTTTAGATAATATCACCAACTTTAATTTTAACACCTATGTGTTCTATTGTACTATTGTCGTTGACATCTTTTGATGATCTGCTTCTATCACTGCTTGTTTGTCCCTACAACCACACCACCCCCCCCTCCACCTCTTTGTCTCTCTATCTCTCCGCCCCCCACACACACACCTTAAACCAGCTTATATTTCAACTCTTTCTTGGACTCGAACGCAAGTTCTGTCGAAGGGTCATGAGGACTCGAAACGTCAACTCTTTTCTTCTCCGCCGATGCTGCCAGACCTGCTGAGTTTTTCCAGGTAATTCTGTTTTTGTTTAGGTCCACTAATTACTTTAATTGATCTGTCAATGGCCTCAATTGGCCATTGACAGGTCGGCAGGCGCACAGCTGATTTTGCTGCGCCCCCACCTTGCTGAAAATTTAAATGGGGCGCAGTGACGTTGGGAGTTCCGCCCAATGTCATCGCACGTCATTTTACACATAGACAAGCAGGCCCCGACCTCACTCACTGACGGTAAAATTCTGCAATGTGTGTAAAGATGTTTCTCCTTAATTCCCTATTGGATTTATTAACAAGTGTCTTATACTTATGACCCCAATTCTGGTCTCACCTGCAAGTGGAATTATTTTCTCTACTTCTGTACTAACAAACCCTTTCAAAATCTTCTTTCAAGTCATCCCTCTTTCTAAAACAAAGAAACCCCTACCTGTTCAATCGTTTCTGATAAGTGTAACCTCTCAGTTCTGGTGTCATTCTAGTAAATCTTTTTTGAACCTTTCCCTGTACCTATATGTATCTTTTTTATAATACTGTATCAAGACCAGAACTGTTCTCAAAACTCCAAATGCAGTCTAACCAAGATCTTATAAAAGTTTAGCATAACTTCACTGCTATTCAACTCCATTATTTAAAGAAATCAGGCAAGGGTTAGAATGGAATAATTTTAGAAGTGTCAAGACAGAGGCAGCAACAGATGAAGAGTAAAAGTGGAAAGGCAGCGCCATGGTTCTCAGATACCTCCCAGGAATATGCTGCGGGTGGTAAGGGCCCACAGAGAGTTTCTGTTCACTGTGGACTGAAGGAAGAAGGGAACCTCAGAGAACAAGTAGGTGTGGCTGGAAGTGATAGAGAATGTTAGCAGCAGGTGTTTGGTGCCTCACTTCTGAATATAGTGCCAGAAGAGTTTCATGACCTGACCAGGGCAGGAATGGTATGTGGTTCGCCAGATTCAAAGCAAACTCCCTCACATTGCCTTCCCAGCCTTCTCCTGCACATCATTCTCAAACCAGCACACTTTGCAGGTGCACCAATCCCTGTGTCTCAAGCCATCGCCCCATATTTCCATCTGACCAGCCACCACTGACACTCATCTTATTACCATGTCACACCCATCCCTCATAGTGACCCTCTACAAATGTTGTTCTTCCATACTTCTATAAAACTATTCCACTTCTCACACTCCTAGGACTCTTTCTATCTTTGCAAGAGAAGAAAGCACAGAACAGCAGGGAAAAGCAGAAAATGAGGGCTTCCAGTCATAGGCACCTTGACAGCTTTGGAGGAAGAACTGGAGATATACCAGTCTCAGCATACAGGATCATTAATGATGGAGAGAAGAGAGTCTCCAAGCCACCTGGTGACACAATTAAAAATTACACAGCCACATGCCATACAATAATTACACATCTAGGGTGGAATTTTAACTGTAGGGTGCACTTCCAGATGGTGGAACATGAAGTGGCCGCCACCTTAGTTCTCTTGCTTTTTGCTGGTTCCCATGTGATTACAGTTAGAATATAAAGTGCTGGCAATGTGCACAGCAGACACATGCAATCACACGGTGGTGAAGCTTTTCAGTGGCAAAATCTGCCATCAGCTGACAATGCAGGTACTGCCAGGCTACAAAAGAAGCCTCATGGACAAGCAGGAGGCTCTTCATCACAACCACAACTTTCCTGCCCAATTCCATTTCCATTAGCATGAGACTTATTGAGAGCACAGAGGTGGCACGGGTGTTTTTCAAATTTAGATTTTACACTTGTAGATATTCCACATTACATGTGTATTAGGGTTATTTGTTGAGATTAGCTGAGTCAGAGAGCTATATGTACTGGCGGCCTCATGGTTAGCACGCTTTGATGGTTACATGGGAGTTAGAGACATCTGTTTATAGTGGAAGAAATGATGATGTATTTTTGCGTTCATGCTTCATTTAATTCTTTTATTCATTTAGGGGAAGTGGGCATCGTTGGTGAGACTGACATTTATTGCCCATCTCTAATTGCCCTTGAGAAGGCAGTAGTGAGCTGTCTTCTTGAACTGTTGTGGGTGTAGGTACACCCTCAGTGCTGTTAGGGAGGGAGTTCCAGAATTTTGACCCAGTAAACGTGAAGGAACGACAATATATTTCCAAGTTAGGATGGTGAGCGGTTTGGAGGGGAATTCCAGGTGTTGCTGTTCCCATGTGTCTGCTGCCCTTGTCCTTCTAGTTGATAGTGGTTGTGGGTTTGGAAGGTGCTGCTAAGGAGCCTTGGTGTGTTTTTGCAGTGCATCTTGTAGATGGTACACATTGGTGCCACTGTGCATTGGTGGTGGAGGGAGTGAATGTTTGTAGAAGGGGTGCCAATCAAGTGGGCTGCTTTGTCCTGGACGTTGTCAAGCTTCTTGAGTGTTGTGGAGCTGCACTCATCCAGGCAAATGAGGGGTATTCTATCACACTCCTGACTTGTGCCTTGTAGATGGTGAACAGGCTTTGGGGACTCAGGAGGTGAGTTACTCCTAGGATTCCTAGTTCCTGACCTGCTCTTGTAGCAGTATTTATATGGCTAGCCCAGTTCAGGTTCTGGTCAATGGTAACCCTCAGAACATTGATAGTGGGGGATTCAGTGATGGTAATGCCAATTAATGTCAAGGAGTGATGGTTAGATTCGCTCTTGTTGGAGATGGTCATTGCCTGGCACTTGTGTTACTTGGCACTTGTCAGCCCAAGCCTGGATATTGTCCAGGTCTTGCTGCATTTGGGCATGGACTGCTTCAGTATCTGAGGAGTCACGAATGGTGCTGAACACTTTGCAATCATCAGCGAACATCCCCTAGCTTGGTGATAATGGTACATTAGGGTATATGCCAGGCCATGAGCTTACAGGTTGTGTTCGAGTACAATTGTGCTGCTGCTGATGGCTCACAGCACCTCATAGATGCCAAATCTTGAGTTGGTAGATCTGTTCAAAATCTGTCCCATTTACCATACAACATGATGGAGGGTATACACAATGTGAAGACAGGACTTAGTCTCCACAAGGACTGTGCAGTGGTCACTCCTACTGATACTGTCATGGACAGATGCATTTGTGGCAGGCAGATTGATGAGGGTGATGTCAAGTATGTTTTTCCCTCTTGTTGATTCCCTCACCACCTACTGCAGACCCAGTCTAGCAGCTATGTACTTTAGGACTCAGCCAGCTCAATCTGTGGTGGTGCTACCAAGCCACTCTTAGCAATGGACATTGAAGTCCTCCACCCAGAATACATTCTGCACCCTTGCCACCCTCAGTGCTTCCTCCCTCTCAGTGGTGTTGAACATGGAGGAGTGCTGACTCATCAGCTGAGGGGATGGTACATGGTAATCAGCAGGAGATTTCCTTGCCCATGTTTGACCTGATGCCATGAGACTTCATGGGGGCCGGAGTCAATGTTGAAAACTCCCAGGGTAACTCCTTCTCAACTGTATACCACTGTGCCACCACCTCTGCTGGGTCTGTCCTACTGGTGGGACAGGACATACCCAGGGATGGTGATGGTGGTGTCTGGGTCATGATCTGTAAGGTATGATTCTGTGAATATGACCATATCAAGCTATTGCTTGAATAGTCTGTGGGACAGATCTTCCAATTTTGGCACTAGCCCCCACATGTTATTAAGGAGGACTTTGCAGGGTCAACAGGGCTGTGTTTGCCGTTGTCATTTCCGGTGCCTAGGTCGATTCCAGGTGCTCTGTCCACTTTCATTCCTTTTTATTAACTTTTTAGCGGTTTGTTACAACTGAGTGGCTTGCTGAGCCCTGTCAGAGGGCATTTAAGAGTCAACCACATTACTGCAGATCTGGAATCACCTGTAGGCTAGGTCAGGTGAGGATGACAGATTTCGTTCCCTAAAGGACATTTATGAACCAGATGGGTTTTTAATTCCACATTTTTATTAAATTCAACTTCTGCCATCTGCCGTGGTGGGATTCAAACCCAGGTTCCCTGGGCATTACCCTGGGTCTCTGGATTACCAGTCCAATAACAATACCACTACACCACCACCTCCCTCTTATGTTGGTCTCCAGTGTTGTACTCACTCTGTGCAAAATGGCTCAACAGGACCTCCCTTCGATGCATTGTAAAGGACATTGTCCAAAATCACTCTCAGCGGGGTTAATTGAAAGGTTGTAGGTGAATTCAAAGCCCTGCAAAGACCCAGCCAGGCAACACCCTGAGATGGACCCACATTTCAAGAGTACTTACATTGCCCTTTAGGCTCCTTATTTTCTTACCTTGACCGTTCCCACCACTCACTATCACAACCAGGACGCCGAGTCCTTCCCTCTTACAGTTCTCCATGCCCCCACTCTACAAGCCCCCTCACCACTGATTCATCCTTGCAGCTCTCGGGCCTCTGTGTAAGCTGCCATTCTCCCGCTCCCCGCATCATTCCACAGATTTCAACAAGGAAAACTGCTGACCTCAGATACAACTGCCCAAACCCCACTGTTGCATGCCACCTTTAAACGAATGTGAACCAGGTGCCACAACATTCTCATGTGCCATTGACTTTAAGGTAGGACGTAATTTAAAAAACGGTTTATGCTAACGAGTATTCATGGCATGCAAATGTCTGACAAGTGGGAACCCGCCACAGGACAGCATGAGACCTGACACACCACAAAAACACAGCTGACTTAATTTCTGCATCTCAGCCCACCATCGGGAAATCAAAATTTCAGCATCCACCTAATTCGGTTACCCAACACGCCATGTTTCCTGTTCTTGCAGGCTCCATAAAATCTGTCGACTTGATGTCAGCAACCACTGTACAGATCATCATATTTCAATGGTAATTTAGAACTTTCTCACCCTGTTAGTTCTATTTCATGCCTTTCATCTCCCACAGATCCTAGAAGTGTCCCACAGGAGCCGGTGCCGCAGCAGTTCATTCACTCGAAGGAAGCACTACCACACAACTCACGCACCCTCCACCAGCTCAGATGCACACAACTCAGTAGGGATGCCAAATCAGGAATTTGGGTTATCACATGGTGAAGCACACATCACAAATGAACAGGAGCAGGTGGTAGAGACAGGGATAGCAGGACCCTCTGAGCTCTGCTCAGCTGTGTGCAGATGCTAAACCTCAGGGACCATAGAGGAAGAGAACGATTTGAGAGCAACTGCAGAAAAGGTGTAAATTTCTGTCAATCTTTTTTCCAGAGACACTATTATTAGAGAGAGATTATAGGAATCCATCTCCATCATAAGTACAATGATATCTTGGGTCTCGACGCTGATGTCTATGTCATGGGAAAAGTGACATATACCCGAGGGATCAGATGCAGCAGGCAATCAAGTGCATGTTGGTCCTGACCAATAGCCTGCACACTCTGACTGCCATCTTAAGCAGGATGGTGGAAAGCCTCACCTTGGTCATTCAGCACCTCTGTAAAGTACAGCCAAATGCTGTCCAGCCCTTAGCTTACGGGGAACTTGCAGGTGGACTATGAAAAGTAAGATAGAGAAAGAACGCATGGAAGTGGGGACAATGCTCAAAACGCTTCCACTTACCACTCCTTTCCTTTGCCACCCCACCCCACACCCCAACCTCCCCCAACAGAGCCTCATATGCTGTCTCCTGTCCTGATGGCTGAGCCTAACCTTGCAGAGGGACAGGCAGGGGCAGTCTTTGAAGGGGGCCATCACAGGCTTCAAAACCTAGAGGGTACCAACCACAAGCATCTGGGCAGTCAGATCAGAGACTGCCTCAAATTCTGCTAAAGCTACTGTGATTGCCCCACATTGGAGAATTTCGGTTATAACTTGGGTTATTTAACATTGTGTTACATTGTCACATTTCTGTTCCGTGTTTACAAAGAGTGAATTTTATTTCAATACTCCATTGTCCTTTCTTTTCTTTGTTGCCTACTACCTTCAATTGGAAGAGATGGATATGTAGGCTGTTGGCGCACAATAGGTTCAGCATTGGTGTGCCAGATGACTGCAATGCCTCTGGTTAGCTGAAGTGTGCCTGAATCAGTCTATCCCAAGCATTCCTGGCAACTAAGAGAGCGACTACAGGTGTCCTTGTCACATCAGCCCCTCCTCCTGTGGTTCTTCCTCTTCATTCTCTTCTTCCAAAGATAAGGAGGGGCCATTACCTTCCTCCTGTTGGTGTTCATTCCCTCTGGTGCATACTGAAAGGGACTCCCAGACTTGTCCAGGCTTCTGGATCACAGCCTCAATATCCCAATGGCTTGCTCAATGACCACTCTTGTGCTTATGTAGATTTGGTTTCCTGGCATGTCAGTGGTAGGACTTTTCACAGGTATCGTCAGCCATGTCCTTAGAAGGTAGTCATTATCTTCAAAAAGCCACCCACTGACTCTGCTCAGAAGTGCGAACATCTGTGGGAAACAAGCACAGAATAAAGGAATCAAGGCACCTTCCTGATCCGCCTTGTACAGACATGCATGATAATTTTTGATGGTTGCATACCAGCTGAAAGCTAATGGAGTGATGATGAACTGATTGATAAATACTGCCCATTGCTCTGAGGATGCTTTGATTGTCACATGGGTACAATCTATAATTCACTCTACATATGGGAAGCCAGCTGGAGCAATAAATCTTAGGGCCCTCTCATTTTTGAAACAAATCTCATCATGGAGAAGTGGCAAATATAGTATCCGTTACCAAGAAGATGTACCTGTATACAAGAGATCGTGAAATTCTGGAAACGTCATCTGGAAGGTACCAGAGGTGAAAAAGTTCAGGGCTGTGTTGACTTTGACCCCTGGTGGGAATGCATGCCCATCTTGGTCCAGTTAGGATGCCCTTCCAGGAAGCTGTAAATGTCAGCATCCACCTGACTGATGCTCAGTCATGTCCAAAAGGCTAATCCTCTGAACGTATACCCTGTGTTGGGGTGTTGCTTCCTGTGAGCTGGAGCTCTGTGCTCGTCCCCTTTGTCCTGTGGAGTGACAAATGGTTGGGGAGAAGGCTGGTGCTGCTCCTGCCTTTGCTGGTGCTGCTCCTCCTGTTCCTCATCAGGGATCCAAGGTGAAGCTGTATAATTGGCTCCCATGCTGCTGGGAAGTGCAAATCAAAGGCCAAAAACTCCAAGGCAGCAGAAATGACCTCCACTATATTGGGAATCACCTCCAAAGCAGTGAAGCAGAACAAGTCCTGTGAGAAAGAGCCATTCGCTTAGGATAGGAAGCAGCTGCCGTATCACAGTATTTAAAGCCTTGTTTGCCTGTCAGTTGCTCAATCTCGCCAATCCCTGCTGTTCTCTCACCTTGTCTTACCTGGCAAGTACCAGGAAACTCGTGCACTCAGAGTTAAAGACAGAATCCAGGGATTAAACTTCACTTAGTTGCCTTTTAACATAATTAAATGTCGGAGCTGCCTGTCCCTCGGGTGTTTCCCATGTGTTATCGAACATACTGAAGTTAAACGTGAAAGTCAGGTTCCTGCCAACTTCCTGACATGCCAGTTTTTTCTGTTTTTTGCACCCACCACCCATATAGACACCCACCCACCAATGTTCCATCTAAATTTTCTTATTACTGTGCGGCCTACAAGGAAGTTTACTTTCTTGTTCATGGGCAGCTTATATTTTAGAAGTTGCTGAACTTCCTCGAAGTTGGGAGGAACTTGTTTATTTCAAAGCAGGTTACCTTGCAGATTACTGCGCAGCCATGCATGCACACACCTTAATAGAAACATTGGGACCCGCCCTAGCAGGTCAAAATTCATGCCTGTGTGTCCAGCTCTGATGTCATTTGGCTGCTTGTTGTAAGAGATGTTTCCCTCAAACATGTCTGCGTAAAAGTTTGAATTTTATAGGCTTCTTTTGGTTTTAGTTTTATTGATTTATTTCTTTTCCACTGCTCCCTTTGGATTTTAGGAGAACAATTTTGCTTCCGATCTGCAATCTAAACACTTTGCTGCAAAGTTACTGCAGTCTTGCACTTTCAGTCAGCTGCAGGTCATCACTGCCATCACTGAGCCCCAACTAGATCATTTTCTATATCTACTTATCACTCCTCCACTGTTGTTAAATTATCAGGCACCTTATTCAACATCCAGTACTGGATGAGCAGAAATTTCCTCTAATTAAATATTGGGGAGACTGAAACTATTGTTTTTTGTCCCCACTCCAAATTTTGTTCCCTAGCTATCAACTCCATCCCTCTCCCCAGTAACAGTATGAGATTAAGTCAGTCTGTTTGCGATCCTGGTGTCACATTTGACCCTGAGATGAGCTTCTGACCTCATATTCACACCATCATGAGGACTGCCTATTTCCACCTCTGTAATTTCAATCATCTTCACCCCTATCTCAGCTCCTCTATGGCTGAAATCCTCATTCATGCCTTTCTTACCTCTAGACTTGACTATTTCATTGCACTCTTGGCTGTTTTTAAAAATGTATTCTTTTACAGGATGTGCGCATTGCTGGCTAGGTCAGCATTTATTGCCCATTCCAAATTGCAAATCCCACATTCTACCCTCCATCAACTTGAGGTCATCGAAAGCGCTGCTGCCAATGTCTTAACTTGCAGCAAGTCCTCTTCCCCTCTCACCCCTGGGCTCATTGATCTACATTGGCTCCCAGTCAAGCAACATCTTGATTTTAGACTCTCATCCTTGTTTTTCAAACCCCACAATGGCCTTGCCCTCCTTCTCTGTGTAGTCTTCTCTAACCTCACAACCTTCCAAGATGTCTGCACTCTAATTCTAGCCTCTTGTGCATTACAAATTATAATTGCTTCACCATTGGTGGCTGTGCCTTCAGTTGTCGAGGCCCCAAATCTGGAATTCCCTCCCTACACCTCTCCGCCTCTCTACCTCACTTTCCTTCTTTATGACTCTTCTTAAAACATACCTCTTTGATCAAGCTTTTGATCATCTGATTTAAAATCTCCTTATGTAGCTCAGTGTCTTTCTTTGGTTTATACTGCTCCTGTGAAGCACCTTGGGACATTTCATTGGGCATTATTTAATGGAAGCAATGTTCTTGCCTGTGTCACCTCTTTTCAGTGACGCCCACCATATTATATGACACTCAGGCACTTAACTGGACAGCAAAGGGCCTTCCCCAGGATCAAGGACCCTGGGGGTGAAGGTCCCACCCACTGGCAGCTGCTAGCCAATCAGAGGCCAGTAGTTCCATTGAACAGCAGCACCACTCAAGAGGGCAGTAGCTGCTACTGGTATGACCGATGCCCACTGGATCTTAGGCCACAGATGAGTGATGACAGGAAGGGTATCACGGTGTGGGGTCACAAGTCGGGGTAAGAGTTGTGAGGAAGGTTGGGGTGAGGGAGTCAGCAGCAAGAGAAGGGAGCCGGTTCCCAGCGGGCATCCCCTTCCCAATGCCAGATCCCTCAATCAGGCACTGAGTGCCTTTGAACAAGGGACACTCCCAGCCCCTCCCTGCCACCACCCCCCTCCACAGAAGCCCGCAAGCAACTGCATTGGGATTTGTTTGTCATGCTACCTGCATGGGTTAATACCAGCAGTGGTGGGATGAGACCCTTAAGTGGGCATTAAGTGGACTTAATCAGGGTGTGGGTGGGAAAGTGGCGGTGTCCCCACCCTCACCTTCCTGATTAAATGCCCCTGCCACTAAACTTGTCATGGAGGAGGGCCTTAAAAGTGCTATATAAATATAAGTTAATGTTTTTCAGTTCCTTCCATGTTTTCCTTTATTCCATTTGCTCCCTGCCTATTGTGTTTTTGGCCACAACTGCTTCATCCCACCACTGGGTTCTCAACCTGTTCAATGACCACTCATCATTGCCAGCCCTAAGCCCCTCTTATCTGCTGCATTCTTCTAAAGGCCTGACTGCAGACCACAGCCAGCAGAAG
Source organism: Carcharodon carcharias (assembly GCF_017639515.1). Taxonomy (NCBI): domain Eukaryota; kingdom Metazoa; phylum Chordata; class Chondrichthyes; order Lamniformes; family Lamnidae; genus Carcharodon; species Carcharodon carcharias. The sequence continues at coordinate 82,113,791 of NC_054478.1, read as the reverse complement.
TTCGTCATCTTCCTGAAATTTAACTTGTATGACAGTGTAACATTACAAATGACATCCTCTGGACTGGGATAAACCATGTGTTCCTTCAAACTCTCACCCAACACCCCCACCATCCCAGACCTCCTTGTGGCCTCTGAAAAAGCCGACTGTGCCATTATTCTTCAATGTTTCTCTCCTCTGTGGGCTGCCCTTGCTTGGTTCCATGTATGCCTGTCTGACTGAAGCCAGAAAACCTTCAGCAATGGCTTCTTCTCCGGGTCCCATATCAGTACCTCCCAAGTCCTCCCATGATCTATCTTTGGCCCCTTCCTACTGCCTCTTGGTGGCATCATCTGCAGACTTCCACAAGTGCAGTGATGACTACCACCTCAACCAATGGAATCATGGAATGGTTAGAGCACAGAAGGAGACATTTAACACATCAAGCCCATGCCAACTCTCTGCAAGAGCAGTTTAACTAGTTCCACTCCCTTGCCCTTTTCCTGTAACCATGCACATTTTTTGCCCTCGGGTGTTTATCCAATTTCCTTTCAAAAGTCCCTCCACTGCTTCCCCCTACCACTCCATTATCAGACTGCTTTTCCAACATCTTGTTTTCTATGAGCCAAATTTTCCTCCAATTAAACATTGGGAAGACTGAATCCATTGTTTCTTGCCCCCTACTACAAACTTCTTATCCTTGTCATTATTTCCACCCACCTCTCCCACTTCCCCCTCCCTCTGATTCTGGCTCCCTGTGCTGCGAAGCTTAACATCGTAAGTTTTGGGTTTCAGTAACAGATTGCTTATTGATGATGTACATAGTTTCAATCATCAGCTAGGGCTTCCCATGCAGAATAAGGTAGATTGTACAAAGTTTTGTATAGTAGAACTAAAATGCTGCAATAAAAGAAATTGCTTGTACATTAGAACTCCCATAAATATATGATTCATGTATGATTAGAATTATGACCAGAAGTCTGTTTGCCACAAGAGTATTGGGCTGTACTCTGTATTTGTTATTACTCTGACCCTCAAATTCACATTGCTTGAAGGGCTATGGTGCATGTGTTTTTCTTTCCTCCTTCACATGTTTCCCGTTTACAGGTTATTAGTACTACAGTGGTACTGTCATGTAGCATTGTTCTTGCGGGTTCATCATTGATGTTACTGAGTCGGAACAGACAAGATAATGCTTACCAGATACTACAGCGCAACTCTATTTCCAGCAATACTAGTGTGAATCCTAGATTGAAAGAAATCCAAACAACAGCTAAAAATATAACATCTGATACAGAATTTGCAACTGGAGAAGGTGAAAGTCTTTTTTGTTTACATTATATAGCATGGAATGACAGATATGGGATTTATTAACTGTTTCCTCCTTAAAACTTCTATATGTTGTGTTTTTTAATTAGGTAAAGATGGCCTGGATTATTCCCTTGCCTCCCACCCTTTGTCCACAGTGTGCTTGTGTTTTGTTTTTTTCTTCAGTGCTGAATCCTAGGATTAGCTTAGAATCATCAAAGCAGAAGGGTTGGATGGCCATTTTATAGACAATCATTTAGCCTATGTAGACTCAGCATATAATTCCAAATATCTTAGAACATTGTCAACATCAGTATGCAAAACACATAGACTACTAGATAGTTTAGTTAAATCAGTATGATTTAGCAACGTACAATCTGGCTTATGTTTGTCCATAGCACATTTGACCTCATCAGACAAAGGTGCCATAAGTGAAGATTTGAGGTGCACTGACCTATTCAAAACCGATTGAGAAGTGCTCAACTACAATGTGACCAGTTGAATCCTAGTAGGTAGAACCCCTAGGCAGGGCTCAATATCCACTTGGATGATGCTTGACTGTCAGCCAATCAGCCTTTTTTCCCATTTTCAATATTTTTATATCAAGTAAAGAGAAATGTTCAAAGAAAATGAACAAAAAACACTTTTGTTTAATGTTTTAATGATTTTCCTCCAGGTCACAACCAGAGTACTAAATACTGTTGTGGCTACCTCATTATAGTAAAGATATGATCATTTGGGTGAGGGTGCAGAGGAGATGTATGAGGATAGTGCCGGGAATGGAAAATTTTAGATATGAGAAAAAGTTGGATGTTCTTTGAAACAGAGGAGACTGAGGTGAGATTCAATTCACAAAGTTGTGAGAAGCCTAGATATTGTGGATAGCAAGGACCTTATTTCCCTTAGCAGGCAGGTCAATAACCATGGGGCAGAGATTTAAGGTAATTGGTAGAAGGATTAGAGGAGAATTGAGATTTCCTTTACACCCAGAGGATGGCGGGGAGTGATCTGGAACTTGATGCTTGACAGGGGTGATAGAGGCAGAAACTCTCATCACATTTAAAAAAAAATACTTGGATATGCACTTACAAAGCCACAAATCAAGAGCTGGAGAGCGGGATTAGGCGGGATATCTTAATAAAAACAAAAAACTGTGGATGCTGGAAATCCAAAACAAAAACAGAATTACCTGGAAAAACTCAGCAGGTCTGGCAGCATCAGCGGAGAAGAAAAGAGTTGACGTTTTGAGTCCTCATGACCCTTCGACAGAACTAGGTGAATCCCAGGGAGGGTTGAAATATAAGCTGGTTTAAGGTGGTGGTGGGGGGTGGGGGGGTGGTGGGGGTTGGGTGCGGGGAGAGAAGTGGAGGGGGGTGTTGTGGTTGTAGGCAAAAGCAGTGTTAGAAGCAGATCATCAAAAGATGTCACAGACGGCAGAACAAAAGAACACATAGGTGTCGAAGTTGGTGACATTATCTAAGCGAATGTGCTAATTAAGAATGGATGGTAGGGCACTCAAGGTATAGCTCTAGTGGGGGTGGGGGGAGCATAAAAGATTTAAAAATATTTTAAAATAATGGAAATAGGAGGGAAAAAGAAAAATCTATATAATTTATTGGAAAAAAAACAAAAGGAAGGGGGAAGAAACAGAAGGGGGGTGGGGATGGAGGAGGGAGGTCAAGACCTAAAGTTGTTAAATTCAATATTCAGTCCGGAAGGCTGTAAAGTGCCTAGTCGGAAGATGAGGTGTTGTTCCTCCAGTTTGTGTTGGGCTTCACTGGAACAATGCAGCAAGCCAAGGACAGACATGTGGGCAAGAGAGCAGGGTGGAGTGTTGAAATGGCAAGCGACAGGGAGGTTTGGGTCATTCTTGCGGACAGACCGCAGGTGTTCTGCAAAGCGGTCGCCCAGTTTACGTTTGGTCTCTCCAATGTAGAGGAGACCGCATTGGGAGCAACGAATGCAGTAGACTAAGTGAAATGTTGCTTCACTTGAAAGGAGTGTTTGGACGGTGAGGAGAGAGGAAGTGAAGGGGCAGGTGTTACATCTTTTGCGTGGGCATGGAGTGGTTGCATAGGTGGGGTTGGGGAGTAGGGGGTGATGGAGGAATGGACCAGGGTGTCCCGGAGGGAACGATCCCTACGGAATGCCGACAGTGGGGGTGAAGGGAAGATGTGCTTGGTAGTGGCATCATGCTGGAGTTGGCGGAAATGGCGGAGGATGATCCTTTGAATGCGGAGGCTGGTGGGGTGATAAGTGAGGACAAAGGGGACCCTATCATGTTTCTGGGAGGGAGGAGAAGGCGTGAGGGCGGATGCGTGGGAGATGGGCCGGACACGGTTGAGGGCCCTGTCAACGACCGTGGGTGGAAAACCTCGGTTAAGGAAGAAGGAGGACATGTCAGAGGAACTGTTTTTGAAGGTAGCATCATCGGAACAGATGCGACGGAGGCGAAGGAACTGAGAGAACGGGATGGAGTCCTTACAGGAAGCGGAGTGTGAGGAGCTGTAGTCAAGGTAGCTGTTGGAGTCGGTAGGCTTGTAATGGATATTGGTGGACAGTCTATCACCAGAGATTGAAACAGCGAGGTCAAGGAAGGGAAGGGAAGTGTCAGAGATGGACCGTGTGAAAATGATGGAGGGGTGGAGATTGGAAGCAAAATTAATAATTTTTTCCAAGTCCCGACGAGAGCACGAAGCAGCACCGAAGTAATCATCGATGTACCGGAGAAAGAGTTGTGGAAGGGGGCCGGAGTAGGACTAGAACAAGGAATGTTCCACATACCCCATAAAGAGACAGGCATAGCTGGGGCCCATGCGGGTACCCATAGCCACACCTTTTATTTGGAGGAAGTGAGAGGTGTTGAAGGAGAAATTGTTCAGCGTGAGAACAAGTTCAGCCAGACGGAGGAGATTAGTGGTGGATGGGGATTGTTCGGGCCTCTGTTCGAGGAAGAAGCTAAGGGCCCTCAGACCATCCTGGTGGGGGTTGGAGGTGTAGAGGGATTGGACGTCCGTGGTGAAGAGGAAGCGGTTGGGGCCAGGGAACTGGAAATTGTTGATGTGACGTAAGGTGTCAGAGGAATCACGGACGTAGGTGGGAAGGGACTGAACAAGGGGAGAGAGAAGGGAGTCAAGATAACGAGAAATTAGTTCCGTGGGGCAGGAACAGGCTGACACAATTGGTCTACCGGGACAGTCCTGTTTGTGGATTTTGGGTAGGAGGTAGAAGCGGGCCGTCCGAGGTTGGGCGACTATCAGGTTGGAAGCTGTGGGAGGAAGATCCCCAGAGGAGATGAGGTCAGTGACAGTCCTGGAAACAATGGCTTGATGGATTGGGCTGGATATCTTGGTTGGCACAGACACAGTGGGCTGATTGACTTCTTTCTGCGCTGTGATTCTATGATTCTGTTCTTTCTCTCATCCTGGCTGCAACAAACTTGTGTCTGATGTTTTACCACATGCAGATCTTGCCTCTCTCCTGTCCTTTGCATGTAATTTAATGTCAATATTTGAACTAGTGGCTGTCACTGTGAAGTGTATGTTGGTGTACTTTCATTCTTAATTTTTTTCTGGTTCTTCCTCCAGTATCTGGGCAGGTTGCAGTACTTGAGTGTCTGAAATGTAAAAAAGGCAAGGGTTAGGTTATGGTCAGATAGGAGGAGAAATTACAAAGTGTGTGTTTACAGCATTAGCTGCTTGCAAGTCAGAAGAAATTGAGACAGAAATGAGAGAAGTCTGATGAGAGAAGAAGGATTCAGTATATGGAGACCTTCACCTTCGATGGCTTCAGCCCCAGTGGTGGCCGCGATTTCAGCAATAGCCCTCCCCATGATGACCAGAACCATCTCCACCATAGGGGTTAAAACAATCAGATTGCCTTTCCTCCTCCAGTTAGTTCTTGCTGTCTCTGGTCATGTGTCACTTTTTTCTGCAAGAGAGAGGTAAGTATGGGAGTGTTTGTAGAACCTGTATGAGTGATATGGTTGTCATGGTTGAATAGTTGGCAATATGTGTGCAAACTGTGAGATATAGGTTTTAGGTCTGAATGTGTGAGAGTGAGGTGAATCATATGAATTTTTGGTATGTTTGATGGAGGTTGTTGGCAGATGAATAATAGGAATATACCGATTTAAGCATTGCCTGAGGTTACTGGCAGAGTTGGTAGGATATGGCATTTGAGGATGTATCCACTGACTTTGATCACTCGTGTGAGATCACTAGACCTCTTCTTTCACTGCATTCATGTTCTTGGAGCTATGCTTCCAGCATTGATCTCCTTTGCTATCTCTCATCACTAGTTTCTGAGCATAACTCCAGAGGGCCTTCTGCTCCCCTGAGGATACAAGATATCTCTCCTCCATTGCCCTTCTTCAAACAAGAACTCAGTGCAGTATTTACAAACTTTGGTGCTCTCTCCCATGATCACTCATTATTAATTGTTGAACCACACACTGGTTAGATTTTATTGGGCTGACAGGGGTCTCGTCCACCAGTTGGCGAACTGGTGGGGAACCCCATCAGTCTGATAGAATCAAGTGCCCTTCAGGCACTTGAATGACCTCTGCCGGGCCTTCCCCACAATTGAGGTCTCCGGTGGTGGAAGTCCACTGAGTTGCTGGCAAATTAGAGGCCAGCAGCTCTTTATGCCACCAGCACCAGCAAGAGCAGTAATTGCTGGCAGCAGTGCACCCAGCAGAGGCCTAGGATCATTGTGAGACCCCAGATCAAGGTGAGGAAAGGCAGGATGGGGCGAGGGAAGCGTTCACGGGATGGGGGAGAAGTTTCGGAAAGAAGGCAGGGCTTGGTTTGCAGCGGCCAGCCCCCCAAGGCCTTGTCCCTTAATTGGGCTCAGAGTACCTGGCTATAAAAGACCCCTGCACCACCTCCGGGAGGCTGCTGGCAAATCTGACAGGGTTTATTGGGTGACCTTCTGAGGGTGTGGGAACGCCTTGTAGCCTCTTTTTAATCCCTGAGCCACCATTAACTTGCAGTAGGCTCAGGGATAATGTGTGTCAATTGGCTCAATAAGGACCCTAATTGACACCCGCCAGTGGTGGCCGGGAATCCCGCGTCAGCTCCTTCCATCCTCCACCTTAATGCAGGGACATTTTGCCACCACCAGAAAACTGAAGCGGGTCCTCTGCCACGATTGTGTGCCCAGCCATCATATTTCCTGCCCCAACAGGCTGTATTAACTCCAGCCACTATTCCCAATGGTCTCAGAACCTCCAACAACCACAACGTACCTTTCCTTTAAGAGGTGCAGACTAGCATTAAGTATTGCAGGCTTCCCTTCTATAGTGATAAAAACAAAAAATTGCGGATATAAAAACGAAAACAAAGAGATAAAAACAGAGATAAATTGAATTCAACAACTTTAGATTTTGAACTCCCTCCTCCATCCCCACCCCCTTTCCGTTTCTTCGCCCTTCCTTTTGTTTTTTCCAATAATTTATATAGATTTTTCTTTTCCCACCTATTTCCATTATTTTTAAATCTTGTATGCCCTGCTAGTCTTTCTACCCCACCCCCACTAGAACTGTACCTTGAGTGCCCTGCCATCCATTCTTAATTTGCACATTCGTTTAGATAATATCACCATCTTCAACACTTCTTTGTTCCTTTGTCTGTGACATCTTTTGATTATCTGCTCCTATCACTGCTTGCTTGTCCCTACAACCACACCCCCCCCCCCAACTTCTCGCCACACACCCCCCCCCCACCTTAAACCAGCTTATATTTCACCCCTTTCCTAATATTCAATCAGTTCTGTTGAAGGGTCATGAGGACTCGAAACGTCAACTCTTCTCCGCCGATGCTGCCAGACCTGCTGAGTTTTTCCAGGTAATTCTGTTTTTGTCTTCCCTTCTATAGTGCTTGGCAGTAAAATATGAAAGACTGACTTGCATTTATATAGTGCCTTTCGGACCACAGTCAATCTAGTACTTTTTTGAGGTGTAGTCACTGTTATAACATAGGAAACATGGCAGGCAGTTTGTGTAAAGCAAGCTCCTGCAAATAGTAATGCGATAATGACCAGATAGTCTGTTTTCGTGATGTTGATTGAGGGATAAATATTGGCCAGGACTCCAGGGATAACTCTTCTCTTCTTCAGAGTAGTGCCATGGAATCACTTACATCCAACTGAAAGAGCAGATGGGATCTGTTTAATATCTCCGAAAGTTGACACTTCTGGCACTGTACCACTACCTCAGTTCTGTGTAATAGTAGTAGGGCGTGGTACGTAAAGAGTTAATATAACACTGAATATAGTACCACTCACTCAGTGATATAAGAAGGCACATCACAAAATCTTTACAGAAGTGCAGAAGGAAGCTATTCAGCCCGTCGGGTTGCACTGGCTTGCTGAATGAGCATTCTACCTAATCCCACTTCCCTGCCCTATCCCCATAACCTTGCACATTCACTCTTTTCAGGTAGCAATTGATTCCCTTTTCAATACTTTGATCGAATCTGCCTCCACCGCCCTTTCAGGAAGTTCGTTCCAGACTCCAACTGGGTAAAAAAATTTTCCCTCCCATCACTTCTACTCCTTTGCCCATTATTTTGAATCTGTGCCCTCTAGTTCTTGATGTACTCTTGAATAGGAACAGTTTCTCCGTAGTTACTCTGTCCATACCCCTCAGGATCTTGAATACTTCTATCAAGTCTCCTCTCAGCCTTCTTTTCTCCAAGGAAAACAGAGCCAACCTCTCCAATGTATCCTCATAGCTACAGCTGTTTGTCCCTGGATCCCATAGCAAGGGTCAGTCTAGAGATGGACAGAGTTGGGTAAGGCCCTTGGCTGGAATCAGCTAGGTTACTCTACTGTAAATATGGACATGGTTATGAGTTGTTAATAAAGACTTGCTGTTACGTACTCAAGACCATGAACCCTGCTTCACGGTATCCAAAGCAGAATTCTTCATGGGTGGCAGTATCGGGATGAAAACCCTATCCTCACAAGAATGCTGAGAAACTAAGAAAAAGGACATCTTCAATAGATTCTGCACTGAACCTAATTCCCAACTGAAGCTACAGATGCTGAGAGAACTCAGCAGAGAAAAAAATAAGGAAAAAGCTCCAGAGACAGAAGAGCCTGGAAGCAGACAAGAAAGGTTGAAGTTTTACTCAAGTAGAAGACTCCATTGCATCCTGCTGGGAAATCCAGCTTCAGCAAGCAGAGCTCGCAGCCCACAAGAATGAGATCATTTTTTTTAAATTCCAGGCCAACTAACCCTGAGAAACCCCTTTTAAGTCTTTCAATCACAAGCCTCCTTTGAAAGCAACTCATCGCTAAACCCAATTCCAGACTCCAACTCATAGCGCGTGGCGCCCAAGCCAGGCAAGAAAAAAGTCATCATTAATAATTAATTTTGTCCACTCCAGATACCTTGAGACTGTCTACGTTTGGAAACAGCAAGTTCTTTTCCAAGAGCCATGACTCAAAACACGATGACGCTGAATGAAAGTTGTCATTGCAGTCCCTTCTTCAGGCAGAAGCACGCCGCTGCTATTTTGAAAACCCTGCCAAAAACCACCAAGGGCAGGAAGATCTTTTTGTTCAGCAGAAACCAGCGACACCATCTTGGAAGCCTGTAATCTCTTAAAGCTGAACCCACACTTTTTAAAATCTTCAAAAGTGGATCACAATTCCACACTTGCAGCTTCACTGGGATTCACCCATGGCCCAGACCAGTCACAGAATTGGAGTCTTTGGAGGAGAAAAATTTCAAAATACAGCATTGCTCCAAACTTCAGAAAAAAATCTGCAGATCTGCAAACTAAGAGTTTGTCTTACCCTAGGCAATTCAGCTACTTAGACTGAGCTACATGAGCAATTTCAGACCATCCTGAGAGGCAAGAATGCTTCATGAGGCAGAAACCAACCCTTAGTCCACCGTTTCAAGACACACAAATGCAGGGACCACCCACATCAGGGGCCACAATCCCAGAACCGGCCGATAGAGTGACCTTGCCAGTGCTGTGGTGTGAAGCGCCCTCACAGGAAAGATCTGTGTCCTGCGAGTACTGCCCACTGCTTCCACTGCCATAGACAGGACACCTTGATAAACTCCAGCACCACACACACATCCCAAAGGTAACCCACAAGGTTGAGACCGAAGAGTCAGAAGACGCACAGCCATTCTTTTCTTGGGTGAGATTAAAGAAAGCAGTTCTTCATTTTGGAATGCATATATCCTGGTAAATGGTCATCCAATAAATTTTAAATTAGATTCATTAGAATGCCAGCATGACATTCCTATCAGAAGAGGAACCGTGGCTCCAAGGCCTTTGGATTCGAACAACAGACACTCCACTTTATGGAGTGGGGGATTCCCGGTCATTGGCATGGCCCTTGAATCGCTGAGGTATGGTGACAAACAAATCTTTGAGCTGATATATGTCGTCCACAATCAGCCTCTCTCTTTTCTGAGCAGCGGTGCCTCCATAGCCCTCGATCTTATCTAGCCGGCGGAAGATGTCAATTCTACCACAGAGGTTAGTTGGCCAGAGCAGCACGGTACTGAGACCTCAGACACCTCAGAGTATTCAGACTCTGATTCCATCTGCGATCTCCCTTCTCTTTTTGCGGAGCAGGTTTGTCCATCATTATTCCAGATCCTGGAAAGTCCCCAGTGGTCAGACCATACCTACTGCACAAGAGATTATCATTGCACCTCAAGTGGAAATAATACCAGAGAAGAATCAACGGTCTGAGGAGGCTCTATCTCCAACCACGATGATGGTACAGTCAGTAGGCACACCAACCACTGTGCATACACTGCAACTTCCAGCCAGTGTGCCAAAACCACAAAGGATGCTGGAACCTGGTAGCCGTTGCGCACCATTAACAACAGAAAGCAGAGGTTAACATGATACTCAATCTTCTCCTCGCCACAGGAACAGTCTTCCTCAGCCTCAGGGAGTTTCTTGATATCCCAGAGGAAAAAGAAGAAAAAACACAGCCAAGCAGACAAGTACCATTTCTCTCCACCCTGAAAGCAATGTTCAAGACAACCAACAACCAAACACTGCCAAACCTGCCAGACAAAGTAGGCGTGGTTTAACATCAAGCAATGGAAGAAACAGATGAAACCCATACCCAAACACCAGTCAAAGCTCCAAGCCAACAACAAGAACAAGAAACACCAGAGCCCACCACTTGCCCAACGGAATGGTGAACAAGATGTGGAAGGGTTATAAGCCTCCAGACCGTCTGAACCTCTAACTTCAAGGACTTGAAGTGGGGAGGTGCAGCAGTGAGAATCTTTTAATGATAATGTTAATACTGTAATAGCAAATACGTTAGAATAACATTAGGGTCGTAACAATAAAGTTAATGCACAAGACTTATAACAATGCAAGACTTGGAAGTAAACTAAAGTAACTCTATAAAGACTTGGGAGCTGGTGTGGTAGTAGGGTCTGATACGCAAAGGGTGAATGTGGGACTGAGTACAGTACTGCCTACACAGTGATGTAAGAAAACATATGACCCAGAACTCAGTCTAGAGATGGACAGAATTGGGTAAAGACCTAGGGCAGGATTTTCCAGCCCCCCACACCAGGATTGTCTGGTCCTGCCGAAAGTCAATGGACTTTTGGCTGGGCCGCTGAATCTCCCACGGCGGGTCCCGGCACGACAGGGCCGGAAAACCCAGCCCTAGACTGGAGTCAGCTCCATACCTGCATCCTCTACTGTAAATATGTACGTAGGAGCTGTTAATAAAGACTTGCTGTTACATGCTCAAGACCACAAAGCCTACTTCATGGTGTCTGAAGCAAGATTCTTCATTCTGCATGATGTGTCAGCCTTAATTCTTGTGCTCAAGTCCTGCAGTAGGACATGAATCCACAAACTTAGCACTCAGATGCAAGTGCGCTATCAACTGAGCCATGGCTAACACTGTAAAGATATTGGGCCCTTGCTGATGTATACCGCCAGTGAAGAGCACGGGGAGCATTGGCTGAATGCAGAAATCATAGTGAGCAGGCAACAAGAAATTGGCATAACTACATCACTGAACTGGTGAGCAGGATAATCAACCATCGTGATCCCTGCATCTAGTTTTCAGAACTTACCAGTTTAACCCTCGTGCTGCCTAGAAAGAAAGTTTTCTATGTTCACACTTAGAGTGGTCACTTGTGCATGATACCAGTGAACTATCAGCCATCAGACTGCAGTACTCAACAAGTAGTCTGTATCTACTGAAAAAAAGCAGTCTGAGGTTAAAAAATTGAGATATTACATTTTAAAAAGAGAAAAACACTGAAAATTGCATAATCACCATTTCAAGTCAATTTTGGCATTTGTTATTTTGTAAATGTTTGAATTTTCATGTGAAAGCTTTGGGAATGTTGAAGTATTTTCAATTAAAGTTTTCTTATAACTGTAATGCTCTTCAGTTTTATTGAGAAAATAACACTGTCACGATCAACTGCCATCACTAACCTACCAACAATCTCTATCAATCAAGACTGATACCAAATGTTCATGTGATTCACCTCTCCCTCACACACTTAGAACTGCTGCTGAAAATGTTTTATGATTTATTTCCTGAATTTGAACATTCGCAGTTATTTATTTTCATTTTTATAATTTGTTTATTTCATTAATCTTTCAACAGTTTCTGTTTATGACTTAACTAGATTGTGTTTTCTCAAAATACAAATCTGTTTTGATATAGCTAGAAATATGTATTGCAGTTTTTCTTTACAGAATTTGTAGAATTTGGTCCACTTTTTTAAAATTGTGAATTTTTCAGCATTAATGTTTACTCTATTAGCTGGTTTTGAACAATTGTGATTTCAAGATTTACTTTTCTCTCATTTTGTGCTGTGTTCTATTTGGTGCTTTTAAAAATTCTGCATTTTTGAAACAGTCAGCTATTTGAAAATGTGTGGTGTAACGATTTTGGAGGACTTGAAGTACAAAACCAAACACAGTATTGGGCTTGAATTTCAGCTCTTAATTCCATATGTAAAAGTTTTATTGGCATTGTTAAGTATGAAAGCTGATGGTTTAAGGTATTTCTACTTTACTGACAGAAATCTGTGCATGTCAAATGGAAAATCAAGGCGAATTACGTTGTGGCAGCCAGCAAGTTCGGAATAATGACAGAAGTATAAATGATTCATTATTGAGTGGTATGTTTATTAAACCAATATTGATTGGCTATTGAAGTGCCCGGTTTTAATTACTTAAATGTTTTGATGGCTAAAAGCAGTACAAAAAGTATGATGCATACTGTACAGCATTTATGCATACTAATCTAGAAATCCTTGTCTAGTCAAATATTCTGGTATGGTATTTAACAAGGAGTTAGTAATTTGGCTAAAAATGTAACCAGTTTAAAGTTTAAACAGGCTGCAACCTGTATTCCTGTTTGTGCTCTTAATTTTTGAGTTAAACAATTTGATTTCTCAACCAGTACTAATGCAGTAATAGCTTTTTCATGAGTAGGTTTGTTCACTATTGTTAAGTTTTTTTCCCTGCAGTTAATAAAACTATAAAATGGTAGTTCCTTTATCTACAATATGTGACTTATGATACATTTTTCAGCAGAGCAATGTACCACCTTGTGTAAAGCTGAAAACTGTGTGTTGATCCAAGAAGAACAGCAGTTACAGAATACAGATCCACAGCTGGCCAGACACGTGCTGCTGTGCTTGCTTCTCATTATAGGCTTGTTTGCTGTAAGTCTGACATTAAAATGAATTTCTTCTTTGCAATGGCCACTTTAATCAAATAACAAAAGTTGTATTTTATTTTTCACCTATATTATTTACTTTTTATCTCACTCAGTTTCCCTCCCCTTCTTTCCTGAAGGTTGTGTTTTTTGTTGGTTCAACAATTCTACAGGCAGTGCTCATCCTCCAGTAGTGCTCCTAAAGAGGCTATAATTCATGTGAGCCATGACAATGAGTTTCAGCAGACTGCTGTGGAGGCAAATGAATAATCAAGGATGGAAAGCCTGGCTATGTTTTTCTCCCTGTGCTACTGATGTTACAATTGACAATGGCAGTGGCCATTTTGGTTGACCTAAACAATGAGGGAAATGTTTGCCTAGAATATTACCTACTTTATGTTAGTCATTTTCACTGGGCTTGCACTTGCATTGCTTGTATAAATAGCTTTTTGATATATCTCTCTTTTTTTAAATCATTTTTCAGAATGTATCCAGTTGTCTCTGGTGGTTGTTTAATCATGAGCCAGGTCGCCTTTACGTTGAGCTGCAGTTCTTCTGTATAATCTTTAATTTTGGCCAGGTTTGTATTTCTGATGTGCCTGCTTCATGTGACACTGTTCTGATATTTCAACAGTAAAATTTAATCGATTTAGTGACAAATGTCAATTTAAATATTATCCTAAATAATTAATCTACTTTTCTGTTTTCCTTCAGGGTTTTATTTCTTTTGGCATATTTGGACTTGATAGACATTTAATCATTCTTCCATGTAAAAAGAGGTAAATAATTTTATTTCGTACAGCTGAACAGCACCCACTCCTGCCTCTTAAAATGAGTGGCAAGTCAGTAGTTCTAGCAGTTTGCATTAGACCAGCAAGCTGAGGGTTTCAATTTGAAACCTTGGTACTGACCATCACTGCAACATGTTTATCACAGGTATCCAAGTACTGCCAATCTCAGCTGTGTTCCTGACGGCAAACTTCAGGTAGTTAAAAAGTTTTAACAGAGAACAGAAGGTCAAAACTTGCAATGATCAGCCTTGTGCTGCAGAAGAGTTTTGCCAGTTTGTAATCACGTAGTGTAATCAGTTGAAGTCATGAAGTTCACAGTGTATGCTCTCCTATCTTGCTGGCTGAAGATGTGGCAACCTGGTTGACCAGTGATAACAGTGAAAGATGTCAAAGGGGGGAAAAAAAATATATTGTGATGCCAGAGAATTGCCACATTACCAAAAAGCTTTTAAAGTCCTGCAGCTGCCAAAGATGTTGAGACCATCCACCTAGCTAGCTATATCTACCTATATGCCCACAGTTAAAATGGGAATTCCTTTTGTAACTTGTCATGCTGTAATTATACTCGCCTGTCTGTGATAACACAGCAGTGCTTTCAATGGGACAGGGTATAATCATAGCATGACAAGTTTATGAAAACAGTTTCTATTCCAAATTTGGACATAAAAATTAATAGGATGTTCATACCAGTGTAAAAATTTTATATATATATGACATACACGTCACAATAGGCTCTATATTATACCGGTAAAGTATGGAAATTAGATCGGCATAGGACAGTGTGTTTTTGTAACTTTGCTGATGCGCAGGAAGTAGTGGATGTGGGTTCACACCCCTGTTGCCCCATTGTAAAGCTATTTTTTTCTTTTGCTGTGTTGCCAGAGAGCTGTTTTCATGCAATTTTAGGACTGTTATTTTCAGCCTGTGAGTGAAAATATGGTTGTCCTCTCCATGCAACCACTGAGATGGTAGAAGGCAAACTAGATGGATCTTGGTTTTTTTTGTCTAGCAGTTCCTATATTCCACCCCTAGAATAGCACATTTTGCTCAAGAACTGGGAGTTGGACTTTATTTGGCACTTTTTGGCATGTCATTCATTAATCATTCTGCATGACTTGACAGGCTGGAATTCCTATGGCACGGAAGAAATTTAGGAGTACAAACTGACAATACATTAACTGAGGACATAAGGATGACTTGCCAACAGTTTTCTCAATATCATAAGGATCAGTGTTCCAGAGATATTGTCAAAGGAAGAAGGTATGAGATTCTATTAACATGACTCAAGGGATTGTGCTCACCAGTCCTTGGTGCTGGCAATGCATTGCATTTTCTTAAAATGCTTAGGCTGTAATAGTTTTGTTTCAATCTGAAAAATACTTTATTTATTTCCTAAGATTTACTAAAATTCCACTACCTGCTCTTAAAGACTGTGATGTTGGTATTCTTCAAATTCACAGATTTTTTTTGTTGCTGTACAAGTTTGTTCATCAATATATTGCATTTAATTGTGACACAGCATGTTAATGAGGGAGCAAAAAGATATTCTTTGTACAGGAAACTTTTAAATATGTTATTGTATTGAAAGCAGTACTTTTAATTAATTAGGATATAATGCTTAAAATTTGGGGGAACCTTTTTGAGCAATGTAAACATTTTGAACATGTGTTACACCTTCTTAAGTATGTTATCTCTACAAAAACACACTTTTGTGTTTGCTAAAGCATTTTTCTTTCTATAGACGTTTTTTATGTAGACATTGATTCACCTTCAGAATGGTATGCTGTTTGGATAAATGATTTTGGTTCACAGCCTAGATGTATGATTTGCACGATGCAGTGCATACATAGGAAGTTGCATGTTTGAAGCAGAATTAGGATACAAAATAGTGTTCTTAGCCAACTTTAGCACAAAAAGAGATGAGTTAATAAGTGTCAATGATCTCAGCTACTTTATCTATTTATTTCGGATATCAGCGGTAAGTATGTCTGGTTTGGTTTCAATAGTCTCAGGCAAATAGCACTGTGACATGGAATACTTTTCTTGTATACTGCCAAAATAGAATATGAAACACAGGTCATTTTTCAGTCAAAACCTTGCCATAGAGATGGTGCCCATGGTCTGGATATTTAACACAGGTGGGGTGGAGGGTGGCAGCAGGGTCTGGAGCAGGCATGTACATGGTGCTGGAGTTTTGGATGAGAAGCACAGAAGTTTGGGTCTCACACACTGTGCTTTAATTCCACAGCATGCATGTTGTCTCCTTGACAGATTCCCCACCCAGAAGTGAGCTTGATTGATCGGCTCGGCTTCCAAATAGGTGTGGAAGACTTGGAGAAGGTCGCAGGAGCAGGTAGGTCCAATCTATGATCCTGGGGAGGGGGTCCAATTCTGAACAGTTTGTATGGGGTGGGGTAGATCTTGAGGAGCAGAGAGGAAGCATTCCTGCTTGTTCTGGCCCACAAGCAATGCTGTAAAGATGCTGAGCTTCTCCCTGAAGCCGCCTTTGCCTCCCATAAGCTGCCAGATTTCCCGAGGCCTGATAAACCCACTTTTGAATCTGCAAAGCAGGTTAATTCAGAGACTACTAGCCTAATGAACGTATTAAATTGCTAACCCATTTCCTGTAGGCGGATTGGCTGCCCACCCCTTGCCTTATCTACGTTAAATCCAAAAGTAAATGGGAGGAGGTGAGTTGGGGGTCTGGTTTGAAATTTTTAAAATGTTAATATTTGAACCATATTTTGGGGTGTTAAGGTTCACCCCATTATTTCTATAGCAAATCCAGACTATTGTATAATATTAGAACTATTTCAGTAAGAATGCATTCCCCTTTTGCTATTTTCAATTTTTTTGTTCTCCCTTTTGTACATCATCACTAGCACTACGATCTGCTGTGCTATGTGAGAAACCTCCACTTCATTATGCCAGCTTTAGCCTGTTGCCCAAACATTTTCTTTTGAAATGCTTAAACTGCAAATTGCTTAGCAGTTTTAGGATCTGTTTTCAGTTGCCTCTGGAATGCACATCCAAAACGTACCTATCTGTGCTCAATTACTGCAGCAGTGAAGTTACTGAGAGCTAAGACTCAACATCCAGAGGGTTCTCTTAATATTCTACTGCAAATGATTAGCTGACAAGTTCTACATCATCAGTAACAACTAGCATTTATATTGTGCTATTAACACAGTAAAATGCCTCAAAGCATTTTACAGGAGCATAATCAAACAAAATTGACACTAAGCCAAAGAAGGAGACTTTAGGACAGGCGACCAAAAGCTTGCCAAAGAGATTTAAGAAGGGTTTTGAAGGAGAAGAGAAGTAGAGAGGTTTCATAAGGGAATTACAGAGCATTTGGCTAGACAGCTGAAGACATGCAACCAATGGTGGAGTAAGAGAAATAGGAGTTGGACAAGAGGCCTGAGCTGGAGGAGTGCAGAGTTCATGGAGGATTCATGAGCTGAAGGAGGTCAGAGAGTTAGGGAGATTCAAGGCCATGGATGAAATTGAACATGAGGATGAGAATTTTAAAATCAAAACATTTGGTATCGAGGAGCCAAAGTAGTTCAGTAGTGCGGTGGTAAAGTGTGAATGATACTTACTGCAAGTTAGCATATTGGGAGTAGAATTTTAGATGAGCTTAAGTAAATCATATGTTGGCTTCCAGGGCAGCATTGAATTAGTTGAGTCTAGAGATAACTAAAGCATGGAAGAGGGTTTCAGCAGCAGATTGACTTAGGCAGGTTTGGATATTATGGAGTTGGAAGTAGGCAGGTTGGTGACAAGGAAGATATGGGGTTGGCACCTCAACTCAGGGTCAAATCAGGCTGAGGTTGCAAACTGGGGGATCAAAGAACAATGGCTTTGGTCTTCCAACCCAGGTCTGGATGTTGGACAAGCAGTATAATTAGTCTTTATTTCCTACCATCCCACCTCTTTCTACTGTTTTTGGTATTTCCTTTCCTATGAAACAGTGATGTGAAACTTGCAGACCAAGTGGATGAATCATTCCTTTGACACAGGTGTGGTGCAGAAACCTTTGCAGATGTCTTCCAGGGCTGTGATCTGGTGGACTGGTTGATTCAAGTTGGTCTGGCCCATGACCGAGGTGAAGCTATTAAGTATGGAGACCGATTACTGGAAGGCGGCGCCATTCAGCACATTACGAATGAATATTCATTTCAGGATGAATCTTTCTACTATCGTATGATGCAGATGAATTAAGCATGATTTGTGCTATCATTAGAGCTTCTTTGAATCTAGAGCTGAAATGTGCTAGATTTTCTTAATTGCTATAAAATGCATTCAGACATTTTTTAAATTTCTGCCTTTTTAAAATTTTTCACACCATTAACCAAAGAATTTTAAATTCCCATTTACGAAATAACGTGGTTAAGTTTGCTTCCAACTTTTGCTAAGGTGAAAAACCCTTGCTGCATCAATGTATAGAAAGTGCTGTTTCATGTGTGGAAATGTAAATTGTGACTCATTCTGTAGTGGCAAAGTAGACAGTGGTTTTGGGATTTACCTTCCACTGTATTGCAAACATATTTGAATCAAAGTGATGAGATTGCACTGAAATATTGAGTTAACATTTTATGTTCTATATCTAGAGAACAGAAAAAACTGACTACTGCTTTTGCAGCAAATGGGTGCTAGTTATGGAGCTGGACACTTATCATACTTAAAAAGCCTCAACCTTCTGTGTAGCATCACTGTGACATCAAGACTTGATATTTCTGCTTAATTTTAATAAGAACATTAATACACAAAAATAAAAGTAATAGCTATAACAGGGTAAAAAATTACGAACTACACATCATACAAGTCTGTTTAAACAAATGCAAATCGCATTCTTAATGCCTCCAGCAGTCTGTACATGCATCTTCACAATGGGTATGCTGAAGTGTGCGTAATTAAATGTTAAAAATTGCACTTTAAGTTAAAAGGTATACTTCAATATAAAACATATGTAAACGGCAATGTGAAAGCTGAATCTTATATTTAGCCAAAGTACATGGTTAACACTGTTGTCAAGAAAGAATCTGGTAGATTATAAATGGGTTATCAACCTATTTCTTTTTAACTTAATTTTAGCTATATGGTAAAATAAAAAAATGAAATGATGTGTAATTTCTTGGAATGTAAAATCCTGGTTATTGTAATAAATATTTTGATATGTTTAAAAGTGTCCATGAGTCGTGTACAAATAAAGAAATAAAACCTTTATATCATACTCTTGAGACTCTAAAAGGCTGGAGTACTTTTATATATTTTAGTATATATACATTTAGTGAAAGTGTTCAGAAAGATAGTTTTTGAGTTTAAATTTGTTTGTTTAAAACCCAGTTTTCTTTAGGTCACATTTTTTACACATTGATGCGATTGCTGCAGGCCTAGAAGAGAACCTGGGGAAAATGAAATGCTAGGCTAATGCTGTTTATGACATTTTCTGGCATACATCTCATGATGCACAAGTACAGTCTATTAAAAGATCAGCCAGAAACCATGTTTTCTTTCTTCTAGGTGTTTAAACATGATGGCTGGAATTTTCCACCCCCATTGGCGGCGGGCATGAGCAGACATTATGGCGGGAAGACCAAAAGTCAGTTTCATGACATTGTGAAACCAGTTTGCAATTGTCCCTTCTGCCCATCAATGGCGGGTCGCGTTTCCTGCTGCTGGGAATGTCATTTTAACACATCTGCATATCATTAAGCCCTGCTTGCCAGAATCATCCTCCCACACTGCATCATCCAGGCATGATTGCACGCTTGACGTGTTTCACAACTGTACATAAGCGACATGCACCTGCCGAGCTGCACTTCACTCGGGACTTGGAGGTTTGTTTGCCTACCTTTCTTCGGGCAGCATTCACAGTTATTAATGCCAGGCTTCACAGGCATCACCACATCACTTTTAAGGGGGCTCATGGGCAGGTCTCTACCTGCCAGACCAGCTGTAAGGTGGAGGTGGCTTTTCAACAGCTGCAGGGCTTGGGCTTGTTTGTGGAAGGGGGAGAAGTGGCCTCAGACAAGGGAAGAGGCTGCAAGGCTAGGGCTGTACTGGGGATAGGGGGTATCCCAGGGGATGTGTGTTGATCGTGCAAGTGGCCTCAAGATGGTGAGGGTTGAGGAGGCAGCCTCCAGAGGAAATGAAGCCAGATGGTGCTGTGAGTGCGTGGTGATGTACCATGGTATGCCAGTGAATGTGTGATTGCTTTGTGTGTGTGAGAGTTTAGAGTGATGAGATGGTAGCCTTACCCTGGCAGCACAGGTGAGATCATTTTATCTGTTTTCTGCACTGGGTGGTCGACCTCCTATCAAGCATTGGCACTGACCACCTCTGCCACAGTATCCCAACCATGAGTGGTGAGACTGATGGGCCTTCTGCGGCCAGTGTAGGGGTAGAGGACATCGCGGTGGCCCTCCACGGTGTCCTGAGGTGTCCCAGGGATGCATCACAGAATCAGGGCGCTGCACACTTCTTGGTTTTTGGGGCCATGTCTTCACCAGTGTCCTTTTGGACTGCCAGCATTGAGAAGTGTGAGCACAAATGCAGTTTAAAAATGGAGCCCTGTGTGAGGAAGTGGCAAGATAACAGCATGGCAGGCAATTCAGAGGTCGCCCACCAGCGACACATTGTGTTTCCTTTGGCTGCATAATTAAGAAGGCGGGAATGGGACAATACAGTGCAAAAACTTGCCATTGTGGCCAGCGGGTAAAACATCCTTTTCCCCACCCACTACCGCATTTAGCGCAAATCTGGGACGATTGAGTCTAATGTATTTGTTTACTAACGGGATGTTTTTAATAAATTAATAACATATCAGCCATTGGACCCATTTTCAGTGGTGCTGCATTGGCTTACTCCTGCCAATGGATAAAGATAGACTTTGACATTGGCTGAAATCATTTTGCATTGAGTAGCTTCCATAGACCCTCAACTGAGATACCTGACTCAAGTGTCAGATCTGCCCTAATTTGGGGTATTGGTTTGCCTGCAATAATAAGGCATGTCAACTGAGTTGGCGCCCCTCAAAAAGATTAATATATTATTAAACTCAATCAGAAGTGGACAAACCGCTGATAGGCAATAAGAGATTTGCATTCCCATTTAGTCTCCCTTTAGTTGCTTTGGGTGCCACCAGTATGAGTATCATATGGGTCCTCACTTCATCAGAATAGGTGCTGCCCAACTCAGAAGAAAATTATTGTAGGAGATGACATGCTGTTAGGATTGAAAGGACAGGTCTATAGTAATAAAGAAACTAAATAATTTAAGTATATGGAATGTGCTCCAAACAAGTAAGTCTGCTCTATGCTCACCTTTTGGATTCTCAGGGCCTCAATTCTGACTGGCACCATGAAGCATTCTGTTCTTCCATTCCTGTGACCTTTTATCTTTAGTGAGGAATGGTGGGTGTTCAATCTTAACCTGCTGTTTGAATGCAAACCTGATTGAAGACAGCAGCTGTAGAAGATCAGGTGCACTTGAGGTTAAACAAGTGATAGAAAAAAAAATCAAGCTGTGATATCACAGGACGACCATAATTGATTGGCTGGCGTGTATTGTATCCTGGTGTCCCTATCTCCAAAGTTAGGGAATTAGTCTGGGGATAAGGGAAATTAAAATTTTCATTTGTTTAAGATAATAAGGTTGAGTAAAACATTTAAGTGAGTCAGCAGAAGGGATGTGAGTAGCTGGTGAGTTTTTTTATGTAGAATGGTTTATCATCTAATGGACAGAGGAATGGCAGGGCAGCTCAGACCTCTCAAGTGCACATCCTGTTCCATGAGGGAACTCAAGGGTGCTTCCTGTGTCCTTGATAACCATATGTAGGAAGTGTCATCAGCTGCAGCAGTTCGAGCTCTGGATTTCGGAACTTGAGCAGCAGCTGGCATCACTGCCGTGCATCCGTGAGATTGAGAGTTTCGTGGATGGTGTGGTTAAAGATTTGGTCGCCCCACAGTGAGTATGCAGGGAGAGAGGGAATGGATGACCACCAGACAGTCAAGAAGATAACAGGAAGGTAGTGCAGGACTTCTCTGAGTGCATCCCATTCTCAAACCAGTATTCTATTCTGAAGACTGATGAGAGTGATGGCTCATCTGGGGAATGCAGTTAGAGTCAAGTCCATGGCACAACAACTGGCTCAGCTATACAGGGAGCATGGAAGAGCAATAGTATAGGAAATATGAAAGGGGACAGACAGGTGTTTCTGTGGTTGTAGACGTGAATTCAGGATGGTATATTGCCTCCCTGGTGCCAGGGTCAAGAATATCACTGAACGGCTGCAGAGCATCCTGAGAGGGAAGGCTGAACAGCCTGTAGTCAAGGTCCACATTGGTACCAATGACATAGTTAGAAAGAGGGTCATAGTCCTGCAGTCAGAACATTGTACGAAATTAGCAAGCGGAACCCCAAAAGTAGAACTCTCCAGATTATTCCTGGTACCACATGCAAGTGAGTATAGAAATAAGAGGATAAAGCAGATGGAGGTGTGGCTGGAAAGATGGCACTGGAGAGAGAGTTTCAGATTCATGAGAAATTGGGACCAGTTCTAGGAGAGATGGAACCTATACAGGCCAGATGGGTTACACCCAAGCAGAACCAGGACCAATTTTGTTGTGCGGCAATTTACTAGTGCTATTGGGGAGGGTTTAAACAAACTTGGCAAGCATGTGGGAACGAAGAGGTATTACTAAAGAGGGATACTAAGGTGCACAACGAACTGGACGAGACAGATAGCACCAGAGTAGGAAATAGTAAGGTAATGGGTGAGTTTAACGTAAAGGGGAAAGTAATAAAGTCCAAATTAGGGCTACAATGCATGATATTAATGGGCAAGTGTGGTGAATAAGATAGCCACATGGGAATATGACTTTGTGGTGATAACAGAGACGTGCTCAAAGAAGGGCAGGACTGGGTATTAAATATTCTTGGATACAAGGCAGTCCGGGAAGATGATTAAGGGGGAGAGGAGGCAGAATTGATTAAGGAGAATATTGCAGTGCTGAAGGAAGAGGATGTCCCAGAGGGATCAAGGACAGAATTTGGCTAGAGCTGAAGAACTAAAAAGGTGCAATGACATTGTTCTGTGTCATCTATAGGCCACCAAATAGTGTGAAAGATGTGGAAGAACAAATTTGCAAGGAAATTACAGAGATGTGCAAGAATTATAGAGTTACAATAGGGAAACTTTAGTTATCTGAATATAACCTGGGATAGCGGCATTGTAGAGGGCAGGGAGGGGCAGGAATTTTTAGAGTGTGTTTCAGGAGAATTTGCTACAGCAGTATACTTCCAGTCCAATGAGAATCGAGGCATTATTGTATCTTGTTCTTGGGAATGAGGTGGGTCAAGTGGATCAAATGTTAGTAAGAGGAACATTTAGAAGATAGTGATCATTGTATCATAATGTTTAGGCTGGCTATGGAAAAGGACAAGAAACAATTCACAGTAGGAATAATTAACTTGGGAAAAGTCAATTTTAATAGGGTAAGAATTAATCTGACGCAAATCAACTGAAATCAAAGGTTGGCAGGCAAGACTAACTAAACAATGGGCTACCTTTAAATAAGAGAAAATTCAGGCACAGTCAAGGTATAATCCCATGAAGGGGAAAGGTGGGGTAAACAAATCCAGAGCTCCTTGGATGACAAATGAGATAGAAATTAAGATGAAGAAAACGTGCTTATGACAAATGTCAGGTGAATAATATAGTCAAGAACCAGGCTGACTATAGAAGGTTCAAAGGGGAAGTGAAAAAGTGAATAAGAAAATCAAAGGAAGTGTATAAGAAGAGACTGGCAGCTAATGTAAAAGGGAATCCCAAAGTCATCAAAGGGGTGGTAAAAGGAAGAGTCGGGCCAATTAGGGACCAAAAAGGAGATTTACACATGGGGGCTGAGGGCATGAATGAGGTATTAATACTTCACATCTGCCTTCACCAAGGGAGCAGGTGCTGTACCACTCATGGTGAAAGAGGAGGTAGTTCATACAATTGAAGGGCTTAAGGAAGAGATAGGCTGTCTGTACTTAAAGTAAATTAGGTATTAGGACTGGATGTGATGTATCCAAGGAAACTAAAGGAAGCAAGAGTGGAAATTGTGGAGGCACTGGCCATACTTTTCCAATCTTCCTTAGACTCGGGGGTGGTGCGGGAGGACTGGAGAATTGCAAATGCTACACCCTTGTTCAAAAAGGGTATAAAGGTAAGCCCAGCAACTACAGGCCAGTCAGTTTAACATTGCTTGTGGGAAAGCTTCTAGAAACAATAATTTGGGGAAAAATGAATAGTCACTTGGGTAAATGTGGGTTAATTAAAGAAAGCCAGCATGGATTTGTTAACTAACTTGCTTGTTTTTTAATGAAGTAACAAAGAGAATTGATGACCATTGTTAGGATCCAGGTAGAGACCAATAATTTTTAAAGAGAAATTTTAACTTCCACTTAATAGCTGAAAGAATGATATGCCAAGATTTCACATTTAAAACCTTTACTGTAACAAATGCCAAAAACAGTATTGGTGAAACACTATTTTATTTTTTGTAGGCAACTTATACTTTAAATTACAGAGGAGTGATTCCCCATTTAATTTTTAGCACCATCGAAAATCTTCCACTACAGCTACACATTACACTGTCCCCTAAATGGACACTTCATCCTGCAGGAATAATGGCAGCAGTCTCTAGATATACCTTGAGTAGACATGGAATCTCCCTAAGTTCGGACCCCCGCTCTTCCTGATATAAGTGACCAAGACTTTGGTACACAGAACAACAACAAAATGTGTGGCAATGCAAAACTTAGAAATATTGTGGACTGAGAGGAGGATTGTGTTGAACTTCAAAACAACATAGACAGGTTGGTGGAATAGGCAGACAATGGGAGGTTGAAATTTAACACAGAGAAATGTGAAGTGATTCAGTTTGGTAAGAAGAAAGCAGAGAGGCAATACAAAATAAAGGGGACAATTCTAAATGGGGTGTAGGAACAGAGGACCTGAGCATATATGTGAATAAATCATTGAAGTTGGCAGGACAGGTTGAGAGAGTGGTTAATAAACCATACAGGATCCTGGGCTTTATAAATAGGGGCATGCGGTACAAAAGCAAGGAAGTTATGTTAAACCTGTATAAAACACTGGTTCAGCCTCAACTGGTGTATTGCATTCAGTTCTGGGCACCAGATTTTTAGGAAGAATGTGAAGGCATTGGAAAAGTTGTGAAAAAGATCCAAAGAATGGTTCCATGAATGAGGAACTCAGTTACTTAGACGGATTGGAGAAGGTGGAACTGTTCTCCTTGGCGAAGAGAAGACTGAGAGGAGATTTGATAGAGGTATTCAAAATCATGAGGGGCCTGGACTGCATAGATTGGGAGAAACTATTCCCATTGGAGGGAGCATCGAGGACTAGAGGTCACAGATTTATGGTAATTGGCAAAAGAGTCAGTGGTGACAGGAGGAAACACTTTTTCATGCATCGAGTGTTTAGAAACTGGAATGCATTGCCTGAGAGTGTGGTGGAGGCAGGTTCAATCAAGGCATTCAAGAGGGGATTGGATTATTATCTGAAAAGAAAAATCTCCAGGGCTATGGGGAGAAGGTGGGAAAGTGGCTTTAGGTGAATTGCTCCTTCAAAGATCCAGCATAGACATGATGGGCCAAATTGCCATCTTCCGTGCTGTAGCTATTCTATGATTATACAGTGTGTGTGTATATATATATATATATATATGATGGAGTCTGCTGTGGCTTTGACAAATGAGTGTTTAGCCACAAGACCTATTGTTCACCATCTTGGTTGGTGTCATCTCATAATTTTCATATTAAATTGAAAGAACATGCATAATACAACAAAGTATAGTGGTAGATCAGGTGATTAGGTAAACTCTACCACTCACTCTCTCCTTTCGCACTCACCCACTCACTCTGCGTCTTTGCTTTCCCACTCTCCCATTTACTCTCTCTTTTCCCACTCTCTCTCCTTCCCTATTCTCCTGCTCACTTGTTCTCCTTTCTCATTACCCAGCACTTGCCAAAAAGTAAACCCCAGTGCCTCCAAAAATTACCATCAGCACCATTACCCCCAATTATTTCACAAACATTTTGCATTCAGATTCAGAGCGATTCTTTTTCAGAGCTGGGTTTTCCCCCACATGGTCAAACATGAAGTGATTTTCATACAGTGGGGTAAAAGGAGATTTCTTTTTAACCAAGCAAATTCTTCCGAACAAGAACTGCATTACACCACCGCATGCCAAAGCATGTTCAAACTGCGCACCTTCATGGAATCCTTGATTAGCTAATAGGAGCATTCTGACGGAATAGCCAATCGGGGCACTGAAAGGCAAACCAATCAGGGTAGCAAAAAGCTGATCCATTGAGAACCACTTTGGAGGAAAAAAGGTTCACATCCTGGTATGCATGAATCACAAAAGTTATCATGCAGATACAGCAAGTAATTGGTAAGGGAAATGGAATGTTGGTCTTTATTGCATGGGGAATTAAGTATAAAAGTAGGGTAGTATTGCTACTGCTGTACAGAGCCTTGGTGAAACCACATCTGGAGTAATGTGTACAGTTTGGACTCCTTACTTAAAGGGGGGTATATTTGCATTGGAAGCAGTTCAGAGAAGGTTCATTCAGCTGGTTCCTGGGATAAAGGGGTTGTCTTATGAGGAAAGTTTGAGCAGGTTTTGCTTATACTCGCTGGAGATAAGAAGAATGAGAGATGGTCCTATTGAAGTCTTTAAAATCCTGAGGTGACTTGATAGGGTGGATACTGGGAGGATGTTTCCCCTTGTGAGGAATCTAGAATTAGGAGGCACAGTTTCAAATTAAGGGGTCTCCCATTTAAGGTGGAGATGAGGAGACATTACTTTCACTTAGAGGGTCTTTAGGCTTTAGCATTCTCTTCCCCAGAGGGCAGTGAGGCTGGGTAATTGAATGTACTCAAGGCTGAGTTACACAGATTTTTGAACAACAAGGGAGCCAGGAGTTATGGGGGGCAGGTAGGAAAGTGGAGTTAATGCCACAATTCAGATCAGCTATGATCTTATTGAATGAGGGGGCAAATGGCCTTCTCCTGCTCCTGTTTCTTGTGATCTTGTGTGACATAAACCAAATCTTAATTTGCAGATCCACAAATATTCCCATCCTCAAATGATGGAGGAGCCCAACACATCAGTGCAAAAGATAAGGATGAAGCATTCGTAACAATCTTCAGCCAGAAGTGGTGAGTTGCTCTCAGCACCCCCATGAGGTCTAAAGCATCACAGATGCCAGTCTTCAACCAGTTTGATTCACTCCATGTAATATCGAGAAATGGCTGAAGGCACTGGATACTGAAAGGCTATGGGCCCTGACAATATTCCAGCAATAGTACTGAAGACTTGTGCTCCAGAACTTGCCGTGTCCCCAGCCAAGCTGTTCCAGTACAGCTAAAACACTGGCATCTACCCGGCAATGTGGAAAATTGGCCAGGTATATCCTGTACACAAAAAGTAGGACAAATCCAACCCAGCCAATTACTGCCCCATCAGTCTACTCTCATCACCAGTAAAGTGATGGAAGGGGTCATCAACAGTGCTATCAAATGGCACTTGCTTAGCAATAACCTGCTCACTGACACTCAGTTTGGGTTCTGCCGAGGCCACTCAGCTCCTGACCTCATTACAGTCTAGGTTCAAAATGGGCAAAATAACTGAACTTCAGAGGTAAGGAGAGAGTGATTGCCTTTGGCATGAAGGCAGCATTTGACCAAGCGTGGCACCACGGAGCCCAAGCAAAACTGGAGCCAATAGAAATCAGGGGGAAACTACGCTATCTGGAGTCATACCTAGCAGAAAGGAAAATGGCTGCGGTTGTTGGAGGTCAATCATCTCAGTTCCAGGAAATCACTGCAGGAGGTCCTCAAGGTAGTGTACTAGGCCCAACCATTTTCAGCTGCTTCATCAATGACCTTCCATCATAAGGTCAGAAGTGAGGACATTCGTGGAGGATTGCACAATGTTCAGCACCATTTGCGACTGCTGAGCTACTGATGCAGCCCATGTCCAAATGCAGCAAGACCTGGACAATATCCAGGCTTGAGCTGACAAGTGGCAAGTAACATTTGCACCACGCAAGTGCCAGAAAATGACCATCTCCAACAAGAGAGAATCTAACCCCTTGACATTCATTGGCATTACCGTCACTAACAACTATTAACACCCTGGGGGTTACCATTGACCAGAAAATGAACTGGACTAGCCATATAAATACTGTGGCTACAAGACCAGATCAGCAGCTAG
The DNA here is from genome assembly GCF_017639515.1 of Carcharodon carcharias. Taxonomy (NCBI): domain Eukaryota; kingdom Metazoa; phylum Chordata; class Chondrichthyes; order Lamniformes; family Lamnidae; genus Carcharodon; species Carcharodon carcharias. Next base: position 82,085,719 of record NC_054478.1, on the reverse strand, counting down.
AAATCCAAGGGTGAGTAACTCACCTCCTCAACTTCCCAAAGTCTGTCCACCATCTACAAGGCACAAATCAGTAGTGTGATGGAATACTCTCCGCTTGCCTGGATGAGTGCAGCTCCCACAACACTTAAGAAGCTTGACACCATCCAGGACAAAGTAGCCCGCTTGATTGGCACCACATCCACAAACACTCAATCCCTCTACCTTCAATGCACAGTGGCAGCAGTATGTACCATCTACAAGATGCACTGCAGAAACTCACCAAGGCTCCTTGGCCGGCACCTTCCAAACCCACGACCACTACCATCTAGAAGGGCAGCAGATATAAGGGAACACCACAACCTGGAAGTTCCCCTCTAAGTCACTCACCACCCTGATATGGAAATATATCGCCGTTCCTTCACTGTCACTGGGTCAAAATCCTGGAACTCCATTCCTAACAGCACTGTGGGTGTACCTACACCACAGGGACTGCAGCAGTTCAAGAAGGCAGCTCACCACCACCTTCTCAAGGATGGGCAATAAATGCTGGCCCAGCCAGCGAAGCCCACATCCTATAAAGGAATTTTTTTAAATGATTGCAATATGAAGGCACGGTGGCACTGTTGGAGGAATGGTTGATGGCACTGGTTTTGCACTGTGCTCGCTTGTCATTTAGGGTCCTGACTCAGTACTCCTCAAGTGTTGAGATTGCTTGTTAACAGAGAATTCACCATTTCGATCTGGCCAGGGTTGTTTTGTGCCCATGTAATGGGGTCCATCTTATAAGGCCTGATATTGCTTTCAGAATGTCTTCGTATCTGAGTTTGGGATGGCCTATGGTGAGGGTTCCCTTGCTCAGGTGATAGTAGAATACCATCTTTGGTATGTAGGAATCATCCATGTGAATCATATGGCTGATCCATAAAGCTGAACTGTGATGAGCATCTCTTGATACCAGTTATGTAGCACTTTGTACAAACTTCAACGTTAGAGATTTTATCTTGTCACTTATGTTGCAGATATATCAAAAGCAGCAAAGATGCAATGCATCCTGTCGCTTCATGTGATGCCAGCAGGTTGTCCATGAAATGATGTAAGAAGCACTACCTGGTTAACTTTGAACTATGTTTTGAGACAAACTTCATTCTCTCTTCAAAGCTTGTAGGTGAGTCTGCCGAATGCTGAGCTTGCTTTTACCTGGCGATGGTTGATTTCATCGTCCACCATTGTGCTGCTGGAGAGAATACTTCCAGGAAAGCAGAACTTCTGAACTTAGTTGAGGGATGTATTGTTGATTATGAGTATTGGCTCTTGGAGTTTGTGGACAGGGGTCGGTTGGTACAAAATCTCCCTTTTGCAGACATATTGTAAGTCCAAAGTGTCCTGTGGCTTGGGCAAAGCGGCTAACAACCATCTGGATGGATGTCCTCTGGAGTGTGTGCTTTGAGAGCACAGTCGTCGGTAAACAAGAGTTCATTTAGTACTGGTTCTGTGATCTTGGTGCAAACATTGAGCCTTTAAAAACTGAAGAGGTTTCCATCTGTCCTGAATTGAATATGTACTTCTGTGTCGAGATCTTTGAATGCATACAAGTGCATGGCTGAAAAATAGGTGACAAACATAACTGGAGTCATGATACAGCCTTGTTCGGCGAGGCACCATTCGCATCACACTAGCCGTCATGCTATCATGAAATGAGATGATCCTCTTTTCAGGGCAGCCATATTTGTACAGCATCTTCCACATATTGTGTCAAATGCCTTAGTCAGGTCAATAAACACCATCTAGAGGTCTTTGTTCTGTTTGTGGATCGTTTCTTTATTTTCCGCACCACAGAGATCATGTCAACTGCTCCTCATCCAGCAGGAAAGCCACACTGGAAGGGTACACTGAGTCTGTAAGATGAGTGACAATCCTGTTGAGAATAGCCCTTGTAAGAATTTTTCCCACTGTGAAGAGAAGTGAAATACCACAATGATTGTCACAGATGGGCTTGCTTCCCTTCCATTTGCACAGGTGAGTTACAGAAGTATCCTTAATCTTAGGGCACAATGCTCTGGTTCCAGCTGAGTGTTTCCATACTTGAATACCTCAGGTGGAATGCCACCTGCTTCCAAAGACTTACTCACAGCCAGTTGCTCAATGGACTTGGTGACTTCAGCTTGAGGTAGATCAAGGGTAAACTCATCCAGAACACAATGTAATACATATAAATTTAATATATGTGTGTGGGTGTTTGTTTTTGTGATAAAGATATAAAACATAGAATTGTGATGGAATCCATGATTTCAAAGATTGTATTGTTTGAGACAGATCCTAACTGAAAAGGAAAACGGAGAAAAGGAAACTGATCCTTCCAGTTTCTAAGAAAACTAAGGCTGAAACTGAGATTGGAAACCAAAGGGTCTAGGGAGAATGAAACTGCTTGAAACCACATAAAAGAATACAGAGCCATCTGAGTGCAGATAATGATCCCAGTGGTGTAGTACAGGCAGGTTGAAGAAGATGGAGCTGGATCCAGAAGCTGAGAATAGACAAATATACAGTTCCTGCAGCTGTTTCTGTTACTTGAAGATAACATTGGTGGATCTACACAATCCAGACTGTTGTAAACAGAGTTGAGGAGGTTCTGCAGATGTGAGCCATTTTTGTTGAAGACCATGCCCATGGAACCCAGCTTGCTTGTGCACTGCTGTTGGCTGGGAATTAGGGTAAATCCTAGAAGAGGAGGAGCTAAAATTCTTCATAAGAAAGACAGAGTTTTGAAGGACTTTGTGACTGAGTTTGATGACCTATCTGGTGTGTAGGCTGTTGAGCCAATTCATCAGACCTGTCTTAGTTGTACCTGTCCATTAGAGTGTAATTTATAGTTTATAAACAGCCTCAGTTTGCCTGTTAATTCATGTTTAACCTATGCTGATTATGGGTTTTAGAGGATAGTTGGTTACCCAAGATAGTATTTATTGTTCACTTTGTTTGACTCTCGTATAGTAAAAATTATTTTATTTTAAATCACGGAACCTTGTGGCTTCATTCTTCCAGTAAATAAATGGGACTTTGGATTGATTTATTTAAAAAAGAACAGTTACTGGTCTCGATCAAGATCATAACAGGATTCACAGCACAGAAACAGGCCATTTAACCCTACTGGTCCATAATAATATTTATGCTCCACATAAGCCTCCTCCCATCTCACTTCATTTAACCCAACTAATATATCTTTCTATTCCTTTCTCCCTTGTGTACTTATCTAGCTTCTCCTTAAATCCATCAATGCATTTTATTTCTTTATTGATATCTATGTTATGCACATACACACGTATAATCCCATGGAATTCCTCATGGTAAGTTAGTGTTCTGATCTTTGTCTCTTTTCTGGGTATGATCTTATAGCCATTACGGAGACATGGTTACAAGGAGATCAAAGCTCAGAACTAAATATTCAGGGGCATGTGACATTTCGAAAGGACAGACAGGAAGGAAAGGGTGGTGGGGTAGCTTTGTTAGTTCGAGATGGAATAAGTATGATAGCAAGAAATTATCTTGGATCAGAAGATGTGGATCCATATGGATTGAGGTAAGAAATAACAAGGGGAAGAAGACACTGGTGGGAGTAGTCTATAGGCACCCTAACAGGGGCTATGCTATAGGACAGAGAATAAATCAGGAGATAATGAGGACATGTAAAAAAAGCAGTACATTAATCATGGGTGACTTTAATCTTCATGTAGATTGGGAAAATCAAATTGGCATGAGCAAGAATTCATAAAGTGTATTCAGGACTGTTTCCTAGACCAATGTGCTGTGGATCCAACCAGGGATCAGGCTATTTTAGATCTGGTAATATGTAATGAGGCAGGTTTAATAAATGATCTCAGGGTAAAAGATCCCCCAGGAAGCAGTGACCATAACATGGTGGTACTTAGCATTCAGTGAGAAACTTAGTTTGGAAACAACTGTGCTAAACTTAAATAAGGGTAATTACAAAAGATTGAGGGCAGAGTTGGCTGGAGTGGATTGGAAAAGGTGTTTAGCAGAAAATATGGTTGATGAACAATGGCAAATGTTTAAGAAAGTAGCTCATGACTCGCAAAAAAGATATATCCCAGTGAGGAGGAAGGATTGTAGGAAAGGGATAAACCAACCATGGTTAACCAAGGAAGTTAAGGATAGTATCAAATTGAAAGAAGAAACATACAATATGGCAAAGATTAATGGTAAGCCAGAGGATTGGGAAAGTTTTAAAAACCAACAGAAGATGACAAAAAAATAATGAAGAGGGAGGAAATAAACTTTGAGGGTAAACTAGCAATTATATAAAAATAGACAGTAAGAGCTTCTTTAAATGTATAAAAAGGACGAGAGAGACCAAATCAATATAGGCCCCTTAGAGAATGAGGCTGGGAAAATAATATGGGGAACCAGGAAATGGCAGAGGAATTAAATAAATTCTTTGCATCAGTCTTCACGGTAGAAGACACTAATAGCATTCCAAAAATACTAAATAATCAAGGGGCAAAAGAGGGGGAGGATATAAATACAATAACCATCACTAGAGAAAAGGGACTCGGGAAACTAATATGGCTAAAGGCCGATAAACCATCTGGCCCTGATGGGTTGCATCTTAGGATATTAAAGGAAATAGCTACAGAGATAGTGGATGCACTAGTAGTAATCTTCCAAGAATCCTTAGATTCTGGAAAAGTCCCAGAGGATTGGAAAACTGCCAATGTAACACCCTTATTCAAAAAGGGAGGGAGACAAAAAACAGGTAACTATAGGCCAGTTAGCTTAACATCTGTCAATGGGAAAATGTTAGAGTCTATTATATAGGATATAATAGCAGAGCATTTAGAAAAACGTAATATAACCAAGCAGAGTCAGCTTGGCTTCATGAAGAGGAAATCATGCCTGACAAGTTTATTAGAATTTTTTGTGTAGGTAGCAAGCAAGATAGATAAAGGGGAACCAGTAGATATAATATATTTGGATTTCCAAAAGGCATTCGAGAAAGTACCACACATAAGGCTACTTAATAAGAGAAGAGCCCATGGTGTTGGGGTTAGTATATTAGCATGGACAGAGGACTAGCTAACTAATAGAAGACGGACAGTTGGGATACGGGGGACATTTTCAGGATGGCAAACTGAACTAGTGAAATGCCACAGGAGTCAGTGCTGGGGCCACAATTATTTATAATATATATTAATGACTTGGATGAGGGAAATAAATGTACTATCACTAAGTTTGCGGATGACACAAAAGTAACTGGGAAGGCAAGTGGTGGGGATGATGCACAGGGGAGAATTTTCTCCTTGTCCTGCGGGCTGGCCAGGAGCGGGTGTGGGCAGGCGTGTAGCCGATCGCTGCCTGCGATCAGCTGCCCGCTGCCATTTTACGTGGGCAGTCCAATTAGGGCCCGCCCAGCATTATGTGCACCTGGAAGCGCTGAGTGCTCCCTGTGCGGGTGGGGGGAGTAGGCTAAGCCGGGGCCTGCAGTCTTTCGCGCATGCACGTGAAAGAGCGCAGAAATCTCCCTGAAGCACCTCAGTTTAATCTCATTTTTCAAAATTTAAATAAAGGAAAAAAAAATTCAGACATGTCCCCTCATGTGACAGTGTCCCATAAGTTGGGATATGTCAATGAATTTTAATTTAAAAATTTATTGCACTTATAAATCCTTCATGAAACCTCATCCCACCCGTGGATGAAGTTTCATGATAAATGTGAAGGCTGCCTGGGCTCTTCGCCTGCCTGCCAACTTTAAGGTTGGTCAGGCAACTCCGTTGATTGTTTTAATTAGTTTTTAAATGGCCTTAATAGGCCTTTGACATTCCAGCAGGCATGCAGCCGACTCCGGTGCGCGCCCACCGAACTGAAAATCAGAGTGACAGGTGGTGACGTCAGGACGCACGCCCAACGTCACTGCGCGTCATTTTACGTGTCGGCAAGTGGGGCCCGCCTCCACACGCCAACCCGAAGGTTCTGGCCAAAGTGTCTACAGAGGGATATGGACAGGTTAAGTGATTAGGCAAAAACATGGCAGATGGAATATAATGTGGGAAATTGTGAGGCTATGTACCTTGGCAGGAAGAATATAGGAGCTGAATATTATTTAAATGGAGAAAGACTGCAGAAGACTGCAGCACAGAGGGATTTGGGGTGTCCTCATGCATGAATCACCCAACCTAGCATATAATTTCAGCAGGTAATAGATAAGGCAAATGGAATGTTGGCCTTTGTTTCAAAGGGAATGGCGTATAAAAATAGGGAAGTCTTGCTAAAACTATACAAGACACTAGTTAGACCACATCTAGAATACTGTGAACAGTTTACCCTTATCTAAGGAAAGATATACTGGCATTGGAGGCAGTCCAGAGAAAGTTCACTAGGTTGATCCCGGATATGGAGAGATTTTCTTATGGGAGAGGTTTAGTAGATTGGGTCTGTACTCATTGGAATTTAGAAGAAAGAGAGGCGACCTTATTGAAACATATAAGATTCTTAGGGGGCTTAACCTGGTAGATGCTGAGAGGTTGTTTCCCCTTGTGGAGAGTCTAGGAGCAGAGGGCATAATCTCAGAGTAAGGGGACGCCCATTTAAAACAAAGATGAGAAATTTCTTCTCTCAGAGGGTAGTCAATCTGTGGAATTCTTTACCGCAGAGGGCTGTAGAGGTTGGGTCGTTAAGTATATTCAAGTCTGAGATAGACAGATTTTTAATCAGTGAGGGAATCAATGGTTATGGGGAAAAGGCAGGAAAGTGGAGTTAAGGATTATCAGATCAGCCATGATCTCATTGAATGGCGGAGCAGACTCAATAGGTTGAATGGCCTAGTTCTGCTCCTACGTCTTATGGTCTTTTCTTTTGGTCCCCTGATATTTGTCTGCCCTTTTGTTTTTTTTCTCCCTCAGTCTCTCGATTTATTTTTCTCTCTTTTCCCCCCCCAAGTGTTCCCTCTGTGATTTTTCAATACAATTTTTCTCCTCTACATTATTGTTCCCCTCATTTCTCTATGCCACAAACTCTCTATTTAATGTAACTTTCACAATATCTGTCTGTGAGCTTGAGATCATGCCTATGAGCCGCCAACAATATGTCTCGCATTCTCTCTAAATCCATCCCTTCTGTTTCACCCCTTTATTTGTCCTCTTTAGTCCTGTTGCACCCAGGTCTCCTGTTTGTCATTATCATTTCTTTCTGCACCAGCTGTCCTTTTGGCCAGAACTTTCCCTGCGTCGGGCAGGAGGTTTTTAAGCCTTTAACCCCATTAACCCCGGTGGAGCGGGCTGGGGTGGTCGCAGAGATGACCGCTGCCCATGATTGGCTCCACGCCGTGATTTAACGCAGGTGGACCAATTAAGGCCCGCCCAGCGTAAGACGTGAGCATTAGCGCTCAGCGCATGGACGCGAAAGAGTGCTTCAATCTCCCTGAGGCAGGAAATAAATAAATAAATGGTATAAAAATTTAGTTAAACATGTCCCCTCATGTGACTGTGTCACATGAGATGGGACATGTTTTTATATTTCAAGAAATTTTTTATTGCCCGTGGATGAGGTTTCCTAAAAAACGTAAAGGCCGCTTGGTCTTTTCGCCTGCCTGCCAACCGTAAGGTTGGATGGTCAGCGTAAAGTTGACTTTAATTAGCTCCTTAATAGGCCTTTTAAATATCGGCAGGCGCGCATACTGTGTCATCACGCGTCATTTTATGCACCGGCATGTCGGGCCTGCCCCCACACGCCTACTGAAAAATCCCGGCCTTTGACTTTCTTTTTGCCACCTTTCCCTGTCTCTGCTGCCCAGGAAGGCCTACAGATGGCGCAAAAATAAAACAGGAAAGGTGGCTCAACCATGGCTTACAAAAGAAATTAGGGATAATATTACATCCAATGAGGAGACATACAAAATTGCCAGAAAAAGCAGCAAGCCTGAGGATTGGGAACAGTTTAGAATTCAGCAGAAGTGGACAAAAAGATTGACGAAGAAGGGGAAAATGGAGCATGAGAGTAAACTTGCAGGGAACATAAAAGCTGACTGTAAAATCTTCTATAAATATGTGGAGAGAAAAAGATTAGCAAAGACAAAAGTAGGTCCCTTACAGTCAGAAATGGGGGAAATTATAATAGGGAACAAAGAAATGGCAGAAGAATTGAACACATATTTTGGTTTTGTCTTCTCAAAGGACACAAATAATTTCCCAGAAATGTTAGGGATCCAAGGGCCAAATGAGAGGGAGGAATTGAAGAAAATCAGTATTAGTAAAAAAAATGGTGCTAGAGAAATTAATGGGGTTAAAGGCTTAAAAATCTCCAGGGCCTGATAATCTGCATCCCAGAGTACTAAAGGAAGTGGCACTGGAAATATTGGATGCATTGGTGGTCATCTTCCAAAATTCTATAGACTCTGGAACAATTCCTACAGATTGGAGGGTGGCAAATGTAACCCCACTATTTAAAAAAGGAGAGAGAGGGAAAACAGAATTACAGACCAGTTAGCTTAACATCAGTAGTGGGGAAAATGTTAGCGTCTATTATAAAAGACGTGGTAACAGAACACTTGGAAAACATTAACGGGATTAGACAAAGTCATCATGGGTTTATGAAAGGGAAATCATGCTTAACTAATCTACTGGAGTTTTTTGAGGATGTAACTCGTAGAATAGATAAGGGAGAACCAGTGGATGTGGTGTATTTGGATTTCAAGAAGGCTTTTGATAAGGTCCCACATAAGAGGCTAGTGGGCAAAATTAAAGCACATGGGATTGGGGGTAATATACCAGCATGGATTAAGAATTGGTTGACAGACCGGAAACAGAGAGTGGGAATAAATGGGTCTTTTTCCAGGTGGCAGGCGCTGACTAGTGATGTACTGCAGGGATCAGTGTTTGGGCCCCAGCTATTCACGATATATATAGTGACTTGGATGAGGGAACAAAATGCAATATTTCCAGGTTTGCTGATGACACAAAACTGGATGGGGTTGTGAGATGTGAGGAGGATGCAAGGAGGCTTCAGGGCAATTTAGACAAGCTGTGTGTGGGTAAACACATGGCAGATGCAGTATAACATGGGTAAATATGAAGTTGTATGCTTCGGTGTGAAAAAAAAACAGAAAGGCAGAGTATTATTTAAATGGTGATATATTGGGAGCTGTGGATGTACAAAGGGATCTTGGTGTTCTTGTACGCCAGTCAATGAAAGTAAATAGGCAGGTGCAGCAAGCAACTAAGAAGGTAAATGGTATGTTGGCCTTCATTGCAAGAGGATTTGAGTTCAGAAGTAGGGATCTCTTACTGCAGTTATACAGGGCCTTGGTGAGACCACATATGGAGTATTGCATGCAGTTTTAGTCTCCCTACCTAAGAGAGGATATACTTGCCATAGATGAAGTGCAGCAAAGGTTCACTAGCCTGATACCAGGGATGGCAGGACTGTTATATGAAGAGAGATTGGTTCAACTGGGCCTTTCACCACTAGAATTTAGAAGAATGAGAGGGGATCTGATTGAAACGTATATCTGTCTAGACAGACTGGATGCAGGGAGGATGTTTCCCCTGGGTAGGGAATCTAGAACTGGGGCCACAGTCTCAGGATATGGGGCAGGCCATTTAGGACTGAGATAAGGAAACATTTCTTCACTCAGAGGATGGTCAACCTGTGGAATTCTCTACCACAGAAGGCTGTGGAGGCCAGGTCACTGAGTATATTCAAGAAAGAAATTGATACATTTTTGGATATTAGGGGCATCAAGGGGTATGGAGAGAAAGCGGGAATATGGCATTGAGCTAGAGAATCAGCCACGATCACATTGAATGGCAGAGCAGGCTCAAAGGGCTGAATGGCCTACTTCTGCTCCTAGTTTCTAAATTTCTATGTTTAAAGGAATATATTTGGAAGGCTATTGGGATTGAGACTTGCAATAAGGAGTGTCTGTGGTCAAAAGTGGAACCAGGAAGACAGCAGGGTAGGGAACAATAGCAAAACTGAGAAAGGTTTGATTCTGGAAGTGGGGATGAGGTTTTGAGGGAATGCCAACAATGTAAATGTTTGGAGGTGGAAACAGCAAAGGCCAGAAAAGTGTTAGGAAGACCAATGATGCAGAGAAGCTTAGAACCAGGAAAGCAAAGGAAAGTAAAGTTGCAGATAACATGTGTTAAAATAAAATTCATAAGTACCATTTATGGTCTGAGAAGTGGTGATTATTATTTATAAGCTTAACTGCAGGCAAGCAGCTTAAAAAGATTTAATGATTTGTGATGAATGAGAGAGCTGTACACCTCAGTGCTTCAGATAATCATTAACTTTTATAATTTAAATTTGTATTGAATTACAAATTCTAGTGTTAAAAGAAAAAAGGAAACTTTAGTGTTGACCATACATTTATCCCTCCATATTTCATTAGTTGGATAGTTTTTGTAACTTTTATTATCTTCATTAGACACTAAAGTCATGGCCACCAAATTAAATAAGCAAAATAAGTTGGGAATTCAGAAGCAGTCAGATTTGGAGCAAAGATGTGCTCTCAGAGGGTTGGAAAGCTTGAGGAGATTACAGAGATAGGCCATGGAGGGATTTCAACAAAATGATGAGAATTTTAAAATCGAGGCATTGGTGTACTTGGAGCTTTATAGGTCAGTGAGCAGAGGGTGATGTATAAATGACTTGTGTGAATTAGGATACTGGTAGCAGTTTTGGATGAGCTATAGTTTCTGGATGAAAGAAGGTAGGAGATGGCTAGGAAAGTATTAAAGTGGTCAGAGCCAGAGGGACATATTCAAGTACCTCATCTTAAAGGGTGACACTACTAAAATATAATCAAGAGAGATTATAGATTTTTTGGCTCCACTACCCTACCTGGAAGTCCACTCTGTTTTGATCATTCGTTGTGTGAAGATCTTTCTGACATCACTCCTAAATTTGAGTTTTACTAATTTGAAGATATGCCCCTCATCTGACTCACACTGTTTACTTTGAAGTAAATTCTTGAATTTTTATTTTCCATACTATCTACTATTTTACATCCATCTATAAATTCAGTGTCATGTGCCAGTGAGTACAGAGACAGGAAACTAGTGCAGGTGACTATGTAGTGGGAGAAGCAGTAAAGGAGAGAAGACATTAGATTAGATAGATTGGATAACTGGTTTATTGTAAAATCATCATGGTGGCAGGTGCTGAATTATGATGATGATGATGATACAAATAAACAAGTAATCATAAGTCATAACATAGCCATGGACAATCATTAAAATAAAGTATAAAATAATAAAGGATTGCACAATTATCAACATTTCAGTATACAAATACAATGCAAAATGCATGTCTCCTTAATTTACAGAATAAAAATGAAAGGTTTACTGCATTCTGCATTTAGTATTAAAGTCCATTGATCCTATGTTGTCAGGTTGAGTTCCTTAAATCCTAGGTCATTTACATGCTATTTTATAAAATAGGGGATTGGGCTGTCTCATAGACTTTTTATTCCATATCTTATTTGCAGAATGATGCATTTTCTCCTTAATTCTATTTCCAATTTACTTTTGTGTGGTTGTGGCAAGAAATAACGGCAACGGGAGGCGGGATTCCAGAGTTTCCTAGCGAAGTCCAGACACAGCTTTTTCCGTCTTTCAGCAAGGGAACGTGTACTCGGTTGTTTAATTGTGTCCGAGTAGTTTTGGGATACATTGCCTAGGCTCAGTTTCAGTGCTCATTTCTGAAGATTTTTGAGCTTGTTCATAAGCTGTTTGGTAAGTTCAGTATTCCAAACCACCACTGCGTTTTCAACAAGTGCTCTTACGTAACTATTAAACACAGTGAAAAAGTCAGTTTGAGATACGTTGTGGAGCTTGAGAAAACGTAGCATGTGTAGTCTTCCATTTGCTCTCAAACATTTCACGCACTTTGGTAACCCCATTTGAAATCGCTTTGAATGTAGAATCCAAATAGTTTAATGCACGCTTGTTGAGCAATCTCAGCATAGTCTAAATTGATGAGAGGGCGATCAGGAATGTTGCGCATGAAACACGACTCCTTAACGTTGCACCTTTCGGGGGTCAGTATCATGGAGATTCGCTGTTGCCCATTCACTCAACAAAATGATTGCCCTTTGAATGCGAGATACGTTATCTTGATTACAATACTCCAAGAGGGTCAGGTCATCCTCTTATTTATAGCAATGAATAGGCATGGTGATATCAATAGAGGAATTGTTTATGATGGCTAAAAAAATTAATAGGGCCAAATTTGGTTCCTTGTGGCATGCCAGGATGTAGCGTCATCCAACTGGTAGTACTTGATTCGTATTGAACACGTTATCAACTGTTGAGAAAATCCGAGATCCAGCGTAGACATGACAGACTCACTCTTAATTGAAGGAGATTTTTGATTGCAATGTTATGATCTACATGGTCAAAAGCTTTGTTAAAATCAGTTAGCACTACTGTTGATGATGTTTTCTGTTTGTCAGGATTAAGATACAGTTGATTGAGGAGATTCATGAGACAAGGGACAGTGGATAACCCTTTCTATTGTCAAACTGCTGATGGTCTAAAGGTTTTATGATATTGCTTATCATCCACTTCACAAAGAAGTTTTCAGCTAATTTGGCAAACTGATCACTGAGAGAGATGGGGCTCACATTCTGAACAAAAGCTGAGGTTCATTTTGGCACAGGGGTGACAATTATTTATTTCCACCAGCATGGGACCTTTCCAGCACAATTTTTTTTCTTTCACAGGACATGGGCAACCCTGGCTAGACCAGCATTTTTGATATGATTTTTTGAGAATACGTGTCAGTAATACACTTGAGTTTGATTGTGAATTCTCTTAATCAAGTCCACAAGGATGCTGTCAGGTCCTCCTGCTCATGAAATGTTTATGGCTTTTTGTTTGCAGTAAATCTGCCATACTTGCACTATTGGGCAAGGTTTTAGGGATGGCACATAAGCTGGCAATGTGTCCATAGAGAGGGACAGAACTTCATGATGAAGAGATGTGAAATGTCTGTTAATATAATTCACGATACCCAAGTGATTATCATTATCAACACTGGGCTTGTTGATCGAGAGTCAATGAGCGATGTCAGATGACATCTCATACATCCCGCTGGATCACTCTGGTGCAAGTGCTGGATTTGCTTGGAGTAAAAATTGCACTTCACATCTATAATTTCTCATGAAAATATTGTGATTTTCAAAATATTATTGTGATTTATTGTAAAAATGGGTTAATAATGAGGTTTAGATTAGTTTGGTTGTGTGTACTGGTGTGTGTGTGTGGGGGGGCGGGATTTAACTGAATTGGAGCCAGCTGGTCTGGAAGTTTTGAGTTATCAAAAGGGAAGCTGGGTTTGAAATGCTAAATACGTAAACATGACTGAAGTTTTAGAATGTGAGGCGTGAGGAAAATTTGCATTTTTAAATAAACCAGAGTAGTTTGAATTTCAAAGAGATGATAAGATATTACACCTAGCCAGAAGTAGCTAAGCCAAACGGTGTGTTTATTTTTCCCAAAGGTTACTGATAAAATTAGTACTATGAAAAGATTTATATTATGAGAAAAGTAAAGATGCAAAAACATATGGGAACAATGGAATTTGCATTAAGAGGGATAAACATGTATAAAGGAGATGAGGTTATGTGTAAGGGAAAGGGATTCTAAGATCTAACATAAGTGTGAAAAGCCTCGAGCCTCTGTTGTCTACAGGAAATGAAGCTGAGAAAAGTTATTTTCAATGTGACTGTCCAGGGTATTGTGTTGCTTTGCCTGGGTCTGTTTAAATCTATTTGTTTTTACTGTTAACTTAATGGAGTTGTAACTTGGAGTCAAATTAATTATGGATTTTAGGAGTTATTTTAGTAATAATTTGTATACCTATGTATATGCTTGACATCTTTTCTTTTGTAAATAAATGTTTAATCTAGTTTTCTAAAAACCTCTGAAGTCATGTTAGTCTTATTACTACTGAATTCAAGGCAAGCCTTTTGAAATAAAATACAAATTGCAAAATCATTGTGATCACATGAATAAGTTTCCCTCTTGGATTTGATCCGCCTGGCACACGTCATCTGCCACGTCATAACTAATTGGGAGTTCTTTGCTGGATATATTTTAAATTCCTTGATTGGTTTGGAGTTGGTGAATCTTAAGGTTATGAGTATGAGAAGCACTTTGAATTCAGGAGTTGGTGTGCAGTTTTTTTTAAGTGGTGATACTGCAATATGGCTTTGGCAATTGCTAAGACTTGTCTGGGGGTTGATATTACAACTTTGGTTGGTTTACAAAAGGTAACTAAAGCTAAGTTAATGGAACTGGTAATTAAGTTACGATTAGGATTACCTGCAGGGCTAAAGAAATCAGACATAATTCAAGGTGTAGCACAGCATTTGCAATTGGAAGGAATACCAGAGAGACTGACTGTTGTAAGGGGTGGGTCATTGGAATGGGCTCAAATTCAGTTGCAAATGAAAAAGATTGAATTGGAGGAAAAGGAAAGGGAATGAGCATTTCAAAGAGAACATGCAGGAAGGTAGGAAAGAGAAAAAGAGAGAGACAGAGAACACCAGCTTAAAAGGCCGGCAGTTAAAAAACAGACACCAGAAGTTGAGGAAGGACTTATTTCCAGATCAGAAGCCATTGGGGAGATGTTTAAATTTGTACAAGCACTTCCAAGTTTGAAGAAAGGGACATTGAAGCATTCTTTATTTCATTTGAGAAGATAGCTAAACAGATGAAATGGCCACAGGAAAACTGGACATTGTTGTTACAAACTAGGTTGGTAGGTAGAGCGTATGAGGTTTATGCTTCATGGTCAGAAGAAATGTCAGTGAACTATGATGTGGTTAAAAAAAAAGCCTATTCTGAGTGCATATGAGTTGGTTCCTGAGGCATACAGGCAGAAATTTAGGAATATGAGAAAACAGCTTGGGCAAACTTATACTGAGTTTGAGAGAATAAAACAAAGTAATTTTGACTGGTGGATATGGGCATTAAGGATAGAGACGACATATGCAGCTCTTAGAGAAGTATTTCTTCCAGAAGAGTTTAAAGCTTCAATTCATTCGGTCATGAAAATTCATATGGAGGAACAGAGGGTTAAAACAGTAAGAAAAGCAGCAGATACAGCTGATAATTATGAGTTAGTTCATAGATCTAAACTTTTTTTTTGTCAGCCTTTTAAATCAGAGAAGGATAAAAAGTGGGAAGGTGAAAGGAAGGTGGGTAGTCAGGGAAGAGAAGGAGTAGGTGGAAATTCCCAGGAAGTTTTTTTCTCAGACTGAAAAGGAAGGTGCTTAGGGTAGAAGTGACACTCAAAAATTGAGGTATTTTCATTGTAATAAAGTTGGACACACAAAGTCAGTGTGTTGGAAATTACAGGGAAATCTATTGGGATGCAGAAAAGTTCTGGAAGTAAAAGTACTGTGGGTTCTGAGGTTCAGGCTCAGGAAAAACCAGTGGTTTGTGCACAGGTAAAATAGGAAGAATCAGTGATAGGTAAAGAATTGAGAATGTGTTCACAATTTACCCAAGGGAGTTCTGAGGAACAGGTTGCAGAAATGTTTAAAGATTTTGTATGTGAAGGGGAAGTCTTTCCATGTGTACAGGGTGGAGCAGGTAAATATGTTAAAACTTTAAGAGACACAGGGGCTAGTCAATCCTTAATGTTGTGGGATAGTGATATTTGTTGTTCAGAGGGAGTATTGCAGGAGCAGGTGATAATAAGCGGGATTCATAGAGATGCTAAATGTTTAAAGATTTTGTATGTGAAGGGGAAGTCTTTCCATGTGTACAGGGTGGAGCAGGTAAATATGTTAAAATTTTGAGAGACACAGGGGCTAGTCAATCCTTAATGATGTGGGATAGTGATATTTGTTGTTCAGAGGGAGTATTGCAGGAGCAGGTGATAATAAGCGGGATTCATAGAGATGCTAAATCATTGTGGAAGGTAAATTTAAAGAGTGAGTGGAAAATAGGTGAGGTGAGTTTTGGAGTAGTGGAAAAATTGGCCATTGCAGGTGTTCAATTTATTTTAGGTAATGATATAGTTAGGTCACAAATATGGGTGATGCCTATGGTAATTGAGCAGCCTGTAGAGATGTTTTCAACAGAAGTGTTGCAGAAGGAGCATCCTGGATTGTTTCCAGATCATGTGATAACAAAATCACAAGCTCACAGTTGAAACAGGAAGAACAGGAATTTAAAAGACAGGGAGAAGGTGTTGAAGTACAATTAACTGACACTGTTTTTGATAGGATTGTTCAGGAAGAAAGAATGGAGGATAATGCAGCTGAGGTATTTAGCTCAAGGCAGTTGGTAGAGTTACAGGAAAAGGTTACACAAATAAAACAGTTATATCAAACAGCTCACTCAGAAACAGAGGCAGAATGTATTCCAGAATGTTATTACCTTAGGGTAATGTTTTAATGGGAAAATGGAAGCCATATCATGTTTCAGCAGATGAAAGCTGGAGGGAGGTGCACCAGATTGTTATACCATTTGAATATAGAAATGAGACCCTGAGAATAGCTCATGAAATTCCAATGGGAGGACATTTAGGAATTAGAAAGACACAGTCGAAAATACAAAAATGTTTTTATTGGCCTGGATTGCCTAGAGATGTAGTCAAATTCTGTATGACATGTCACACATGTCAGGTGATAGGGAAACCACAAGCAGTGATTCTAGCATTTGAAGAACCTTTTACTAGGGTCATGACTGATTGCATAGGACCCCTCCCAAAGACTAAAAGTGGACAGCAGTGCTTACTGACAAATATGGATGTGTCCACAAGGCTTCCTGAAGCCAATATCTTTGAGAAATATTAGAACAAAGAGAATTGTGGAAGAGTTGGCTAAATGTTTTACAAGCTATGATTTACCAAAAGAAATACAATCAGATCAGGGTTGAAATTTCATGTCATAACTATTTAATGAAGTAATGAACAGTTTGGGGATAAAACAGTTTAAGTCAACAGCTTATCATCTGGATCACAAGGAGCTTTGGAAAGATGGCATCAAATTTTAAAAACTATGATGAGGACATATAGTCAGGACAATCCACAGGACTAGGATAGGGGAATTCCATTCTTGTTATTTGCTATTAAGGATGCTCCTAATGCATTGGCTGGGTTTAGTCCTTTGAATTTATGGTCATGATGTAAGGGGAGCACTGAAATTGATTCATGAGAAATTGGTGGGTCAAAATTCAGAAACTACTGTCCTGGATTATGTATCAGACTTCAGAGAAAGATTGGACAGATCATGTGAGTTGGCGAGGGAACATTTAAATATTTCACTGCAAGTAATGAAAGTGAAGGCAGACAGGAAAGCTACAGCTCGTAGTTTTGTTGCTGAAGGTAAAGTGCTAGTTCTGTTACCAGTACTGGGTGACTCATTAAAGGCAAAGTTTAGTGGGCCTTACAGAATTGAAAAGAAACTGGGTGAAATAAATTATTTAATAAATACTCTAGATAGAAGAAAGAAGTAGAGGGTGTGTCATGTAAATATGCTTAAAAAGTATTTTAACAGGGAAGGTGACCAAAAGGAGGCATTAGTGGTGGTAGATAAGGAGAAAGAGATGGAAATGAAGGATTCCGAAATTGATTTTCATCTAATCAAGTTGGGTAATAAGGAGGTACTTGAAAAGTTAAATGTGATATTGAGGTACCTTACTGACAATTGTCAAAGTGATTTGGAGAAGCTATTTGTGGGAATAAGCTGGGGAGGACAAATTTGATATGAGGACAAATACATGACGTCTGTGTATAGAAGTTTCATCTTCGATAAGGCAGCCTTATAGATCAAATCCGGCAAAGTTATCACAAATACAAAAAAAATTGAACTTATGCTTTAAAATAAGGAGATATCGGCTTTTGTGACACCAGGTGGACTGTGTCAGTTTAAAGGCATGCCATTTGGTATGAAAAATGCAGCATTTCAAAGACTGACAAACAAAGTAATTGCAGGACTGAGCAATTGTGCTGTTTATATTGACAATTTGATAGTTCAGTCAAATGTGGGAGGAGCATTTACAACATCTGGAAGAATTATTTAGTCAACTACAAGAAGCTAATTTGGTGATGAACTTGGCTAAAAGTGAATTTGCAAAAGCATAGGTTACATATCTAAGCCTCCATTGGACATGGTAAGGTAGCTCTGAGAGATGTGAAAGTCAAGGCTATTGTGAATGTCCCTGTGCCTACAACAAAACAAGAAGTTTTGAGATTTCTGGGCATGAGTGAGTTTTACTGGAAATTTGTACCAAATTTTAGCAGTGTGATTTCATCATTGACTGAATTATTAAAAAAGAGCAAGAAATGTCAATGAACACAGGAATGTCAGAAGGCATTTAATAGTTTGAAAGCTGTATTGAATACAGCAGCAATTTTGGTAGTACCCAATGATGCCAAGTAATTTAAGTTGGCCGTTGACACAAGCAATATAGGCATTGGGGCTTTACTGTTACAAGAAGATGAAACTGGAATTGAGAAACCCATAGGGTATTTTTCACGGAATTTGAATGTACAACAAAGAAGATACTCAACGATCGAAAAGGGGACTCTGGGTCTGGTGTTAGCATTGCAGAATTTTGAGATTTACAATGCAAACAATTCATTAGAAACAATTGTTTATACAGATCACAATCCTTTAAAGTTTCTGGACAAATTTCGAGACAGAAATGCAAGGCTATTCAGATGGAGCTTATTACTGCAACCATTTAATCTACAGATTATACATGTGGCTGGACGAGAAAATCTAATTGCAGATGCATTGTCAAGAGTTTGAAGCTTAAAGGGAAAATTGCACATTTAAAACCTGGACACTGGACTGGAATGATTTCTGCTGATATGAAGGATTTGCATATATATTGTTCTGTTAATGCATTTATTTCTATGTGCTTGAAATCTTTTCTTTTGTTAATAAATGTTTAATCTAGTTTTCTGAAAACCTCTGAAGTCATGTTAGTCTTATTACTACTGAATTCAAGGCACACATCTCGAAATAAAATACAAATCGCAAAATAGTGTGACTGCGTGATCAGGTTTCCCTCGTGGATTTGATTCACCTGGCACACATCATCTGCCACGTCATAACAAAATGGATGGTTCATGTTATTTCGCCAGTGTCTATACCGTCTGGTGTTATCGTGGTGATGGGCAGACAGCCATTTGCGAATCATCGATTTGACACTAGCTGTCATCCAAGGCTTATCAGATACATGACGTTCTGTATTCCACATCAGGAAATGTTTCTTGATAGCACAATTAAGATTCACACTAGGACATTGGGGCCTGTATGTTGCATCTGAAGAATGGGACTGGACCAATGTTCTCATTAAGCTGCATGACCTGAGACAACCTAAATATTGTCATGCAATTGCACACAAGTCAGCCCCTTTTAGTTACTGCATGTGCTCAGCCATGCAAAAAAATTTAAAGGGGCTGCTCACTTAAACAAATTGCCCAATTAGATAGTACATTGGCTGGAACTAGTGAACTTAACCAGTACAATTGGGGTGAATTTAACAGAGGTAATTTGACAGAGGCTGGAACACCAGAAAGCTGTAGCAGAAAGGAATGACAAAGTGCATTCAAAACCAGGGGTGACAAACAGCAACGTGCATTTGTATAGCACCTTTAACATGGTTAAAAAGTGCCAAGGCACTTCACAGAGGTTTTATCAAACAAAATTTGCCCCTGAGCTACACGGGATATAGAACAGATGCCCAAAATCTTCACACACACCAACCGAACAAAGAATAGCATAGAAAGTGTATAACTTAGATGGAGGAAAAAGTCAAAGCTGACGAGCATAGTGTTGGAATACAGATGTGTTAATGCAAGAAATGTTACAAATAAGGTTGATGAGCTACAGGCACAAGTTGCTGGGTTTTGAAATAGTGGACGGAATTTAATGCCCTCCCCCGGCGAGTTGTGGCACAGGGATTTAATCAAGCAGGTGGATAATGGGTGGGAACCCGCCTTCCTTCCTCTGCCCCGATTAAGCCCATGCAGGAAAGCTCCTGGGCAGCCTTTCTTCCCCGCCACCAACTGAGGCCCTTAATTGGGCAATAAATGCCCACTTAAGGGCCTCATCCCAGTGCTGCTGGTACTCACCCAGCAATGGGCGGGAGACTCATCTTGCAAGAAACTCGAAAAGTAAACCCTTTTGGGGTTGCTTGCGGTCTTCCAAGGGCGGTGGGGGAGGATGATCCCTCATTCAAAGGCACTCAGTCCCTGATAGAAGGACCTGACATCGGGAAGGAGGGGATCCACTGAAAGCCATCTCCTGACCTACTGCCAACACCCTTCCCCTCCACAAACCCCACCCTGCGACCGTCCCTCCCACCATCAGTCATCTGTGGCCTTGGTCCCTCAGTGATTCTGGGCCTGGGTTGGGTACATTACCGAAGGCAGCCACTGCCTCCCTGGTGGTGCTGCCGAGCAATGAAGTGCTGCGAGCCTCTGATTGACTGGCAGCTTTCAGGGGGCAGGGCTTGCTGATCCCAGAGACAGCCTGCCGCTGCCCAGTTAAGTGCCTGATTGGCATTTTAAATGGCAGATCTTCCAGAAAAGAAGCACCATGGGACTCTCGCTGGCTTTCCAGTCAGTGGGCAAGACCCCCATCAGCTACATTAAAATCCGTCCCGTGGCTATAATAGGTGACTGGCTTAAACTCGGGCAGGAATAGAAACTAAACATTCCTGACTATAATGTATTCAAGAGGGATAGTGAAGGGAAAAAGATGGGGCTGGGGTTACTGTATTTATTGAGGATAATACAGTTCTCCAGAGGAATGATATACCAGGTTGTTGTTGATCCTTCTATTTTGGTTAGAGTTAAGAAATGAAAAATGAACGATTATATTGCTGGGTGTTTACTTTGGATAGTGAGAAGGAGATTAAAAAGCAAATCTGTAAACAAATTGGGATTGTTCTTAGGACAGAGAGGGGTAAGGGAAGATTTAATAAAGATGTTCAAAATTGAGTGGTTTTGATTGAGAAAACAGGGAGAAACTTGTTTCCTCTATCAAGTGGGTTGGTTTCCAAGGATCCTAGATTTAAAGTAACTGGCAAACAACCTAGAGGGGAAGTGAGAATAATTTTTTTGTTCCACATGAGGCTATTATCCGGAATGCATTATCTGAGAAAATGATGGAATCAGGTTCCATGGGAACTTTCAAAACACATTTGGATATGTACTTGAAGAGGACTAATTTGCAGGAGAAAAAGCTGGAATGGGGGACTAAACTGAGCACAGGGATAACAGGCAAATGGTTTTCTTCAGTGCTGAAAGATTCTGTGATTATTGCTGCTAACTCTGCACTGCGCCAATAGTATGACAATAGACCATGAAGAATGACAACTGAGAAGGGGTACCAGATTATCAGCAGCAGGTGCTGAATCCCAACAGAAATCATCAGGAAAGAAGGCAAGGAACTTACAGGGCTTTAGCACTTTAATTTGAATGGAAACAGCTAATACTATTATATTCAAAAGAGATTCAGCTCCTGTTTAAAATTAAGTGCTTGATACAAATTAAATACACTTGAGAATGGTATTTACAAAAAGACAATGTGCACAAGTTGCAGTATGTTGCACAGTGGAAGAAAAGTAAGGTAGTCACCAGTAAGATGTGGCCTCTATAAAAATTCAGGCATCATTATATAGACTTGCATATCAATTCTAATGTTGGGAATCCTCTGGATTGTTCCCTAAGACACGTGCAAATTAGCATAGGAGCAGACAGATCAGGAGAATTACTACATGCTAAAGAGGTGCCTTTTCACGGGACATTGGCACCAATTCTGGGACAGGAGGGAGGTGCACTGATGGGACAGGCTCCATCTGATCTGGGGTGGCACCAATGTCCTAGCAGAAAAAGTAAATGGGAAATGAAAAAGGCTTTCAACTAGTAAAATTGGGACGGGATCTACAAGAATCATAAGCAGCCTAATGTAGAAAAGAAACAGGGAAAATATTGTAAGAAGGAATAAAGTACGGAAGGGCGAGTTATAGACATGTAGAACAGGAGTCTAAAAAGATGGTTAAACATAAAGAGAGAGAGGAAGTTCTTTTAAAAATAAGCTAAAATGTCTGAATAGCAATACACACAATTTCTGTAATAAAACAGGTGAGCTGAAGGCAATCATGCATTGGGAGGAACCGAGGCAGAATTTTGCCTTTGTTGGGCGGCTCGGCAGGGGCGGTCAGCTTCCCGACCGTCCCCCACGATTGGGACTGGACCGCGATTTCACGCTGGTGAGCCAGTTAAGGCCCACCCAGCATGAAATGCGTGCTGCAATGCTCAGCGCTGCTTGTGTGGGGTGGGGGAAGGAGGGTAAGTGGGGCAAGCAGGGAACTTTGTACATGCGTGAGAGTGCGCGCTGGAAAAGCTCCTTTCCACACAGAGCTGCCTCACATGAAGAGTTCTGAAAAACAAAAATAAAGAATTTTCAAACGTTAAAAAACATGTCCCCTCGTGCAACTCTGTCACATGAGCAGGGACATGTTATGAATGAGATGTAAAATTTTTTATTTTATTTTTATTCCTAAAAAGTGCAAAGCGGCCTTTTCGTCTGCCCACCAACCATAAGATTGGACAGGCAGTGAAAAATTTAAATTAATTAATACTTTAATGGCCTTAATAGGCCATCTAATTGTCAGTGGGTGTGCTGACGATTCCTGCGCACACCCACCGACTGAACTTTCACACGACTGCACGTTGATGTCAGGATGTTCCCCGATGTCATCGCGCATCATTCCACGCTCGAGTGGGTCAGGCACACGCCAGCCCACCGAGGTGAAAATTCTGCCCCAAATGTAGTTGGGATTATTAAAATATGGCTGCAGGAAATTCAGGACTGGGAATTAAATATCGCATCCACGCATCTTAAAAGAATCTACAAAGTGATAGCAAATGCATTATTACACATATTTTAAAATTCCTTAGAAAAGGCTGTAGTTCCAGAAGATTGGTGAACAGTTAAAGTAAGAAGAGGAACAAAACATGTCCAGGGAATTATGGACCAGTCAGCTTAACATTGGTGATAGGAAAAATTAATGGAATCCTTACTATAGAGAACTGAAGCATGTACAGAAAAGAATATAATAATGAATAGACTGCATGGTTTTCAAAAGGGAAGATCTTTCTTGACCAACCTTATTGAATTTTTTGAGGAGGTAACAAAGAGATTAGACAATGGTAATACACTAGATGTAATTTATCTGGATTTTCAAAAGGTCTTCAATAAAGTGTTCCATTATAGACTAATGAATGTCAGATAATGTGTAGTCAGGGGACAAGTAAGACAATGGTTTGCTAGCTGACTTCAAGACAGAAAGCGGAGAGGATTTCTTTATTCTTCTTTCATGGGATTTGAATGTTGCTGGCAAGGCCAGCATTTGTTGCTCATTCCTAATTGCCCTTGAGAAGGTGGTATTGAGCCATCTCCTTGAATCATTGCAGTGCTTCTGGTGTAGGTACACTTACAGTGCTGTTAGGGAAGGAGTTCCAGGAGCTTGACCTGGTGACATTGAAGGAACAGCAATATAGGTTCGAGTCAGGACGGTGTGTGGCTTTGAGGGGAATTTGCAGGTGGTGGTGATCCCATGCATTTTCTGCCCTTGTCCTTCTTGGTGGTAGAGGTTGCGGGTTTCAAAGATGCTGTTGAAGGAGCCTTAGTGAGTTGCTGAAGTGCATCTTGTATATAATACATACTGCTGCCGCTATGCATCAGTGATGGAGGGAATTTATGTTTAATGTGGTGGATGGGATGCCGATCAAGCCAGCTACTTTGCCCTGGATGCTGTCAAGTTTCTTGCGTATTTTTGGAGCCGCACTCATCCAGGCAAGTGGAGAGTATTCATTCATACTCCTGACTTGTGCCTTGTAGTTGGTGGACAGGCTTTGGGGAATCAGGAGGTGAGTTACTCTCTGGAGAATTCCCAGCCTCTGGCCTGCTTTTGTAGCCACAGTATTTAGATGGCAGGTCCAGTTCAGTTTTTGGTCAATGATAACCCTAGGATATTGATAATGGGGGATTCAATGATGGTGATGCCATTGACTTACCTGGAAGTTGGAGAGGTGGCAGCAACCCAGACATGGAAAGTATAGATTGGGACCAAGTTTTGCAACCTACACCCACCTGGGAGCCAGAGAGGCACACCAGTCAGCGACTCAGAACCAGCCCGTGCTGAGTTCGAAAGAAGAGTGAGGAAAAAAACTAATAGTGACATCACAGGAAAACCAAAAGTTCTTGGTTGGCAAGAAACTGCTGTTAGGGACTGCCTTTAAATTGCTGTAAATTAGAAAAGCGCATTATTTTCAAGGAAGTAGCTATACTTGGATCTAAGTGAGAAACACCAGGAATAAAGTAAAATGAGGGCCAGTATAATTAAGTAATATAAATAAACCAAAGTAAAATAAAGTTAAGACATGGCTGGGCAGCTCAGTTGAGTGGAATGTGTGTCCTGTAATATGTGGGAAGTCATGGGCGCTACCAGTGTCCTAGACGACCACATGCACAGGAAATGCTGCCAGCTGCAGAAGCTTGACCTCCAGATTTCAGAGCTCAGGTGGTGGCTGGAGTCACTCTGGGCATATCCACAATGCTGAGAGCTATATAGATAGCACATTCTGAGAGGGGGTCACACCACAGCTTAGGAGCCTGGAGGCAAAAAGAGAATGGGTAACCACAAGGCAGTCCAAGAGAACTAAGCAGGTAGTGCAGGACACTCCTGGGGTCCCGCTCACAAATTGGTTTTCCATTTTGGAAGCGGGTGAGGGTGCTGGTTGCTCAGAGAAGTGCAGCCAGAGCCAAGTTTGTGGCACCACAAGCAACTCAGCTATACAGGAGGGGAGGAAGAAGAAAGGAAGAGCAGTAATGATAGGGGATTCATTAGTTGGGTGAATAGACATTCATTTCTGCAGCCATAGGCATGACTCCAGGATGGTATGTACCCTCCCTGGTGCCAGGGTCAAGGATGTCACTTTGCAGCTGCAGAACATTCTTCTGGAGGAGGGTGATCAGCCAGAGGTCATGGTCCACATGTACCAATAAATAAGGTAGGCAGGGGGATGTGGTCCTGCGATCAGAATTTAGGGAGCTAGGTTGAAAATTATCAGGCAGGACCTTAAATGTAGTAATGTCCAGATTGCTCCCATTTGCCACATGCAAGTGACTACAGAAGTGAGAGGATAAGGCAGATGTATTCATGGTTGGAAAAATGGTGCATGAGGGAGGGCTTTAGATTCCTGGGACACTGGGACTGGCTCTGGGGGAGATGGCACCTGTGCAAGTCAGATGTGTTGCATCTGAACAGAGCTGGGACTGAGTTCCTTGCAGGGTGTTTTGCTAATGCTGTTGGGAGGGATTTAAACTAACTCGGCAGGAGTGTGGAAACTAGGAGGGAATATTAGAGAGGAATACCAGGGTGCACAAAATACTGGGAGAGACAGATAGCACTAGTATAGAAAATAGTAAGTTAATAGGCTGAGTCGAAGTAAGGGAGAAAGTCACGAAGTCTAAATCAGGGTTAATGTGCATGTATGTGAATGCACTGAGTATAGTAAATAAGATTGGGGAATTACAAGTGCAGGTTGCCATGTGGAAATATGACGTTGTGGCGATAAAAGAGACTTGACTCAAGGAAGGGCAGGACTGGGTGTTAAATATTCCTTGGTACAAGGTGATCAGAAAAGATAGGGCAGGAAGAAAAGGAGGAGGGGTGGCAGTATTGGTTAAAGAAAGCATTGTAGTGCTGGAGAAAAAAAGATGTCCCAGAGGGTTCAAGAATAGAATCAATTTGGCTAGAGCTAAGGAACAAAAAAGATGCAATTACATTGCTCGGTGTAGTCTATAGACTGCCAACTAGTGAGAAGGATGTAGAGGAACAAATCTGAAGGGAAATTACAGAGAAGTGCAAACATTATAGGGTAGTTATGATGGGGACTTTAATTACTTGAATGTAGACTGTGACAGTGGTATTGTAAAGGGCAGAGAGGGAAAAGAGTTCCTAGAGTGTGTTCAGGAATTTTCTACAGCAGTATGTATCCAGTCCAACAACAAAGGATGCACTATTGGTCCTTGTTCTTGGAAATGAGTTGGGCCAAGTAGATCAAGTGTCACTGGGGGAACATTTAGGATACAATGATCATTGTATCATAAGGCTTAGGATAATAGTAGAAAAGGACAATGTGCAATCCAGGGTAAGAATAATTAACTGGAGGAGAGCCAACTTCAATGGGGCAAGAACGGGGCTGGGCCAGATAGACTGGAACGAAAGGTTGGCAGGAAAAACTGTAACTGAACAATGGGCTACCTTCAAAGAAAAAATGGTTTGGGTACTGTCAAGGTATATCCCCTCAAAAGGGAAAGGTAGGGCAAACAAATCCAGTGCTCCCTGGATGAAAAAGGAGATAGAAATTAAGATAAAGAAGAAAAAGTGTGCTTATGATAGGTGTCAGGTAGAAAGTACAGTTGAGAACCAAGCAGAATACTGAAGGTTCAGAGGGGAGGTGCAAGGTCAAAAAAGGGAAGCAATAAGGGTTTACGAGAAAAGACTGGCAGCCAACATAGAGGGGAATCCCAAAGTCTTTTATTGGCACACCAATAGTAAGAGGGTGGTAAAAGAGGAGTAGGGTTGATTAGGCAAAAAGGAGATTCACACATGGAGGCAGGGGTCGTGGCTGAGGTGTTAAATGAAAACTTTGCATCTGTCTTTACCAGGAAGCAGATGTCTACTGAGGTTACAGTAATAGATGAGGAAACTCTATCACTAGAAGGGTTCAAAATTGATAAGGAGGAAGTGTTGGATAAGCTGTTGGTACTTAAAAGTTAACAAGGTACGGGGACCAGATGAGATGCATCCAAGGATATTGAAGTAAGAGAGTAAATTGCAGAGGCACTGGCCATAATCTTTCAGTCTTCCCTAGACTCAGGGGAGGTGCCAGGGGACTGGAGAATTGCAAACATTACACCCTTGTTCCAAAAAGGTTGTAGGAATAAGCCCAGCACTTACAGATCAAACAGTTTAACTTCAGTGGTGGGGAAGCTTCTAGAAACAATTATTTGGGATAGAATTAGTAGTCATATGGAAAAATATGGGTTGAAAGGAAGAGCCAGCATGGATTTCTAAAGGGGAAATCATGGGCAGAATTTTTTGCTCGGCGGGCGGGTGTGCACACAACCTGCTCATGTGTGAAGTAACGCGCAATGTCGTCGGCTGAGCGTGCTGACAACGCGGAGTCTTGCAATATTTCGCTAGGCGGGGGTGTGATTAAGACGGAGGCACATCCGCCATTAATTAAGAGGACAGTTAAGGTCCTTGACACACCATTGTCTCCAAGTTTACGTAGCCCATGTGATTTTTCGGCTGTCGCATGGGCAAAACAGACAGGCGGGCAGGCCACAATTTGCAAAAGCTCATCCACAGGTGGGATAAGAAGGGTCAGTGACATTGTCAATGCGAGTAGTGAGGAGTTTTGGATATAACTTGCTGCTGGTTGTTTCTGTGAATTGGACAGCTTCATCTCGCTTCAGAGCTGCATTCTGAGCACTTCTAGACTTCATTTCAGGACTCATTGTTGTCTCCCACGCCCCCGGAGGATTCTGACTGTGTGGGCCCTTCCAGGTGTCAGACAGCCTTCCATAACCCTGGTAATGGGGATTGTGGTCTCCGCTGGTGGCACCTCCTCTAAGGAAGAAAAGAGGGGCAGAAGGGAGAGGCCAGGTGTCCCAGTGCAGCTTCCAGGGAACAACCTGTGGGAAGAGAGGTGCAGGCACAGGGGGGGAGGGTGGGGGGGGGCAGGGCTAACAGGAATTCCAAGCCGGAAGAGGCCGCAGAAGATGCCACCATCCCCTACCAGCGTTTACAGGCGGCGATGCACCTACCTCAATATATCTGAAGTGCAATGCCGAAAGAGGCTCCATCTCTCAAGGGAGACAGTGACCTCCATCCGTCAGAGGATGGGGTCTGAGATCAGATCCGACTGTGTGGGTGGATACCCCATGCCAGTGGCACTGAAGGTCACAGTGGCCTCAACTTCTACACCTCCAGCTCTTTCGAAGGCTTGGTGGGGGATCTTTGTGGAGTCATACAATCAGTTGTCCACAATTACGTCAAGCTGGTGACAGAAGCTCTGTTCAGGCATGCATTGACTTTCATTCATTACCGTACGGACGAGGCCAGCCAAGTACAGTGAGCCAGAGGCTTCGCGGCCATTGCTGGGATCCCCCATGTCCATGGTGCAATCGACTGCACCCATGTGGCCATCAAGGTGCCAGTAGGTGAGATCTTGACACAGCCTTTGTCAACAGGAAGGGATTCCACTCCATGAACGTGCAGGTAACATGCGATCACAAGATGTTGATTCTGTAAGTGTAAGCAAGGTACCCTGGCAGCTCCCACGATGCTTACATCCTGAGGCACTTCCAGGTGCCGAGGCTGTTCAGTGTTCCAGCCTGACTGGATGGATGGCTGCTGGGTGACAAGGGCTCCCTTCAAAAGTGGCTCATGATGCCTCTCCACCACCCAAGAACAAAGGCCGAGCAGCGGTACAACAGGAGCCATGCCTCCACAAGGGCATTGGTAGAGAGAACCATAGATCTTCTCAAGATGCACATCCAATGCCTGGACCATACAGACAGCACACTGCAATACCCCCCAGAGCGTGTGTCACTGATTGTGGTCGCATGCTGCGCTCTACACAATCTGGCACTAGAAAGGGGGGACCCAGTGAAAGAAGAAGATCTTGACACAGCTACACAGGCAACAGATGATGAGTTCAGTCGTGAGTTCGAGGACAAACACGGTGAGGAAGCTGAGGGCATGGACGCTGACCTGGGTAACCTCCAGGGAGGCAGGGACATCTGGGATGCTTTAATCCAACGCTCCTTCAGCTAGCCTACCAAATCAGAACCACAACCATGTGTGAGGGCTGCAGGCTCCATACGTGATACCTGACAGGACCAGTTTCTTGGCCACCAACATAAGCTGTGTGCCTGTGCAATGAAGTTTCAGGAGACACAGGTCCATCATTACATAATGGCATACAGAGGCCAATAGCACAAAATAAAATCTCATTTAATTGTGAATGTGAAACATAGCTGAAATAAATAATAACCGGTGTTGTTAATCACACCATGAAAAAATTTAAAGCAAAATGGGGGAACGAAATATCACCTGTGATAAAGCTGCCTTGCGCTTGAGGTGCTTCACATTTATGTTTGTGTATGCTATGTCTAGGTGCACCCTCCTTCCTGGCACCGACATTGGAGACAGCCTGCTCACTCTGCTGCCCTGTTGGCCTTGATAGTCTTGGCAGTCGTCCTCTGGCCCATGGAGCCTGTGCTGGCTCCGCCTGGGAGGGAGCGGCCAGTGACACAGCTGGCATCTCCCCAGTCACCACAGCCTCATCAGATCCCATGATCACAGGCAGAGGGGCGGAGAAGCTGGTGCTGTCATCCAAAGCTCCCAGAGAGGAGCCCGCAGAGATGACAGGCAACTCACGCACCAACATGAGGTCGCTTTTGGGCCTCCCTGCTCACATTGATGGACGGGCATCGACTTGGGATACTGGGTACCCAATCCATTTCTCACACTGACACTGACCAGCTGAGGTCATTGCCAGTGTGTGGGCTTGCAGGTCCGAGCGCATCCCCAGGGACCCCTGATTGAGTTCCTGGAACAGCCTTTCCATGAGAGTCGCCACTCTCTCCATGGAGGAGGCATTGCGCTTGGCCATGAGGATCAAAGCAGTGGTCATAATTCGCAGGGACTCCTCCACAACGGATACCATGGCACGCATTCCCTCATGTATCTCGCCAGATCCTCCCACACATCCCGCAGGACCTCCAGCATCTGCTGCCTAATGGACAACTCCAGAGGCCCATCATCAGCCATCAGCTGATCATTGTCCTGGTCTCCAGCAGTGCTCCAACTGCTGGGACCCTGGGTACTTTGCCTCCGCCTGCACTTCAAGCCCTCACCAATGTGCACCGAGATACTAGACAGCAATCTTATGCCCACCAAGGTGCTGGTATCCGCCCTGGCAACTGCTTGACAGGGAGGTTGTGACGCAGATGCGTCCTCCAGGGTTGGGGTGGGCCTTCAGGCTCCTTCTTGTGACCACCTGCTGGTGAGCCTAAAAGGGAGAAGGAGGATATGTCATTAGTTTAAGTCATGACACTGTCACTGTGCAGGCCAGGCACCCTGGTGAGACAACAATATCTGCATCATGGTGCCCTTGTCTTTCCATTATCAATGGGGCCTCCAGTTTTGAGGTTCACATCAATATAGAGTTTACACTACAATGGTTGCAATAGCCGATGTTCTCACCTCAGTGCACTGCACTCTTACCTTTGGCACCACAACCTCACTGCAGGCTGTTGACTGAGGTGCATGGTGCCCCTCCAGCTCCAGGGCCTCCTGCTCATAGCACATGAGGATTAGGAGGTGTGGGGGTCCCCGCCAGTCCGTGACCTCTCAATATTGTTATGGGATGTCTTCCCCTAAAAGGATAGAGGAGCATTGATTAGCCCACTTTCTACCTGCATCGCCATTGCAGCCTGGCCAATCCTACCTGAGGAACACCTCGCAGGGCTCAGCTGATTTGTGACCCTGGAGCTGCAATGCACTCAGTCCATACAGCCAAGGCTCACCCTCTTGGCCAGCTCCTGCCTCATTGACAGTTGGCACTCACACTCCGATGCGTTTGAGGTCCATGGGGAAATGGCAGTTAACAGCTCTGCAAAGTGACCTATGCCAACACTGTACTCACCCTTCCCAATCGCAACAAATCGTTGAAGCGCTCCTGACACTGCACCCATGTACATCTCACCACATTGTAGCTGCAGACCCTGGATGCCACCTCCACCCAGGCCTTTTTGATGAGGTGTGGGGTCCTCCTCCTCGTGTCTCTGAGTACAGGGGTTTCCCTCTTGCCTGCAACCTTGGCTGCAGTGAGGCACTCATCTGAGAAACATGGGGCCAACTGCCCTGCTGACCTGCCCTCCTGCCTGCCATGTCCAACCACAACGGGATCCATCGAGACTTCACTGCTGTAGCAGCCTTCCAGCGGCTGCCTGGGCTGCTTTTGAATCGGTCGCCAGATCACCATTTGACCCAGTGGACATCATGCCCTTGCACCACTTCCTGCAGATTCCCCAGCCGCTTTTTGTGCTGGGCGGGCCTTAATCGGCCCCCCAACATGAAAACGTGTGCTGCTGATTGCAGGCAGCGGTCAGCTTCCCGGCTGCCTGCATCGGCCCCTGCCGAACCCGCATGCCAAGGACAAAATTCTGCCTCATGTTTAACTAACTTGCTGGACTTTTTTTGAAGAGCTAACAGAGGCGTTGATGAGGGTAATGTTGATGTGATGTGCATGGACTTCCAAAAGGCATTCATTCGAGTGCCACACAACAGACTTGTGAGAAAAGTTATAGCTCATGGATAAAAGGGACAGTAGCAACATGGATACAAAATTGGCTGAGTAATAGAAAAGAGGGTAATGATCAATGGATATTTTTTGGGCTGGAGAAAGTTTTGTAGTCGAGTTCCCCAGGGGTTGGTATTGGGACCCTTTTCCTGATATATATTAATGATCTAGATCTTGTTGTGCAGGGGACAGTTTCAAAGTTTGCGGATGCTATGAAACTTGGAAGCATTGTAAACAATGAGGAGGACAGTGTAGAACTTCAAAAGGACATAGACAATTTGGAGGAGTGGGCAGATATGTGGCAGATGAATTCAATGCGAATAAGTGTGAGGTGATGCATTTTGGTAGGAAGAACATGGAGAGAGAATATGAAATAGGGGGTACAATTTTTAAGGGGTGCAGGAGCAGAGAAACCTGGGTGTATACGTGCATAGATCATTGAATGTGGCAGGGCAGGTGGAGAGATCAGTTAATAAAGCATACAGTATCCTATTAAAAGGGGCATGAAGTACAAGAGCAGGGAGGTTATGCTGAGCTTATTTAAGGCAGTGCTAGACCTCAGTCTGTTTCTTTGCTGTATATCCTACATAATCCTGTGCAAACATCTATGTCCTCCAGCAAAAATAAAAGTGTAAAAAAATCGTGAAATGTGCGCTGGTAGTTTAACTACTGGAAGCTTAAAAATAAACTCTTCTTCAAGGTGTATTGTCATTTAATATTTTGTGAGACCACCAGATTTGGAAATTGAAGAGTGCACAATATGTCTGGGAATATGGACTCAAGATAAATTCATTTGTTGCTACAATTTTCTGAATTTTAATATATTTTTCTAGCAGAAGAGTAAAGAATTTTAAGCAGTTCAGTTTCAATACAAGATATTTCATTATCTGAAGATAGCATAATTGTATCCACATACACAGATCTCACTCTGGGATCTGACTTTGAGAAAAATCTTTAAACATCAGCATATGGTACATCAATTTATGCTTAATATTGCTGTAGTTGTTACAATGTTTAGGCTTCAAGCAGAATACAATATTTTTGTGGCTGAGGGCAGCAAAACAACCCAACCAGGCTTCTATCCATACTAGTCTGGAGGCAACCAGTAACAGATATGTGAAAGTGGTCTGGTCTAGACACGTCTACTAATTCTTCTTCTTTCTGTTTAGTGAAAGATCAAGGGTATAGCTAGCACTTCCCACTAAAAACAGATCCACAACGGGAAAATCAATTTACAGGAACTGCACATTTAATGGCGCAGATCAATAGGACACGCTGTAACACTTCACTCTTTTTGAGGTTAATATTATACTTAACTTTATTTTAAGCTTTGCGGGAATTAATATTTGATCCAATACTGTGGCTTTAATATAAATATTTCAAATTTACAAATCATTTGTTTTCTAGGCAAGAAAGCGCATTAAAACCAGATATTACTAAAAAATGGAAAACTACTGGCTAATTACATTTATTGTAAATTGCTATTTCCTCAGCTACACAATCAGAAAAGAGGTGAACAACTTTGGTAGTATCCGGTATCCCATTTTTTAGTACGTCCTTTGCTGTTTCTATTTGTTTCTTCTCCAGTGCTTTTATATCTTGGAGCATCTTTGAACCTTTCATCTGGTGAAATAAATTACAAGCAATGACTCTTAATGCTGCATTAGATAGGTAACACATTTTCCTCCTTAATGTTTCTTTATTCAAATCCTCACTTTTTGGAATGTAATAAATAAGCAACATCAATGGAATTAAGAAGCTAGTTTTATGAAAATCACCGCCACTCTATAACATTAGCACACATCAAAATATTTCACTTTAAAACATTACCTTAAATGAGCTTACAATATCAAATGAATGATGTTTAATTCAGCTGAAACCATTTTAAATCTAATGTACAAAACAGGGACATCAGGAACTACTGAGACTTGCACAGACAAGTTAGAGGGCTTAATTCCACGTATCTATAGATTTTTATTACATATTTACAGACGTAGCATAATTTTATTAACTGCATATTGGCAAGTACCGGATTTATCTCCATTAATGCAGCTGCTACTTCATGCTTTTTGTAGAGTGCATGCTTTCTGTCGGGTTTAGTCTGGAACCGTGGCTCCTTCTTTACTGGATCATCAGGACCAAATGAAGGCGAACTTGTTTGTAGAAACTGCCTCAGGTTTTGTACAAAGATAAAAGGCTTGAAAACAGACCTGGGAAAAGACAAACCAAAATGTTCTGTAAACCCTAATTATGCAGGTATACCTTTATTAGCAATTCGCCATTATGAAAAGGGCATTGCCTAATGGAACTAAAGGATGACTATAATTATAAACAAAACTAAAAAAAATATTCTTTTAGGATTTGCTTAAAAACTGAAAAAAATATTCTTTTAGGATTTGCTTAATCAAATTTGAGTTTTCATCACAAATCTACAGGCATTCAGAAATATGATGCCACAGCAGTGACATCTGGTGGTTATGAAGAAAATATTATCTCTGATCGTGAGCAAACATTCCCATCACAATCATTCATAGAAATGAAGAAACAAGTAGAGCTCACCATCATGTATGTAATTAATCTAAAATCTTTGGATCTTGAGTGGAGTTTACAATAATTGAGCAACTACAAAATGTAATACATATAAATCATTTTTTACACACTATGAATTTCACTGAGAGTTGTTTGAAATGGAATTATAGAATGGTCAAAACACAGGAGGCTATTCAGCTTGTTGTCTCCTTTTTTGGCTCCCTACCAGAGTGACTGCCCTTGATATCAAGGCAGTATCTGACCGAATGTGGCACCAAGAAGCCCTAGCAAAACTGGAGTCAATGGGAATCGGGGGGAAAACTCTCCACTGGTTGAAGTCATATCTAGCACAAAGGAAGATGGAGAGTTGTTGGAGACCAATCATCTCAGTGCCAGCTCATCACTGCAGGAGTTCCTCAGGATAGTGTCCTAGGCCCAACCATCTTCAGCTGCTTCATCAATGACCTTCTTTCCACCATAAGGTCAGAAGTTGGCTGATCTCTGATGATTGCACAATGTTCAGTACCATTCGCGACTCCTCAGGTAGTGAAACAGTCCATGTCCAAATGCAGCAAGACCTAGACAATATCCAAGCTTGGGCTGACAAGTAGTGAGTAACATTCACGCCACACAAGTGCCAGGCAATTACCACGATTACCATCTCCAACAAGTGAGAATCTAACCATCGCCTCTTGACATTCAATGGCATTACCATTGCTGAATCCCCCACTATCAACATCCTGGGGGTTACCACTGACCAGAAACTGAACTGGACTAGCCATATAAATACAATGGTTGCAACAGCAGGTCAGCGGCTACGAATCCTGCCGCAAGTAATTAATCTCCTGACTCCCCAAAGCCGATCCACCATCTACAAGGCACAACTCAGAAATGCGATGGGATACTCTCTACTTGCCTAGATGAGTGCAGCACCAACAACACTCAAGAAGCTTGACACCATCCAGGACAAAGCTGCCTGCATGATTGGCACCCCTTCCACAAACATTTACTCCCTCCACCACTGAACAACAGTGGCAGCAGTGTGTACCATCTACAAGATGCCTTGCAGAAACTCACCAAGGCTCTTTAGACAGCACCTTCCAAACCAACAACCATGACCATCTAGAAGGACAAGGGCAGTAGATAGATGGGAACACCATTTCCTGGAAGTTCCCCTCCAAACCTGACTTGGAAAAGTATCGTCATTCCTTCACTGTCACTGGGTCAAAATCCTGGAACTCCCTCCCTAACAGCACTGTGGGTGTACCTACACCACAAGGATTGCAGTGGTTCAAGGAGGCAGTTCACCACCACCTTCTCAAGGGAAATTAGGGATGGGCAATAAATGCTGGCCTAGCCAGCAACGCCCACATCCCATAAATGAATAAAAAAAACCTAGTCCCATGCCTCAGCCTTTTCTCCATAGCCCTGCATTTTTTTCTCTTTGGTTATTTATCCAATTCTCTTTTGAAAGCCATGATTGAACCTGCCTCCACTACAGATTCAGGCAGTGCATTCCAGATCCTAACCACTTGCTGTATAAAAGTCTTTCCTCATACCACCATTGCTTTTTTTTTTGCCAATCACCTTAAATCGGTGCCCTCTAGTTCTCGAACTTTCAACCAACGGGAACAGTTTCTTTCTATCTACTCTGTACAGACCCCTCATGATTTTGAGAACTTCTGTCAAATCACCTCCCAACCTACTCTTCTCCAAGGGGAACAGCATGAGCTTCTCCAATCTATCCACGTAACTGGAGTTCCTCATCCCTGGAACAATTCACATGAATCTTTTCTGCACCCTCTCTAATGCCTTCAAATCCTTTCTGGTGCCCAGAACTAGACACAATGCTCCAGTTGAGGCCAAACTAGTGTTTTATACAGGTTTATCATAACTTACTTGCTTTTGTACTCTATGGCCCTATTTATAAAGCCCAGGAGTATGTTTTATGAATTGCTTTCTCAACCTGTCCTGCCACCTTCAATAATTTGTACACACACCCATCCTGCACCCCCTTTAAAATTGTGCCCTTTATTTTACATTGCCTCTCAGTTTTTCTACCAAAATGAATCACTTCACACTACTCTGCACTAAATTTCTCTGCCACTTGTCTGCTCATTCCACCTGTCTATATCCTCCTGAAGTTTATCACTATCCTCCTCATGGTTCACAAAATCTCAAAATTTTGTGTCATCTACAAATTTTGAAATTGTGCACTGGCACTGTACACCCATATCTAGATCATTAATGGGCCTGAACTTCCATGGAGTGGCAATCAGAGTCGGATTGCCACTCCACTCCTACTTTCTTACCTGTAAACATCCTCAATCCTGTATAGCCCAACCTTCCGACTCAGGTCAGTTGAGAAATGTGCAATGCAGTGCTCTCCTGAGCCCTTTAGTCGAGCGCTGCACAATCGGGTGAAAAGAAGCCATGTTCCCCTCTCTTATGACACTGGCTGCTGTAAATCAGGTAAGCTTCAAAGTCAAGCCACGGAGAAGGTAGGTCTGTCGAGTAAGTGGTTAGAATACTGGGGGGTCGGATGGTTGAGGGGGTTGTTGGACAGTGGGGGGGAAGGGAAAGTCCCCTGGGGTTTGGGGAGTCCTGTTGGGTTGGGGGTGGTGGTGGGGGGGGGGTGGAATGTAGTCCCATGGATGGGGGTCAGTGTGGACCTGCACAATTGTTACCCAGAAGCTAGTAGTGGTTTTAATTCTTCTAATGTTTTCTGGGTAATTTTGATGTAATACAGTTAGAACCGTCTGAAGTTTGCAATTTAAATTGCCTTTTCGGACAGTTCGAGTGCAGGGCACTTGCTCAGTGGAAGCACTTTCTGGGCAATTGCCATGCAATCATTACCTGGGAACTCCAGAGGGGGGTTCTCCAGCGCATCTTTGGGGTACCCCCCAGTTATACTGCCCTGGAGTTTGAAAGTTATGGCGAGGCTCTAACTTTGTTGGCAAGCTTGTCATGTGGCACTTCAAAGCCTACTTACATCACATCTTCCGCATTACCTTCATCAGACCTGTTACCTCATCAAAAACTCAAGCAAGTTAGTTAAACACAATTTGCCCTTAACAAATCCGAGCTAGTTTTCCAAATTAATCTACATTTTGCACTGACCATTAATTTTATCCTCTATTATGGTTTCTAAAAGCTTTCCTACCACCGATCTGCTTGATCTATAGTTACCGAATTTATCCTTACACCCTTTCTTGAACAAGGGTGTAACACGTTTGCAATTCTCCAGGCCCTCTGGCACCCTGTATCTAAGGAAGATTAGAAGATTATGACCAGACCTTTGCCATTTTCACCCTTACTTCCCTCAGTATCCTTAGGTGCATCTCATCCGGTCCCAGTGAATTATGAATAAATTTAGCCAGCCTATCTAATACTACTTCTTTATCAATTTTTAGCCTATCCAGTATCTCAACTACTTCTTCCCTCACTATAACTTGGGCAGAATCTTCTTTTATAAAGACAAGTGCTCATTTAGTACCTCACCCTGTTCAATGATTTTTGAGCATTTTACTTTAATCTCATTTATTTACATTATTTTACTCTCTCATTTCTTCCCCACCCCTTTCCATGGTAGAAAGTATAAATAATTGTCTGCCTCCTGGTCCTCCCTCTATGCCAATCTGCAATTTCAACAGCATAGGAATTGAAGTAAGCTACTTAACCCCTTGAACATGTTCTGCTATTCAATGAGATCATGTTTGATCTGTGACCTAACTCCTTTCTCCATATCCCTTAATCCTTATGATTAACAGAAATCCATTAATCTCAGATTTTAAATTAACAATAGACCTAGAATCAATTGCCATTTGTATAGCTGTAGCATGACTAATAATTCTTTGAATTCTAGTCCTCTAGGTATAAAGGCTAGCATTCAATTAGATTTTTAAAAAATTATTTTTGGTACCTTGTCCATAATATTTTAATGATTTATTTACATGAACTCCTAAGTCTCTTTGGGCTTTCACTGTCCTTAGCTTTTCACCATTTAGAAAGTACATTGATTTATTCTTTTTAGGTACAAAGCGGATGGCCTCACACTTGCCTATATTGAAAGCAATTTTCCATAGTTTTTTTCCGCCATTCACTTAATCTATTAATATCGCTTTGTAAGTTTATGATTCCATCTATACTGCTTCCAATTTCACCTATTCATGACTCATCGGCAAACCTGTATATGCGGCTCTTTATCCTGTTATCTAAGTCGTTAACAAATACAGTGAATAGTGGCAGCCCCAACACAGATCCCTGTGGGACACAACTAATCACATCCTACCATTCACTGTACTGCCAGTTATCCCTACTCTCAATCTATTGCTTAGCCGATTTCCTAACCAGGTCAATAATTTGCACTCAATTCCATAAGCTTCAACTTTAGCAAACAGTCTCTTATCAAGAACTTTATCAAATGCCTTCTGGAATACTCCATACATAACATTTACAGACATTCCCCTGCCCTCTGCTTTGGTCATCTCTTCAAAAATTTCAATCAGGTTCATCAGGTATGACCTATACTTTACAAATCCATGTTGGCTCACTGATCAATTGAAATTTTTCAGGATGTTTAGTCACTCTATCCTTAATTATAAACTCTTAATAAGATCCTGACACCATATATTTGATATATATTTATAAATATCTATAATTCCCTGGTTCCCTTTTCCAATTTTCCAATCTAAAGGAATCTGAATTAAGAGAGTTTTGGGAGATCAAATTCTGGCATCTGCAATATTCTCACCTACTTCCCTTAAAACCCTGAGTTGAAAACCATCTGATTCTGGGGATTGATCAACCTTTGATGCTATTACTTTCTTCATTACTGTTAATTTGCTTATGTTAATTTTGGTGGGCCTTGTTCCTGATTCAAATCCTTGGGTGTCTGACATGTTCTCTGCTATAAATACTCACACAATGTACTTATTTAACATGTTTGCAACTCCTTATTTTCACTTATAATATCACCGTTATCAGGGTTTAAGGGCCCACATTTCTTGTTACCATCATCTTTTTCATAATATTGTAAAAGGTTTTTTAATTTATTTGGATATCCATTGCAAATTTCTTTTCATATTCCTTTTTTTTAGCTCTATTTGTTTAGGCCCCATTTAGTGTTTGCTGTATCCCTCATTCTCCAGAAACTTTTTGCATACTTGTATGCTTTTTCTTTTAGTTTCATGATGTTCCTTACTGCTTTTGTCATCCATAGCTGCTTTATTTAGCGAGTAGAACTCTTGCCACTTAACAGTAGAAATTGGGTCTGTATACCGTTAAATTCTTTTTGAACACCTCTCATTGATCTTCTGTTCTTTTACTCAATTCTCTCTTCAGGTACCATGCCCTACGAGGGTGCTGGCGACCATGGACTTCCCATGTTGGTCCATGATTATGCTTGGCAAGGTACAGCAGTGGTTTGCTGTTGCCTTCTGCAGGTTCTAGCTGACCTGGAGACTCTCCCATTCTTACCACCTGCCATAGTATATTGGAAGGATTTGCAGGTTGATAATCAGCCTGTTTGGCCATGTTATGAAAGCGCCTTCCATAGCCATCAAGTCCCAGAATGGGACTTGAACGCAGATGCTACTAATGCGCCACAAGACCTCTTCTGTTTTACCCATTAACATATTTATATAGCACCTTTAACAAACTATAATGTCCCAAGATGCTTTCCTCCCTCTGGAGAAACAGCAGAGGAGGAAAGCAAGGTCTCTTTAGTGTTATGTTGGTTCTGAGATGGTAGACCTTGTGATAGAAAATTTGAACGATGTCATTCTTTTGTGGTAGACCCAAACCAGGCAGGTTCACAGTACTCTGGGATGGGAGAAAGTGAAAGCGAGAGCGAGTGAGGTGGTAACATCACTGCACTAGTAATCCAGAGCTCCAGGTTAATTCACTGGGAGAACATGGGCAGAATTTCCTGCCTACCGGCCGGGCAGGCCCAACCCAATCTCCAGCGGGCAGGGAGCCCGCCGGAGAAGTGGGCGCTGCCGCCATTTTATGTGGGTGGGCCTTAATTGCGTGACATCTGCCAGGAAACACTATGCACTTCCTGTGCGGGCAGGGGAATTCCCCAAAAGTGCACAGAGCGCACATCTCCCTGAGGCTAAGTGCTGCCTCAGGGAGATCACTAACAGTTTTAAAAATGTTAAAAATAGAGAATAAAAAATCCTTAACATGTCCCCCTCGTGTGACAATGTCACATGAGATGGGACATGTTCATAAATTACACTAAAACTTTATTAAACTTTTTAAATCCCTACATGAAACCTCATCCCGCTGGTGGACGAGGTTTCATGTTTTCTCTATTCCCCGCCGAGGGTCCTGGCCTGTCCGCCAACCTTAAGGCTGGATATGCAGGTCCTTTAATTGTTTCAATGATCCTGTCAGTGGCCTAAATTGGCCGTTGACAGGTCAACGGGCCCGCAGCTGACTTTGCTGCTCCCCCGCCTTCCTGAAGATTTAAATGGGGTTCCCCCCGACATCATCCTGTGTCATTTTACGCATCGGCGAGTGGGCCCTGCCCCCTGCTTGCCGACGGCAAAATTCAGCCCCATGAGTTCAAATTCCACCATGGTAGCTGCTGAAATTTAAATTTAATTAATACAGTCCGGAATTGAAAGCTACTCTCAGCAGCTATCTCGAGATTATCGATTGTTGTAAAAACCCATTTGGTTTTCTAACGTCAGTTAGGGAAGAAAATCTGCCATCCTTACCTGGTCTGGAGTACATGTGATTCCAGACCCACAGGAATGTGCTTGACTCTTAATTGCCCTCAAATGGCCTTGCAAGCTACTCAATTCAAGGGCAATTAGGGATGGGCAACAAATGCTGAACTTGCCAGTGACATCCAACCTATGAAAGAATTTTTAAAAATGATGATTGGCCAGTTGGCCTGGCTTGTTGTCTGCAGGTCTAGAACCATGTGCTTTTAAATTAAATAGCTTTTAATCAGTAAAAGGCCAGGAGTATCCCCATTCACACTTATCTGTGGGAAAACTCTTTTGAAGTAATACAGCGTCCCTGATTATTTCTGTTGGTCCAGATTATTTTTGTGGAATTAGGGACCAAAAGAGGCAGAAGGCATGACTCAGGTACTTTACTTCTATCTTCACTGGAGAAGGGAATGTTGGTAATTTAACAGTAAAGGAAAAGACAGGAAGAAAATTCAATAGGATAAAAATAGATAGAGGGTTACTTAAAGAGGGTTGGCAGTCCTCAAAAATAGAAAAGTCACCCAGTCCGGCTGGGAGGCATTTCAAGTTACTGAGGGAAGTAAGGGTGGAAATTGCAGCACTCTGGCTACAGTCTTCCAATCCTCCTTGAATATGGGGGTAATACCAGAGGAATGGGGGATTGCCAATGTTACACCCCTGTTTAAAATAAAATGATAAACCTGGCCATTACAGGCCAGTCAGTATAATGCTGTAAATGAGGAAACCTTTAGATAAAATAACCTGGGACAAAATTGAATTGGTGTTTGGAAAGTAGGGGCTAATAAATTAAAGTCAGCATGGATTTGTTAAAGGCAAATTGTATTTGACTAACTTGATTGAATTCTTTGATGCAGGTATTGCAGTTGATATGCAGGTGGACATCAAAAGGCATTTGACAAAGTACCACATAATGGACTGGTTTTGCAAAATTAAAAGCCATGAGTTTAAAGGGATCAGGATTCCTGTAATGTGACTTCCTCATCCTGTCTGATGGTCAATCAATTCCTCAAGTTCTGCACCTTGTCACAGCAGCAAAACCACCTTCTGAAAACTATGGTCTGAAACTGCCAGACCCTCGGATACACTACAGTGCTGCAAGTCAATCCACAAGCTCCGAAATCGGGAGCTACAGCTCAATCAACTGGCAGTACTTTTTGCACAAATGGTTATCCAAGACAGATGAAGCATCCGGACACTGTTGGCCTGCCATTATAGATAATCCACTGACCTCTAACTCACTGAAACTGACCACTTAACTCAGGTGTCTAAGACACTAACCTATAAAATTCCAAGAAACTGACCACATAAATGCAGATACTAAAACAGTAAAAAAGTTAAATAAAAACTCTGTAATTGAATCCAATCTAAAGTACAATGTGAACTATCAAATTAATTATCAACAGTAAAAAAACAATTTAATGAATCAAACTAACACTTACCAATCCATTCTTCATAGCAGTGCTATCACGCTTCAATTTCTTTCTCAGTGTTTCACATTCAGCTCATACTCTGACTTACCCGAAGGCTCACTTTATCCTCTCTCAGTGACTCCGTTCCGCTAATTTTCCCACTACTTCCTTTCTGACTCACTTTAATTCTTAAAAACTATTTTTTTTCCTACTTTGAAACTGTACAGATTTGATTTTTCCAACTCTGCTTTTTTTAAAAAAGAGGTTTCAATTTAAAATGATTTTAATTTTGCTTAATCACTATTAGATAACATGTTAACACTAAAGATCAAATAAAATGAATAGTTTGCACAATGGAGATGTCAGGTGTTCTTTACCTCTCAGGATAAGGAGTTCCTGTAAAGAAATGAATGCAGTGCAGGTTGCTGTCCATGGGTAGAACGGAGGCCATGCTCCCTGTTGTCATAAAACCACCCTCCATATTAATACCACTCTCTTTGTCCCGTAGAATATCCATCATTGTTTCAATTGCAATATTTCCTATTATAAAGCATGAAGATAATATACTTGTAAGTAAAGGTGTAATCATAAAACAACAACAATTTATACTTACATTGTGCCTTTAACATAATAAAACATCCCAAGGCACTTCACAGGTACATTCTAAAGCAAAATTAGACACTGAGTAACAAGGATATTTAGGCAGGAGGCAAAAAGCTTAGTCAAAAAGGTAGATTTTAAGGAGCATATTTAAGGAAGAAAGAGATGAAGTGAAGTGGAGAGGTGTAGGGAGAAAATTCCAGAACTTAGGGCCTAGACACCTAAAGGCATGGCCACCAATGGTGGAGCAATGGAGCAATTAGAATTAGGGATCCACAAAAGGCCAGAATCAAATGAACACAGATATCTCAGGGTGTTGTTGGGCTGCAGGAGATTAAAGTGATAGGGAGAGGTAAGGCCTTGGAGGGATTTGAAAACAGGGACGAGTATTTCAAAATCATGAGTCAATGCGGATCTGCAAGCACAAGTGTAACAGGTGAATGGGACTTGGTGCGAGGAACAAGGGCAGCAGAGTTTTGGATATCATCAAGATTATGAAGGATTGAATGTGGGAGGCCAGCAAGGAGAGCATTGGAATAGTTAAGTCTAGACATAGCAAAGGCATGAATGAGGGTTTCAATAGCAGATGAGCTAAGACAGGAGCGAGTTTGGGAAATCTACAGAAGTGGAACTAAGTGACCTTCCATGATGATGCGGATGAGGTTAGCAGCTCAACTCACGGTCAAATATGACACCAAGGTTGCAAACAGTCTGGTTTATTCTCAGACTGTTGACAGGGAGAAGAATGGAGTCAGTAGCTAGTGAACAGAGTTTGGAATAGAGACCAAAAACAATGGCTTCAGTCTTCCATATGAATTAGGAGCAGGAGTAGGGCACTCAGCCCCTCGAGCCTGCTCCACCAATCAATAAGATCATGGCTGATCTGAATGTAAACTCAACCCCACATTCCTGCCTACCCCGATAACCTTTCACCCCCTTGTCAATCAAGACTCTATCTTGCTCTGCCTTAAAAATATTCAAAGACTCTGCTTCTACTGCCTTTTGAGGAAGAGAGTTTCAAAGACTCACAACCCTACGAGAAAAAATTTCCCAACATTTCATTGGAGGAAATTTCTGCTCATCCAGTATTGGGTGTCAGTTAAGGAGTCTTATAATTTAGAAACAATGGAGAAGTCAAGAGAGTTGTTAATGGATGTCACAGGCATACATGTGAAAACTAATGCTGCATTTTTGGATGATGTTGCCAAGGAGGAACACGTAAACGAGAGGTAGAAACCCGAGAGC
This sequence comes from Carcharodon carcharias, assembly GCF_017639515.1. NCBI lineage: Eukaryota > Metazoa > Chordata > Chondrichthyes > Lamniformes > Lamnidae > Carcharodon > Carcharodon carcharias. The sequence goes on along the minus strand of NC_054478.1, from coordinate 82,041,795 downwards.
TTCACCACTAACTGAGGTGAAACTTTTTTCTTTAAATGTATTGTTTTGATCCAGAACTTTCACATTTTATGGATAGATCCTTAATAAAAGCTAAGGACAGAAGCCAGAGAATTTAACTATTTGGCAAACACTTCTTAACAAGATCATGGAAAAATGAACAGCCATTTTCTATTTACTACCTTTCAGGAAAGCATCAATTCCTCCATTCCTTGTTCCATTTTGTAAAAATAACTTAATAGCATTGGAATAAGTTAACAAGTTGGTCACTAATTGTTGCATTAAATCATGCAATGTGGAACAGCTGTAAAGAAAGAACACTAAACTTGCATTTATATAGTGTCTTTTACAGCCTCAGAATGTTCCGAAATGCTTTACAGCCAATTAAGTACTTTTGCAGTGTAGTCATTTGGTAATGTAGGGAAACACAGACACCAATGTGCGCATAGAAAATTGAACAAGGTCTCACAAACAGCAATGACATAATGACCAAATAATTTGTCTTAGTAATGTTGGTTGAGGGATAAATATTTGCCATGACACCAGGGAGAACTATTCTATTCTTATTAAAAATAATGTCATGGGATCTTTTGCATCCACCTGTGAAGACAGACAGGGCCTTGGTTTAACATCTCAGTTTAACATCTCATCTGAAAAGCAGCACCTCTGGTAGTGAAACACCCCACTGAAGCGCCAACCTATATGTTATCAAATCTCTGGAATGAGACTTAAACCCACAACTTTAGGACTGAAAGACAAGAGAGCTACCATTAAGTCATGGCTGACATCTTAAAAAATATATTTTTTGGTCATATAAAACTTAGAAAATTGTTCTGTTACACCAACTACCTTAGTTGAAGTTGATTATTGCTCAATAATGATGACATATTTTATACTTAAGTGTTATATTCTCATGTAATACGGCGACCTCAGAATCAGAACAGACAAAAAAAAAGGACAGGAAAAGACCAGCAGGTCCATCAAGCCTGTCTTGTTTCTGCAAGGTGTGACTCATACACACCATCAATACACAAAACAGTGAGAGTTGCTTAATATATTTGGTGCAACCCCTTTCCATGTACTATTCCAAGAATGAGAAATACACAAATGCTAGCCCACTCCAGAGGGGATCTAATTCAACTTAAAAGTACAACCCCTTTATACCCCATCCAATCACCTAGTTGGGGAGTTCACACCCTTCGCAGCTTTCAGCTGCTTACCTAACTCTGCGTCCGTGACCAATTTTTCAAAGCCTCTCCTGCAGCCCCATGGAGATCAAAAAGAATTTCCAAATTGAAAGAGTGAAGTGTCCTTCTGAATAACCAGACATTGTCTATTGTTTGGATCAGAATTTCCACTCTCAAGCTGCCATTAGTATTCCTCCAATTACTACCAATCAGCTTGGGGATGTTTTGCCAAATTAATCCCTCTTAAGCAAATTTCTGCTTAAAAAGAGTCTTGATATAGGTTGTGGCCAAGTCCTTCCTGTGAACAAAATGGCCAGACTGTAACACCTAGTTATATGAAATTTATACAATACACCTGCTGAAAAGGTATATCTGATATGTAAAAGCAATATTAAAATAAACTCTTCTCTAAAATACAAAAAATAAGTTGTGTCTTTGTCAAATCTTTATTTGTTAAGTAAAAAAGTCTAATAATGAAGTTACCTAGAAACATTTTTGCCTGACAACTCAGAAGCTATGCTTTCTTTTATAAGATGAGAAGTGTTTTCTGAGAGAATATATCAATCAACTAATCTGTGAGTGACCTATTTCAAAGTTAATTCTCTTGTTAATTACCTTTATGCTTATTAAGAAGCTGCAGGCCAGTACAGTATCGGTTACCAGTTTCATTCATTTCAGCACTGTCTTGATAGGAATACACAGCAGTGAAATCGAACTCTACTTTTCCATCCCACCAGCCTCGACTCTTTGCATAACTCCTCATTTCTGGGTGCTCTTTATTAATCTTTGTTGTTATGGAAAGCTGGTTGGAAATATTTCGTACCCCTTCTATGTATATGAACAAAAATAAAAGTCACAAATCATGCATATTATCCATTTTTTTTACTGTTAAAGATTAATGTTATCATTTTATAATGTACAAACAGCCCACAATAAAGGAATATCATCATTAACATTACTTTCCAATGAATATTTTATAATTATGACTGCAGAACTTGTAGTCAATAAATTACAATTACTACATCATAATAAAACCACCAACATCAGCAAATTTAGAGGCTTTTTTTGTAGGTTGGGATTTCCTGCTTTCCTTCCATTGATTTATGGGCAGCGGCAGAAAGCTGGAGAGGGATGTTCACTGCCACGTCCCCAGTCAATTGGATTTCCCATTGACATCCTTCTATACACTCACCACTATATGATCTGAAGTATTTTAATAACATTAAAGTGCAAATTACACCAGATTAACATAGACACCTGCTAATTATTACTAACAACAGATGGTTGGGGGAGAGACTTAATGTTTAATAATCCAGAAACTCTGAAATTGATTGCAGGCCAATTGATTACACGGGCATTTGGGGAAGGAGCTTTTAACTGAGAGTGATTTTGGGCAGGAGGGAAACAGGACAAGTATCAAACTCACTTGATGCCATCAGTTTGATGACAAGGAGGAGATATTACTACTGAAACTCCTATTCTAGCTGCTAGATCGTTACTGACAAGACCTTCTCCCAAGTACCCATCTATCCATCCGTCACTGGAACAGTACTCTGCACATCATCACACTGTGACCAAATACACTTGAATTGCATCTTGCTCCCACAACCAAATTGCCAAAAATTTCATTCTTATGTTCTGCTGATCTAACACCATAGCAAGAATAGTCTCTGGACACAGCTGAACTTCCAACCTTAAAAGAGATGCCTCTGTCCACCTAGTATTTTTACTCCTCCGCCCCACCCCAATTTAGGCAAGAGGCTTTACAGTAGCAACAAGCCACAGGGTGAAAATACAGCTGACAGTAAGATAGCAAGAATCCACAGGATGCTGTTTTGACTGATGGTGATGGTACTACAAATAGGTAGTGAGAAACCATGGAATGAGAACAGGATAACTGCAAAGAAATAGTGAGCTAAATACAATCAGAAGGCAGCCCAGGGCCAATGGCATAAAATCATGGGTACAAGGTTCCTAAAAAAGCAGCCAATATATTGAACTTCACATACTGATTCAAAACATCTATGAAGGCAGCTGCAAGCACCAAGAGTAAATTCTGTTCTGCTGCTAATGACATTTTCAGTTTGCTAGAAATTTAATTTTTCAAATATCGTAGACCCTATCACAGACCTTCTTTTTGTTCTTCCTTCCCCCTCCCCCTTCCACTGGCTCAAACCTATTATATTTCTACCTTTCTTTCATTCTGATGAAAAGTTATTGACCTGAAGTTTCCCGCTCATGAGATGCTGCAAGACCTGCTGAGTATTTGCAGCATTTTCTCTTTTTATTTCAGACTTCAACATCCACAGTATTTTGCTTTTGTATTTTTTTAAACTGAGAGATGAATATTACTTATTTAATGGTTCTTAGCTAAATATTTCTTCTGTTTTCCCCTAAAATAACATTTAATAAGACTATTTTATTCTGAAAGTTCTGATGGACATCATTAAAGTCATCTTTAAAGCAAGTGACCACAAAGACTATGAAGTTGTATCAGAACCTCCTAATTCAGCAACTGTAGTTGCAGTTTCATTTTAAAAAGTAAAAGCTTACTGCTATTATCAGATTGATAATATATCTATGCTTACCTTCAACTTTTTCTGCAGCCCAGTATTTACCAACAGTCTCTAAAATCCAGGCTTCCTTCTTGTCAGCAATCAGAAAGCTGTTGTGATATGTAAATATAACTTCATCTTCCATACAATTTCCACCTTGTCCATATTTCTCTAGCAGACCTGCAAGGACATCAACTGCCTCCTCAGCTGTTTCAGATCTTTCAAGGCCAAGCCTAGAAAGATGTACATAATTCAAATATAAATAAGTTCCACAAGATAAATTATGCTTGTAAAAATATATCCTAATAATCCTAACAGCCAAGATTCAAATCCATCTATAACACAATAATATGGTGTAGAGATATTCTGAAAAAGGCCTTGAAATTTTATACGGGTTAACATAGTGAACAAAGAATTTATGCTAAATTGACAATATTCTGTATTTTATATCATCCTCCTACTTCAGGTACCATGCCCTAAGAGGGCAATGGTATCCATAGACTTCCACTGGATTGGTCCATGATTATACTTGGCAAAGTACTGCAGTGGTCTGCCATTGCCTTCTGCAATATGGCTGACCAGGAAACTCTCCTGATCTTACCACTTGCCATGAGGTGTATTGGAAGAATTTACAGACTGATAATCAACCTGTTTGGCCATGTTATGAGTGCACCTTCAGTGGCCATCAAGTCCTGAAATGGGGCTTGAACCCAGAGCTTCTGGCTTAGAGGTAGGGATGTTACCACTGTGTCATAAGACCTCTGGCATTTTATGTCAAACAATTTTTGAATAATTGGAGAGCTAAAATAGAAGCAACCTTTCCCTACTAAGCTTAAAAATGGAGATAGGAGCCCATTTGGCTAAAAGATCAGGTTGTTTGTTTATAAATTAGTTAAGATACAAACTTTTCTAGGTGCTAATCAAATTATATGTGGCCGAATTATATGTAGACAAAGTGTTTCACATTAGCAGAGAATGCAAATTTGTCCTTCCACTGTGCCTTTGAAACTAATGAAATAACAATTCTTTATTCAGGGGCCTTTGGCTCTGGAATACATGCTGAAAACTTTCTCAGTATCTTTGGTTCAGTTTAGTATATGTTTGAAGTTGAACTCTTGGAGGTTGACATAGCAATATTGTCGCTCACAAATGGCAATGAAACCATAATGAAACAATAACTTGCATTTATATATATGATTTTAATGTAATAAAATATCCCAGCTGCCCAAGGTAATTGGAGTGTAATCAACACCCAGCCATATAAAAAATATTAAGATAGGGGAAGTAGATTCTAAGGAGCACCTTAAAGGAAAGCGAGCTAGCAAGACAGAGAGACTTAGCAAGGGAATTCAAGAGCTTAGGACCTAGACATCTGATGGCACTCCATCAATGGTGGGGCAATTGAAATCAGGGATGTGCAAGAAGCCAACAATGGAGCAGCTCAGAGGGTTAAGGGGCTGGATGAGACTACAGAGATAGGAAGGAGTGACAGCAGGGTGGAAGTTGAAGACAACGATTAGAATTCAAAAATAGAGGTGTTGAGGGACTGGAAGGCAATGCAGATCAGCGAGCACAAAAGTGATGAGCTAGTGGCACTTGGTGCAGGTTAGGTTATGGGCAGCAGAGTTTTGAATGAGCTGAAGTTTATGGAGGGTGCAAGGTGGGAGGACAGCCAAAAGAGCATTTGAATAATCACATCTAAAAACAACAAAGGCATAGATGAGGGTTATAACAACCAATAAGCTGAGGCAGAGCCAGAGATGGACAATATTACAGAAGTCAAAGTAGGCAATCTTGGTGTTGGAGAGGATACGGAATTGGAAGCTCAGTTCAGGGTCAAATAGGATGCCAAAGTTGCAAATAGTCTGGTTCTGCTCTGGCCATGGCCAGCAATGGAGTCAGTGCCTAGGGAACAGTTAATGAGGGCACCAAAGACAATGACATTAGATGCATCTCAGAAAATTAGTCCATCCAAAGTCTTACAAATTACTGGAAAATGTAAAAAAAAAAAATTCTAAAAATGACACAGTCCATGGATGAATGAAATTATTATACCAGACTCACACTGAAATTTACTGATTCGGTGTATGATTTGCAAATATATCCATTTTAATAGTTGGAACCAGCAAAACAGAATGATCTGAAAGTATAGTATAGCTTTTCACAAATGATACGAGAACATGTTACCTGAAATACTCATCTCTGATGCATTATACTAATTAGTCCCAAGGCATAATAACCTACTAATGGCACATATGATGCAGGTTTCAGTTTATTAGGAGAGTTGGACAACTTATGGAAGCTACCTCTCTGCCTTGAGCATAATGAGTGAGAGAGATAGGAATACTGAACTCATGTTATCTGAAGTAGAAATATATTCACAAGTTACCATGGTCAAATCTCTAGACTCTAAATCTCAAATCAATGGGTTGAATGGTCTACTTCTGCTCCTACGTCTTATGGCCTAAACACAAGTTTCTGACATAAGAATATAAAGCCAATGACTTTGCATGGATCACAGATGAAACTGATGATATTTGATCTATCCAGCATGACCTATTCTGCCCTTGATGGGAAAAGTGCATCTAAATCAGCTTGATTTTCAATACTCGATTCTATTTAAAATATTTCAGGTTTCCTTAGTGTACATTGCTCTGAACAATTTTTCTCATCCCTCTGACTAGTCAGTCTCTCCCCCCACTCACAAGAAGACCCTGAGCTACCATCAAAAGAGCTTGGAGGTTGGAAACATGGATTTTCACACTCTCAGGGTTACAGTTGCATAGGATCACGAGCAGGGAGGAGGAAGGAAACATTGGGCTTGTGGCTCAACATCAGGGACTCTAAGATGGGTGGTGCTGTGGAGAATAGTGCCAAAAAGCCACCCAGCTTGGGGAAACAAGGTCTGCAGTAAGCAACATCACTTTCACACTGGGCACAAAACCTTGGAAATCTCAGAGGAAGCAAAATCAATGAATAACTTCAACCATGTTGGAAGATAGAAGAAAAGCATAATAGGCAGTAACAAAAGGAAATTATTGCAGGAAATTAATCCTGCCACCCTCTCTTAAAAAAAAAGTCAACTTGTAGTAAAGTAAAATAAGCCAAACCTGACTAAATCCATGCCCAGAAGGGCTTCTTTATCATTGGGCTTTTCTTTTCCCCAAACTGCTTCATTGCCAATACACACTCCATGTTCATTAGCTCCCATTTCAGCACCCCATAGCCAAGATGGACGGCTAAGAACAACAGCATGTGTCTTTTCAACTTGATCAATCTTTATATACGTGCACTGGAATGTAAATGACAAAATAATCTTAATTCATCATAGTCCTCACAGCATGACTGAATGATTTAGACCACATAACTGACTGATGATTTTTTAAAATTTGGATGGCTCTGTTTTAATATTTACTAAAACGATTCTATAAATTGAGTAAGAAGAGTTTAATTCTTGTGAGAGCTTTATACTAGGGAGAGTCCTATCTACTGTTTAAAGTTAGGCACCAAAAATGACAGCGTAGATGAACCTTTATGATGTTCGTGTAATGCGATATCAGGCCATCATGGATGGCCAAGTGGATCCAAACACATGTGCACCAAATATTGAAAAACTAGTCTCCACACATTAGAGAAAATAAAAAGGTTCTGAGTTATTCTCCAGAATCTGGTCACTCAAGAGGAAATGTCAGTCTGTTCAGGACATTGGGATAATGTGGAAAGGGAGAAGTGGGTGATTATCCATAAGCAAAGAGATACAGGACTCTCAATTTTAGGGAGCTGATGACTGAGAGTAGACAGATGGACAATATTTGGTTGGACTGGACTTTTCCTGTTTTTTTTTTTGGACAGGACATACCTGGAAAATTTTCCACATTGTTGCATGGACATCAGTGTTGTAGCTGTACTGGAGCAGCTTGACTAAGGGCAAGGCTAGTTTTGGGAGCACAAGTCTTCAGTACTACAGCCAGGATGTTGTAAGGCCCAAGGCCTTTGCAGTAGCCAGTGCCTTCAGCCATTTCTTGATATCATGTGGAGTGAATCAAATTGTCTGAAGACTGGCATCCATGATGGTGGGGACCTCAGAAGGAGACTGAGATGGGTCATCCACTGAGCACTTCTGGCTGAAGATGGTTACAAATACTTCAGCCGTTGTCTTTGGTACTGATGTGCTGGGCTCTACCATAATTGAGGATGGGAGCCTCCACCTCCAGTTAGTAACTGTCCACTACCATTTGTGACTGGATGTGGCAGGACTTCAGAGATTTGATCTGATATGTTTATCATGGGACAGCTTAGCTCGTGTTCAGCACGCATACAGTTCTGTGATGTAGCTTCCCCAGGTAAGCACTGCATTTTTATGTATCCCTGGTGCTACTTTCTTACACTCCTCATTAAACATGGTTGGTCCCCTGGCTTGATGGTAATGGCAGAGCGAGGGCTATACCAGGTCATGGAGGTTATAGACTGTGGTTAATTACAATTCTGTTGGTGCTGATGCCCTAAAGCGTCTCATGGGTGTCCAGCTTTGAGCTGCTAGATCTTATATGGTACCACATTTGAACAAGTAGTCAAATTCAGCTCTATGATCCTCATAATTACATGCTCTGAACTGGGGGCATTGGCTTGAACTTAGGGGACAGCTTAAAAGGAAATTTGCCCAGAAGGTTTAAATTGAACTAAGTTGAAGGTTTACACAGTGATGAACATGTGGAATAGACTGCCAAGGAAGGCAACAGAGGCAGAGTTTGGAAAAACTGAACAGATATTTTAGGAAATAGGTCATTGGAAAGGAAAAAAAGGTTATGCCAGATATAGTATGTAGTATTTTCAGTTCCTGTATCATCCTAGACTTAATGTGAAAATATGTAGCTAAATATAATTTTTTTTACACCAGCTAGGCCAGCCTTTATTGCCCATCCCTAACTGCCCTTGAGGAGGTGGCGGTGAGCTGTCTTCTTCAACCGCTGCAATCCATGTGGTGTAAGTACACCCACAACGCTGTTAGGGAGGGTGTTCCAGGATTTTGTCCCAGCAACAGTGAAGGAACAGCGATATATTTCCAAGTCAGGATGGTGGGTGGCTTGGAGAGGAACTCCAGGTGGTGGTGTTCCCATGTACCTCCTGGCCTTGTCCTTCCAGACAGTAGCGGTCATGAGTTTGAAAGGAGGCTTGGTGAGTTCCTGCAGTACATCTTGTAAATGGTACATATTGCTGCCACTGTGCATGGGTGGTGGAGGGAGAGAATGTTTGTGGGTGGGGTGCCAATGAAGCAGGCTACTTTGTCCTGGATGGTGTCAAGTTTCTTGAGTGTTGTTGGAGCTGCACTCATCCAGGCCAGTAGAGAGTATTCCATTACACTCCTAACTTGTGCCCTAAAGATGGTGGACAGGCTTTAGGGAGTCCAGAGGTGAGTTACTCACCACAGGGTTCCTAGCCTCTGAACTGCTTTTGTAGCCACAGTATTTATATGGTTCATCCAGTTCAATTTCTGGTCAATGATAACCCCTAGGATGTTGATAGTGGGGGATTCAGCGATGATAATGCCATTGAATGTCAAGGGGCAATGGTTAGATTCTCTCTTGTTGGAGATTGTCATTGCCTGGCACTTGTGTGGCGTCAAAGTTATTTGTCATTTGTCAGCCCAAGCCTGGATATTTGGACATGGACTGCTTCAGTATCTGAGGAGTCATGAATGGTGCTGAACATTGTGCAATCATCAGTGAACATCCCCATTTCTGACCTTATGATGGAAGGAAGATCATTGATGAAGCAACTCAAGATGGTTGGGCCTAGGACAGTACCCTGAGGAACTCCTGCAGTAATGTCCTGGAACTGAGATGATTGGCCCCCAATAATCACAACCATCTTCCTTTTGTGCTAGGTATGACTCCAACCAGCGGAGAGTTTGCCCCCTGATTCTCACTGACTCCAGTTTTGCCCTTTGATGCCACAATCAGTCAAATGCTGCCTTGATGTCAAGGGCAGTCACTCTCGCCTCACCTCGGGAGTTCAGCTCTTTTGTCCATGTATGAACCAAGGCTGTAACGAGGTCAGGAGCTGAGTGGCCCTTGCGGAACACAAACTGAGCATCAGTAAGCAGGTTATTGCTAAGCAAGTGCCACTTGATAGCACTGTTGATAACCCATTCCATTACCTTACTGATGATCGAGAGTAGACTGATGGAGCAGTAATTGGCCGGCTTGGATTTGTCCTGCTTTTTGCTTATGTGACATAGCTATATATGATCAATGTTGTGGCTCTGTTATAGGGGTAACAAGCAGAAAGAACACTCCTGATAAATAAGGACTGGCTGTTGAAAAACCAAAGGTAAAATGACTTTCTGAACAGAATTCTGTGGCATTCTTCCATAACTATGTAAATTCCTTAAAGTGAATCTACATATATTTATAACCATTTTAAAATCCGTGTTATTAAGAAAATGCAATTTATAATTTTGTAATCTAACTTTTTTATTCAGGTCATTGTTTAATTTCCAAAATTTATTCTGATAATGACAATGAATTCCTGATCAAAAGCATAGAAATCTCTCACCTCAACCTCATCTCCTGGTTGATAGTTTGCTGCAGGAAAGAATACAACTTCCTGGACTTCACCAGAAGGCCTGTCTGAGTTCTTTCCAAAAATTATGTGATTATCAGCTGTTGCTGGAGGCAAAGCCACGAACGTGTCACAGGACTTTGGAGGATACCTGTTTCTGAAAGCCATACTAGGGAAATCAAATACAAAAATCTTAAAATAATTGTATACCATTCAGTGCAAAAACACTTTTTTCTAAAGGTTTCACTTCAATAAACTCCTCCCAGCGAAATGAAGTCACCTGTAGGTTTTAATCTATCTGTGATGAGTGCGTGAGATTCAAATCACTGATATAAATTCCCAATACAAATTCTGCACTTTTACTGCAGGGAAAAACTTAACAGAAGTTAGGCTTTAAAGCTAAATCACCATATGCAAACCCAGGATGAGTGGAAACACTGGAGAGAGTTTCTCCAACAGCTTGCAATTTTCGCAGCCCTGATTCGCAGCTGCGCAGCACTGGAGCATATCATCACACACTGTCCCCAAATTACTCCGAATTGAGCACTGCTGCACTGTGTGCGCCACAGTGGTAATAAGGACTAGATTATAATTTAATACTACGAACACACTTTCAGAGTAGCACTTGGATTTACCTAGGTGGCATTGATTCAATCCCAATATCACTCTATCCGTTCAGAATCAAAACAGAATCCAGTAGGTAAACTGAATCTTGACATCTAATAATATACTTACGTCTTTATAGCACCTTGAGACGAGGCTTCTGTTGAACAGGCGGACTGGGCCTTGGATTTTAAAGTCTGATTTCCAAACTGGTGCTTTCTAATATTCTCAGAATTGCACTGAAGTGTCAGACTTTTAAAAATATCAATGTGATCAAATCTTATAAAATTGTCCAGAAGAGTGAAATTTCGTTGACTCTTTAAAACTGGAAGGAGAGTGACGCTCGGTGTTTACTAGTTTGCCTATTTGTGTCATGTGGGTTAATCAGACTCCATCACTTCCGGGAATTTCAGTTCTACATTAATAACCATTTGCAGATTAGGAATTGGCGGAACCGTCAGTTTCACCGAATCCGAAACTCATTATTGCAGAGAGCTTCCTTCAATCACACCCACTCGCTGTGGAAACCTGTCCAGAGCTGGAGATCCTTGACTGCCTTAAATAAACACCCCGGGCTGGACAGGCCCCGCCAGGCCCACCCTGATCCGGCGGCTCCGTTTGTAATCCCGTTCCCCGGGAGAACTCGATTCTCAGGCGCGACGGTTGTGAAGCGATTCCCGTCGACATGGGGAAATCATTTGCCAACTTCATGTGTAAAAAGGATTTTCATCCGGCCTCCAAATCCAACATCAAAAAGGTGAGCGGCGAGTCGGGGCCTTCGCCACTGGGCTCGGGTCGGGAACGGGGGTGGTTGGGGTCGGGGATGGGGCGGAGGCGACCGCCCCCCCCCCCCCCCCCGGCCTCGGGGCGGACGGGCGGGCGGGCGGGGGCCCCCCGGCCTCGGGGCGGGCGGGCGGACGGACGGACGGGCGGACGGACGGACGGGCGGGCGGGGGCCCCCCGGCCTCGGGGCGGGCGGACGGACGGACGGGCGGGCGGGGGCCCCCCGGCCTCGGGGCGGGCGGACGGACGGACGGGCGGGCGGGGGCCCCCCGGCCTCGGGGCGGGCGGGCGGACGGACGGGCGGGCGGGGGCCCCCCGGCCTCGGGGCGGGCGGGCGGACGGACGGGCGGGCGGGGGCCCCCCGGCCTCGGGGCGGGCGGGCGGACGGACGGGCGGGCGGGGGCCCCCCGGCCTCGGGGCGGGCGGGCGGGCGGGCGGGCGGGGGCCCCCCGGCCTCGGGGCGGGCGGACGGACGGACGGGCGGGCGGGGGCCCCCCGGCCTCGGGGCGGGCGGACGGACGGACGGGCGGGCGGGGGCCCCCCGGCCTCGGGGCGGGCGGGCGGGTGGGGGCCCCCCGGCCTCGGGGCGGGCGGACGGACGGGCGGTCGTGAATGCGGATAACAGTGAACGACCTCCCCTGGTGTCTTTCTTAAACTCCATACTCTTAATGAACTTGATGAACACAACGTTTAAACATCAACTAAAGATATCTAGTTGTTATAAAAGTGAACAAGTGTGTCATTCACCAAATCAGTCAATAGTTTTACAAATATAAACACTTGTAAGTTGGTTTGTATGTTTCTTGGACAGTAGGATTGAATTCAGAAACAACAAACAGCCATATAAATACTGTGGCTACAACGATAGGTCAGAGGATAGGAATTTTCAGCAGGTAATTTGTCTCCTGACTTCCAAAAGCCTGCCAACCACTTTATAAAGCGCAAATCAGAACAGTGATAGAATATTCTTGGATTAAAAACAAAAAACTGCGGATGCTGGAAATCCAAAACAAAAACAGAATTACCTGGAAAAACTCAGCAGGTCTGGCAGCATCGGCTGAGAAGAAAAGAGTTGACGTTTCAAGTCCTTCAACACCTTCACCTCCAACTTCAATACCTCTGTTCTTTTGTCGGTGACATCTTTTGATTATCTGCTCCTATCACTGCTTTCTTATCCCTATAACCACATCACCCCCCTCCACTTCTCTTCCCCCCCCCCCCCCCCCCCCCCACTTAAAACAGCTTATATTTCACCCCTCTCCTTGGATTCACCCAGTTCTGCTGAAGGGTCATGAGGACTCGAAACGTCAACTCTTTTCTTCTCCACTGATGCTGCCAGACCTGCTGAGTTTTTCCAGGTAATTCTGTTTTTGTTTTGGATTTCCAGCATCCACAGTTTTTTGTTTTTATCTCTTTGATAGAATATTCTTCTCTGGCATGGATGAGTGCAGCTCCAACAACACCAGCATCTCCCCCAAAGCCATGTGAATCATGAATTCCTTTGTGAACGATATTTTCGAGTGCATCGGAGGTGAGGCTTCCCGTCTGGCCCAATACAATAAGTGCAGCACCATCAGCTCCCGGGAAATCCAGACTGCAGTGCACCTGTTGCTTCCCGGGGAACTGGCCAAGGACACCGTGTCGGAAGGGACAAAGGTGATGACCAAGTACACCAGCTCCAAGTAAAACTCTACAATCGACTGAAAAAACATCCAACAACACTAACGAAACTCAGCACAGCTCAGGACAAACCAGCCTGCTTGATCGGCACCCCACCCACATTCACATCTTAAACATTCATTTCCTCTACCACCAACGCACAGTGGCAGTAGTATGTACCATCTACAAAATTCACTGCATAAACTCGTCAAGGCTTCTTTGACAGCACCTTCCATACCTGTGACCTCTACCATCTCGAAGACCAAAGACAACTATTAATGCAAACACTACTGCTTGCAAGTTCCTCCCCAGGTCACGCTTAGAACTATGGCAGGAATTTTATGCCCCCCTCTGGGGGTGGCATGGTGTGGGGGGGGAGCCATAATATTGAGTACCATGACATCATGCCATGTTTGCTGCCTACCCATCCCTGCCCTTCTCCACTACAATTTTTACCTGTGGCAGGAGAGTGCTGAGCAGCCCACTCGTCTACAGCCCAATTGAGGCCTCCTCCTGCACTCACTGGGACTTTACCTGCTGCAGGGAAGCTGGTCTCAAATGTCCAGCCCGCCAGGTGAAACCTGCCAGGCCACCCCCACCCCCAAGCAAATTTTCCCTTCCTGTTGTCCTGACAAGCCCAGTCCACTCAAACTCCCCGTTGTGGCCTGCCAACCTGCTTGACGAGACACCAGATTTGCCTTTAAGTCTGGCTCCATTGCTGCACATCCTCTTCTGGCTCCTCATGGCACTGCTGAGACGAGAGATGCCAGCCATTCAAAGTCTGTTGCTGCCAAACTTTACACAAGATTGGCTAGCTAACAGAAAACAGAGGGTAGCCATCAATGGTCTTTTTCTAGAATAAAAGCAAAATATTGCGGATGCTGGAAATCTGAAACAAAAACAAAAATTGCTAGAAAAAACGCAGCAGGTCTGTCAGCATCTGTGGAGAGGAAGACAGAGTTAACGTTTTGAGTCCATAGGTCCCTTCATCAGAAGTAAAGAGAAATAGAAATGTGGTGAAATATAAGCTGTTTAAGGGGGGTGGGACAGGTCGAACTGAATAGAGGGCCAGTGATAGATGGAGGCAAAGGAGTGATTGCCAAAGATGTCATAAACAAAAGTACAAACGGGTGTTGATGGTGGTGATATTAGCTAAAGGATGTGCTAATGGTGACATTAAGGGTAGAAAGTAGGATGAACAAGTGACAGATGGCCCTCGTGGGGGTGGGATGGAGGAAAGAGATCGAAATAGGCAGAAAGGTGGAAATAATAAATAGAAATAAATTTTTAAAATAATAATAGATATAGGTGGGAAAAGAAAAAAATATATATAAATATATAATAATTATTGGAAGAAAGGTGAGGATGGAGGAGAGAGTTCATGATCTGAAGTTGTTGAACTCAATGTTAAGCCCGGAAGGCCGTAAAGTGCCTAATCGGAAGATGGTGTGCTGTTCCTACAGTTTGCGTTGAGCTTCACTGGAACATTGCAGCAGGCCAAGGACGGACATGTGGGCATGAGAGCAGGGTGATGTGTTGAAATGGCAAGCAACAGGGAGGTCTGGGTCATGCTTGCAGACAGACTGAAAGTGTTCCGCAAAGCGGTCACCCAGTCTGAATTTGGTCTCTCCTATGTAGAGAAGACCGTATTGGGAGCAGTGAATGAAGTAGACTAAATTGAGGGAATGGTCTTTTTCTGTTTGGCAGGATTTAACGAGTGGTGTGCCACAGGGATCAGTGCTGGGACCTCAACTTTTTATAATTGATATAAATGACTTGGATGAAGGGACAGATGGTATTGTTGCTAAATTTGCTGACGACACAATGATAGGTAGGAAAGTAAGTTGTGACGAGGACAGAAGGAGGCTACAAAGTGGCATAGGTTAAGTGTGTGGGCAAAGACCTGGCAAATGCAGTATAATAAGGGAAAATGAGAAATTGTCCATTTTGGCGGGAAGAATAAAAAAAGCATATTATCTAAATGGTGAAAGATTGCAGAGCTCTGAGGTTCAGAGGGAACTAGGTGTCTTAGTGCATGAATCACAGGCTCGTATGCAAGTACAGCAAGTAATTAAGAAAACAAATAGAATGTTATCATTTATTGC
Source organism: Carcharodon carcharias (assembly GCF_017639515.1). NCBI lineage: Eukaryota > Metazoa > Chordata > Chondrichthyes > Lamniformes > Lamnidae > Carcharodon > Carcharodon carcharias. Next base: position 82,026,345 of record NC_054478.1, on the reverse strand, counting down.
AAATGGAGTTGAATACAAAAGTAGGGAGTTTATGCTTCAGTTGTACAGGGCACTGGTGAGACCACACCTGGAGTACTGTGTACAATGTTGGTTGTCTTATTTAAGGAAAGATGTAAATGCATTAGAAGCAGTTCAGAGAAGGTTTGCTAGCTAATACCAGGAATGGGTGGGTTGTCTTATGAGGAAAGGCTGGATAGGTTAGGCTTATATCCACTAAAGTTTAGTAGAGTGAGAGGCAGCTTGATTGAAACGTACAAGATCCTGAGGGGTCTTGACAGGGTGGATGTGGAGAGGATGTTTCCTCTTGTGGGAAAATCTAGAACTAGGGGTCACAGTGTAAAAATAAAGGCTGCTCATTTAAGCCAGAGACGAGGAGAATATTTTTTCTGAGAGTCATGAATTCGAATTCTCTTCCTCATAAGGCAGTGGAAGGAGAGTGTTTGAATATTTTTAAAGCAGAGCTAGATGATTCTTGAGTAATAACGGGGTGAAAGGTTATCGGGGGTAGGCGGGAGGTTACAATCAGATCAGCCATGATCTTTTTGAATGGCGGTACAGTCTCAAAGGGCTGAGTGGCCTACTGCTCGACTTATCCCCAGCATAAAGTTCAACTCTATATCACCATTGAATGGTCAAAATCCAGGAACATTCTCCCTAGCTGCAGTGCTTCAAGAAGGCGGCTCACTACCAACTAACTTCTCAAGGGCAGCTATGGATAAACAATAAAGCATCCCATGAAAGAATTTTAAAAACAACTTATTGTTCTGTGATGATAGCTTTTGCTTTGAAATTGAAGCAATCTCTATGATCCAGGGATTTGTTTTAAGTTAAGAGTCTTTTTTTCTTTTCACTAAAGTTCAATACAAAAGGAAACAAGCAGAGTTTTGTAAGAATAGTCTTAACACATATATGGATTTCTAAGAACTTGGGCACTTTTTTTAAAGTAGTCAATTCAGTTTGCATACAGTGCACATCTAATTACTGTACTGGACAGTATCTTGTTGACCTTACTACTTCTGAATATTTCATCTGTTTTAAAAATGTGAACAGTAGTTTTATCCTGAATGAAGTGGTGTTTTCCACTTTTTGTGGTGACTGGAAAACGCAGTGGGAATCCCAATTATTTCCCATGAACTATTTTCTGCAGTCTGGGGCTAATTATTGGTCCTTCCTTATGCCAACCATCTACATGATAGGGTATATCAATGCAGTTTTGTTCATAGGCGATTTCATCGACAATGAAAGATGTATTCAAATTATGAACATAAGAAAAGGCATGGGAATCGGAGGTGGGGGGTAAGGCACTATTGATGGCCATAATAGTATGTAGCAAACTCGGCGTAATCATAGGGGTCCATTACCAGTAACTGCAGGGTGGTATAGCCTACTTGTAAACTTTAACTCTACTATTTGGAAACAAAATGTTTTAGAAACTTGCCACAACCCAGTAATGGTGTTTAACAAACTCTTTGTATAAGAACATGATTTTCAGTGTCTTCCAACAGTTCTGAATTGCCTCATCGGTAGATAGTTTCCACAATACCTCAAATTTAAAATTATGATCCTTCTATGGCCTCACTCCTCCCCATTTCTTTAACCTTCTACAACCCAAAACTTTTTCTGAACCCTCCGACATCTCGTGCTTACCCCACCATCGGGAGTTTGACTTCGGCCGCCTAGATCCCTGTCTTTGGAATTTCCTCCCTTAACCCCATCTGTCACTCTAGCGCTCTCTCCTTCTTTGTGTTGTCCTTAAAACTCACCTATGTGACCAAGTTTTTGGTCACCCTGCCTAATTTCTTCTTCTTTGACTGATGCCTGTGAAGTGCATTGGGAATCTTTCCATACTAAAAGCGCTATTTAAATGCAGGTAGGTTTTGGTGTTGTCTAGCTTCAGTAGAGACATATTGTGGACAGTTTGTAATATTTTATCCACATCAATGTTCTAGATATCTTAAGTCAATGCAACTGTGACAAAAATTTAAGTGGTTTTGTCAAATTCAATTTGGTGGCTGTCTCTATCAATCCAGTTAATGTGCATTTACATTTTAACATTTATAAGAAGCTTTATTTTAATACATTTGCATATTGGTTGAACTGGCTTTAGAATTGAAGGCTTCAGGATCAGAATTTGTTTGGTAACACAAAGAACTTCTGTTTCTATTGCCTTTCACAACCTCAGGGCATTCCAAAGTGCTTAGATTGTCTTCAGTTCTGTCAGTACCTTCATGCCCGGATAAGGCAACATTTGTATTGCATGCCGCTCACTGAGGCTGATGCTGATCATAATCTCTCCTGCTAACCTTTCCTCCCCCACTTCAATCTTCTGTGCAATATTGTCCTCATCCCCCTCCCTTCTTCCTGCCACCCTTTTCCTATTCACCTCCCTTTATTTCGCCATGCTTTCCTAACTCACTCCGCTCCATTCTCTTCACTCTTTTTGGAATTAGATAAAAAGACTTTCTAATATAAATATATGTCTATTATCTCCTTGGCTAGATTAACAAATTTATTGTTTACTTAATAAATTCAGTTGATATTCTTAACCTAATTTAAAAAAAAACAAGATCTTATATGATGTTCTCCTGCTTTTAAAGATTCAGTGTGATCTCATTGAGACATATAATAATTAAGACATATTATAATTAATGACCTCATAGTAAAGGAGCCTCTAGGCAACAGTAATCATAACTGAATGTGAAATTCTATCATGTTTGGAGGTGCGAAACATGGATCTAAGCTTGGTGTCTTATGCTTAAATAAAGGCAATTACAATGATAAGAAAGAATTGGCTAAAGTGAAGTGGGGAAATAGGTTGAAAGGTAAGATAGTAGAAAAGCAGCGGCAGACTTTGAAGGATATACTTCATAACTCTCAACAAAGATATATTCCAACGAGAAAGAAAAGCTCTACCAGAAGAATGCACAATCTGTGGTTAGCTAAGGAAGTCAAGGATAGTTTCAAATTGAAAGAAAACGTGTACAATGTTGCGAAGATTCATGATTGGTCAGAAGAATGAACAAATTTTAAAAACCAGCAAAGAATGACTAAAAAAGTAATGAGAGAGAAGTTAGAGTTTGCGAGAAAGCTAGCTAAAAATATAAAAACACATAGAGCTTTTACAAGTATTTAAAAAAGAAAAGTGTAATTAAAGGAAGCATTTGTCCTATAAAGAGTGAGACTGGGGAATTAATAATGGGAAACCAGGAAAGGGCGGAAGCGTTGAACAGGTATTTTATCAATTTCCACTGTAGAAGACACTAAAAGCAACCAAAGAATAGTTAAAAATCAAGAGGTAAAATAGAGGGAGGAACTTAAAACAATCACAATCACTGGGGCGGGGGGGGGGAAAAGTACCAGAAAAGCTAATGGGACTAAAAGCTGACAAGTCCTAAGGACCTGATGGCCTGCATCCTAGGGTCTTAAAAGAAGTGGCTGCAGAGATAGTGGATGTATTAGTTGTAATCTTCCAAATTTCCTGGATTCTGGAAAAGTCCTAGCAGACTGGAAAACCACAAATGTAACACCTCAGTTCAAGAAAGGAGGGAAATAGAAAGCAGGGAACTATAGACCAGTTAGCCTAACATTTGTCATAGCGAAATTGCTAGAATCCATTATTAAGCAGGAAGTAGCAGCACATTTGGAAAACCATAATACAGTCAGGCAGAATCAACATGGTTTTGTGAAAGGGAAATTGTGTCTGACTAAGTTGTGGAGTTCTTTGAGGAAGCAACAAGCAGGGTGGAAATGGGGAACCAGTTGCTTGGATTTCCAAAAGGCATTCAATAACATGCCACATAAAAGGTTACGACACAATATAAGAACTCATAATGTTGGGGTAACATTTTAGCATGGATCGAGGGTTGGTTTATGAAAAGGAAACAGAGTGGGGAAAAATGGATTGTTTTCAGCTTGGCAAACTGTAACCAGTGGAGTGCCATGGGGATCTGTGCTGGGGCCTTAACTATTTATAATTTATATTAATGTCTTGGATGAAGGGACTGAATGTATGATAGCTAAATTTGCTAATGATACACTGACAGGTAGGAAAGTAAGATGCGAGGAGGGGAAAGAGCCTGTAAAAGGATAAAGACATGTTAAGTGAGCGAGCAAAAATTTGGCAAATGGAGTATAATGTGGGAAAATGTGAGGTCCACTTTGGCAGGAAGAACAGAAAATCAGAATATTATTTAAATGGAAGAGACTGGTATTAAGAAAATATAATTCACATAATGTTGTTATGATTATTGTAAAGGTAGGTATGTGTGGGATGTAATTGAATTGGAGACAGCTGGTCTGGAGGCTTTGAGTCATCAAAAAGGAGCTAGGTTTGAAATGCTAAATACGTAAACATGGCTGAAGTTTTAGAATGTGCGGTGTAAGGAAAATTAGCATTTTTAGATAAACTGTAGCTGTTTGAATTTCAAAGAGGTGGTAAGATATTTCACCTAGCCAGAAGATGCTAAGCCAAACAGTGTGTTTATTTTTCCCAAAGGTTACTGATAATATGAATCTTTTCACACTGTTCATATTATGAGAAAAGTAAAGTTCCAAAGACATACCGGAACAATGGAATTTGCATTTAAAAGGGAGGAACATGTATAGAGGAGATGAGGCTATGTGTCAGAGAAGAAGGCATTCTAAGATTGAACACTAGTGTGAAAAGCCTCTGTACAACAAGTTGCTGTCTACAGGAAACAAAACTGAGAAAACTCACTTTGAATTTGACTGTCCAGGGTATTGTGTGGCTCTGCCTGGGTCTGTTTAAATTGATTTGTTTTTAACTAGTTACCTTAACGGCAGTGTAACTGGAAGTCAGATTAATTAGGGGTTTTAGGAGTTATTATAGTAGTAATTTGTGGACCTATGTATGTGCTTGAAACCTTTTCTTTTGTTAATAAATGTTTAATTTAATTTTCTAAAAAACCTCTGAAGTCATGGTAGTCTTATTACTTCTGAATCCAGGGCACACATCTTGAAATAAAATACGAATTGCAAAACCAGTTGTGACCATGTGTTAAGCTTCCCTTGTGGATTTGATTCGCCTCACACACATCATCTGCTGCATCATAACTCTGCAGAAATCTTTGATACAAAAGGATCTGGGTATCCTAGTACAAAATCACAAAATGCTAGCATGCAGCTGCAGCAAGTAAATGAGAAGACAAATGCAATGTTGGTCTTTATTGCAAAGGGAGTGCAGAACAAGAGTAGCAAAGTGTTGCTACAGTTGTACAAGGCTTTGGTAGTGAGACAGCATCTGGAGTACTGTTTCCAGTTTTGGCTTCCATGCTTAAGGAGGGAATTTGTATTGAAAGCACTTGAGAGTTACAGAATCAAAAAAACCTATCCTAATCTCAAAGCACGGATAACTGGTCTCCAAAGTATGAGGAAGATTTAGGAGTGATTTAAGAATGAAAAACAAAATCAAATAAGGGTCCAACAGCCACATACTAATCTTATTAGTCAACTGCTTTGTTCAAGTTGACCTGGATTTTGACAAATGTATTTTACTCACCATGTGGTTGACTCTCTGCTGCTGTGTTCCACAGCAGGACTGTGCAAGCTAAAGCCATTCCTGACTACAGTTTGGCCTTTGTGCTATAAATTCACTTTAGTTTGGCCCTTTATTTCATACATGAGCAGAGATTGCTCTTCTCTTGAATAACTTGGATCCAGAGCCATGAAGGAGCAATACAAATGCAAAATACTGCCAGATGCTGGAAATCTGAAGTGTAATCAGAAAATACTGATAATAAACAGCAGGTCAGACAGCACATGTGGAGAGAAAAACAAAGTTCACTATTTAACATGAAGTAATGTTTGTTCACACATATGTTGTCAATGTAATCTGCATCAAAATAACATTTGGCTGGGATTGTCCGATGCTTAAATATTTTTAATGTTATTGATAGAACAGAGATAATCGGATGTTGAATATATAAGCTTATTTTTTAAACTTGGAGCTTTGGGTGTATTTGTGTCTGCTCACTTGTTATGTTTAATCTGAAGCTTTTATAGCTATCCTGAAATACTTCACAATTGACCTTTCTAGGAGGATTATGGTGTTTAAATTATTCAATAATTTACTCTGAAAATCACATCTAACATCTTAAGTGCAAAAAGTGGCATAGTGACTAAGTTTGTATGTATCTTTGTTGAGGTGTGGATGGCGGAACAAAAAATATCATATGAAAAAAAGAAACAAGAAGAACTAATGCAACAGTATGTAAAAGAGCAAGAAGTATATGATAACAGGTATGGAATTGAATCTGTTTTATAAGTTCTTGGTTTCTCTTAATAGTGCAAATTAATATTTTGGTTTAACTCCTGAGTCTAGGCTTTCTGCCTTTCTTTCTGCTCCCCACCCCACTCTACCTCACCTTTCCCACCACAACTCAGCTGATTTTCTGTGAAGTATTTGGAATGGATGGGGGTGGAAAGCAACTTGAGATGTACTTTCTACTCCCTATCTTGTGGATGTTTTCTGCTGGCTGTGGGGAAATATGTCTTGGCACATGGTAAGTATATGCAAAAAGAAAAACATAGTCTCTCTGTAATTCCTGACATTTGTACTTTTGAAACGCTGATCACAAGGATCCAGTTACCAGAGGGGGACCTGGAATTGAAATCAGAGGAACATGTACAGCTGTTCTGTGCAGCTGTATACAAGCCCCATTCGTGAAATTGCAATTCTTTTAAACAAAACCAAAAATGTTTTATTAAAGCGGCTTGCCAGCTATCCAATTTTCCCAGTACAGAAGACACTTTTTCTCCCTTACCCCTACCCAGTGGCTCAGGTAGCTTTCTCCCATATGTAAATGTAAATATTACTGGACTCAGAAGGGCACCCAGATCCCATCCCACTAGAGAGGTGCTTGAATCAAGGAGATAAGAGGAAAAAAGCCTAAACCATTCTCCCTTCAGTTAAAAATAATCAATATGTAACTTTATGCTTTGTGTTTAGGGATTTGTTTTGGACTGTTTTTCCACAGGAAAGATTTGGAAATGAATTAGGTTATAAGTGATGTACTTAAAATGAAAGAGTTTACACAAATCTAAAATCCTCCTTTTTTGCC